>NC_052047.1:105394871-105766429 GCF_903992535.2 Arvicola amphibius
GGAGGCAGAGGCAGGTGGATCTCTGTGAGTCTACAAAGCTAGTTTCAAGGTATCCAGGGATACACAGTGAGAACATAGCCAGAAATTATGCAGAGAATGAGTGACCTTGGAACGTTCAGTCCTAAACAGAATGTCTCCATCAACTCCCTCCCCTCAGAACTCAAGGGATCCAGAGACTAAAAGAGTTTAAGAGTCAGAGGGGTTGGAGAAATCCAAGAAAACCAGATTCTCCGAATCAACAGAGTGAATGAACATATGAATTCACAAAAACCAAGGCAGCATGCCCAGGACTTACACTGGTCTGCTTCAGATGCAGCCACAGATCAGAAAGGAGAAGTGGACACATCCCTAACCCAGAAGCTATCTCCAGCTGATAGACACTTGTAAATTGCTGGGCAATAGATAGCTAACAAAAAAAATTCATTGGTGTCTTTGAAGGTCCTCATCTCACAACATCATTGCGGGGGTCCCCCACCCCCCCCCCCCCTCTCTCTCTCTCTCTCTCTCTCTCTCTCTCTCTCTCTCTCTATATATATATATATATATATATATGATTATATATAATCTTTTAAATAATTTTTCTTCTCTGTGTTTATCACATAGGTCCTTTACATGTATATAAATGGCTTCCAGTTTAGTGTTTTTATTGCATTCCTGAGTATTAAACATTCCTGATTTCTGTTTGTGGTGCCTCTTTTTGGCTCTTCTCCTTCTGTTTGTTTTATATAATTTCTATTCACCACTCTCTGTTTTATCTTATCTTGTTATAGAATATTATTTTAGAAAACAAAAACAGCACTAAATAAAATTCAAAAACAACAAAACCCCCCAAATTTGTAAGTGATATCATGAAAAAAGCAAAATTGTAACTTATTAACTAGGGGAAATATGTGCCACTAATATGTCTTAACATGGTGATGCTTTTGATTACATAAGGTAGTTTTTGGACAAAGCAGCGAAAAGACAATAAACTCAGCTAAGAACAGCAAAGGATTTTAAATCTTTTGTAAAGAAGATATTCAAATTTCAAAGAATTTGTTGTCAGGGAAATGAAAATCAAGAACTAAAGCAACATTATTTTATATCAACCATCAAAGGTATAGTGAGAGAAAAGCATAAATCACCACAAGCTGTGTGGAAAATGTTTCTTGGAATCCTCAGATTTGGCTCATGAAGTGTTGGTGCCATGGTGATTTTGATATACTGACAGGATTCTGCATCTAGCCACAAATTAAGTCGGTAAATAATACACATTTTCAGTCCAAATTCAAAGGAGGATCAGTAATAAAGATAAGTTGAAATATGGTATTAAATGAAGTAAACATAATCTTAAGCTTGTAGAAGAATAAAGCATAAAAAGTGAATTCACAGCAGTTTAACTACTTGTTCTTAGTCACGCTATCATGAGAATGTACTGTGTGTTCACAACCAATGTTTCAGTCAAGAGAGGCAAATGTAGGGGATTTTAGAAGATAAATTACAATTTATATGCTAATCTGGCAGAGTGATATTATTTGTGAGTGCATTGTAGCAAAGTGATTTTAAACTGAAAAAAAGAGAAGAAATACCAAAATGATTTCAAAGTTACAGAAATTCCAGTCACGTGGACTTCACGCTGTCATACACCAAATTATCACAGAACAAATGCAGACTTCTCTCCCTTCCTTGATACAACCTGCTAAATTCAAGAACATTATGGGAGAGCACTTTACTGAGTCAAGTACACACTGCATGTCAGAGGGACAACACCCACAGGATGGAGAACCTTCACCATGAACAAACTTTCAGGAATGTGTTTGAACCAGAAGAGGTCATGGAATGGAAAATTGTAACCCCGCCGGCAGTTCAGCTATTCAGGGTCCTCTGAAGGGGCGCTACCTGGAAGAACATGGGCTGAAGAGAGGAAGGAGACCAAGCAAGATTCCATTGTCAAGGTCCATTGTCAATGGTGAAAGCTGCATACAATTATTCCATCTGGGCAGATCTGTATGGAGTATCAATAGAGTAGGCCTTATCATTAATAACATATGAGGCTTTCCCATTTTTTGAGCCATCTATAAACACAAGTAAGGCATTTGGAATGGGCTGCAAGCATGTATTCTTTAAAAATGTAAAAGGTATAATATTAAGAAATTGGATAAGCCTGTTTCCCGGCATGTGGGTATAAAACTTTCTCCGAAACCCAGCAAGTTGCACGGCCCATTCATCATGTCTCTGTTGTAGCCAGGCTATCTGATCTCCCGAATATGGAGTAACAATAACATCTGGGTCACGGCCAAAGTATTGAACCGCAGTCTTGATACCTGAGAACAGAACCTGATTCACTAAAAAGGGATAGGAGGGCAAAGCCTTGGATGAGGTAGCAGGCGCATGTATCCAAAGAAGAGGCTGTTCCTCTTGCCATAGGAGCCCCGATGGCATATAATCAGTGGCAAATGTCAATAGATAAAGGATTTTTTCAGGATCAAAATATCCTGAGCCTTGCTGGGAGATAGCTTCTTCTACCCTTATAAGTATGGCTTCTGCCTCTAATTTAAGACTTTAACATCTTAACTGGCAAAACTGGGAAGGTTTACCCAAAAACAGCATTTTGCTTTTTCATAAAACTGTTGTAGAATAAGTGTTACACTTAATACACACACTTGCCATAGCTGTAATATACTGTACTTATACATTATTGTATACTTTACCTGTTTGAGTACCTGTTAGGCAGCTTCTTTAATCTTTCTATTGGAAATTGGCTCATTGTTTTTTGTAAGAATTTTGCCTATTGGTTCAATATCTCCCATAAGAATATTATAACTAGGGCTTTAACCATTGTATATCTAATTAAAAGTTTGTAAGCAATCCTCCTCTTTTTTTATACTTTTAGGGTTTTTTGAATTTTTTATTATTATTTTTTTAATTAAAAATTTCCATCTCCTCCCCTCCCCTCCCCTCCACCCATATCCCCACTCCCTCCCTCTCCAGGCCAAAGAGCCATCAGGGTTCCCTACACTATGTTAAGTCCAAGGTCCTCCCAACTCCCCCCCAGGTCCAGGAAGGTGAGCAACCAAACTGACAAGGCTCACACAGAGCCCGTCCTTGTTGTAGAGTCCAAGCCCATTGCCATTGTCCTTGGCTTCTCAGTCAGCCTCCACCATCAGCCACATTCAGAGAGTCCGGTTTGGTCGCATGTCCCATCAGTCCCATTCCAACTGGACTTGGTGATCACCCGTTAGTTCTGTCCCACCGTCTCAGTGGGTGAACGCACCCCTCACGTTCCTGACTTTCTTTCTCATGTTCTCCCTCCTTCTGCTCCTTATCAGGAACTTGGGAGCTCAGTCTGGTGCTCCAATGTGGGGCTCTGTCTCTATCTCCATCCATCACCAGGTGAAGGTTCTACGGTGATATGCAAGATATTTAAGTTGCAAGTCTGACTAGCAGATAGGCAAATGGATAAAAGGAAGCATTTTAACTAATGATCAACATGTAGAAGAATAAAAATATATCCACATCCATCTCCATGTACAAAACTCAAGTTTAAATGAGTCAAAGGCCTCAACATATAAAAATTACATTGAACCTCACAGAGAAAAAAATTAGAAGTACACTTTGCCACATCTTAAACACAGCCTCAGTGGCATAAACATTGAGAGAAACAATAAATTATATCTCCTGAATTGAGAAACTTTTGCATAACAAACATAATATCAGCCTATAGAATGGGAAAAGATCTTTACTTATCATAAACCCATTCCAAAAAGTATATGAAGAATTCAGGAAATTAGTTATCAAAAAATTAATCCAATAAAAATATTTGTTACAGACATAAACTGAAAACTCTCAACAGTCGAACTTAAAAATGACTGAGAGACACTTAAAAAAAAGATCTTCACCAACCCTGCAACTGACAAAGGTCTGATCTCTAAAATATATAAGGAACTCAAGAGACTAGACGGTAAAATGCCAATTAACCCAATTAAAAAATGGGGCGATGAACTGAACAGAGAATTCTCAACAGAAGAAGTTCGAATGGCCAAAAGACACTTAAGGTCATGCTCAACCTCCCTAGCTATCAGGGAAATGCAAATCAAAACAACTTTGAGATATCATCTTACACCTGTCAGATTGGCTAAAATCCAAAACACCAATAATAACCTTTGCTGGAGAGGTTGTGGGGTAAGGGGTACACTCATCCATTGCTGGTGGGAATGCAAACTTGTGCAACCACTTTGGAAAGCAGTGTGGCGGTTTCTCAGGAAATTCGGGATCAACCTACCCCAGGACCCAGCAATTCCACTATTGGGAATCTACCCAAGAGATGCCCAATCATACAACAAAAGCATATGCTCATCTATGTTCATAGCAGCATTATTTGTAATAGCCAGATCCTGGAAACAACCTAGATGCCCTTCAGTGGAAGAATGGATGAAGAAACTGTGGAATATATACATGCTAGAATACTACTCAGCGGTAAAAAACAATGACATCTTGAATTTTGCAGGCAAATGGATGGAAATAGAAAACACTATTCTGAGTGAGGTAACCCAGACCCAAAAAGATGAACATGGGATGTACTCACTCATAATCGGTTTCTAGCCATAATTAAAGAACATCGAGCCTATAAATTTGGGATCCTTGAGAAGATAATAAGAAGGTGAACTCCCAAAAAAAGATATAGTAATCCTCCTGGATATTGGAAGTAGACACGATCGCCAGGCAAAATTGGGAACTTGAGGGTTGGGCAAGACTGGGCCAAGGGAAGATGGGGAGAGAAAACTGTGAAGGGGAGAATGGGGGGAGCTCGGAGGAATGGGGTGCTTGGGATATAGGAAGGGTGGATACGGGAGCAGGGAAGCATATATCTTAATTTAAGGAGCTACCTGAGGGTTGTCAAGAGACTTGACCCTAGAGGGGTTCCCAGGTTTTCAGGGAGACGCCCCCAGTTAGTTCCTTGGGCAGCTGAGGAGAGGGAGCCTGAAAGGCCAGTTCCTATAGCCATACTGATGAATTTCTTGCATATCACCATAGAACCTCCACCTGACGATAGATGAAGAAAATGACAGAGCCCCACATTGGAGCACCAGACTGAGCTCCCAAGGTCCTGATGAGGAACAGAAGGAGAGAGAACATGAGAAAGAAAGTCAGGACCGTGAGGGAACCTCCATCTGGCGACAGATGAAGAAAATGACTGAGCCCCACATTGGAGCACTGGACTGAGCTTCCAAGGTCCTGATGAGGAGCAGAAGGAGCGAGAACATGAGGGAGAAAGTCAGGAACGAGAGGGGTGCGTTCACTCATGGAGACTGTGGGACAGAACTAATGGGAGATCACCAACTCCAGTTGGAATGGGACTGATGGATCATGCGACCAAACCCGTCTCTCTGAATGTGGCCAACAGCGGGGGCTGACTGAGAAGCAAAGGACAATGGCTCTGGGCTCTGATTCTTCTGCATGGACGGGCTCTGTGGGAGCCTTCTCAGCTTGGTCGATCACCTTCCTGGACCTGGGGGGAGTTGGGAGGACCTTGGTCTTAGCATAGAGTGGGGAACCCTGATGGCTCCTTGGCCTTGAGAGGGAGGGATGGGAGGTATGCGTGGAGGGGAGGGGAGGGAAGGGGGAAAAGGAGGGGAGGGAAGGGGGAGGAGGAGGGGAGGGAGGGGGGAGGAGGAGGGAAGGAGATGGAAATTTTTAAATATAAAAAATAAAAAAAAAACTTGAAAAAAAAAATGCTCAAACATAACATCCTTTAGCCATTAGAGAAATGCAAATCAAAACTCTGAGATTTCATCTTATTCTTGTAAAAATGACCAAGATCAAAAATTACTACTAACAACTTATGCTTAAGAAAATGTGGGTAAAGTAAAAACTCCATTGCTGGAAGTGTAAACTAGCACAGCCGCTTTTGGATCATAGTATGGTTATTTTTTAAAATAGGCAAATATTTACCTTAAAACTCAGCAATACCCCTTTTGGGCCTAAATATAAAAGTTGTTCAACCATACCATAAGGACATGTGCTCAGCTATGCTTACAGCAGAATTACTTTATAATAGTCAGAATCGGAATACAACCCAAATGTATCTCTTTTACACCTAGGATGAGACATCATCCTTTTAAATAGCCATAAATACCATAAAATATCTTGGAGTAACTAAGAAAGCAGGACAGAAGTTTGGATCCTGTCATTTCTGCTTGTGAAGGGGTAAATGTTTTTTTTTTTATTTTTAAGCATTATCACTTGTTAGAGTATAACTTTGGCCCTTGATAAATTTAGTAAGAGGCCTGAGTCTCAGCAGTCCACCCTGAAGCAATACCTGGCAGCAGGAAAGGACCACAAGCTGAGACAACTCGACTCCCACCCAAGAGCAGACCAGACAAATGGAAAACCTTGTATGATAAGAACTTTAACCCTTTTAAGAAAAAAATTAAGACATTAGAAAATAAAAAGATCTTCTATATTCTTGGGAAAGTAGAAGAAACACAGCAAAAATGACAATCTCACTGAAAGATTCTACAGATTCAGTGTAAATATCCATTAAAAATTATAGCAACATTTCTCACAGAACTCACCTACAGATTTAATAGCAAAATTTCTCATAGAACTCAAAAGAACAATCCTCAACTTAATAAGGAAAAGATAAAAACTCAGGATAGCCTAAACAATCTTAAAATCCTGTTCAATCAAGGAACTTCAGAATGCATTACAATCTCTGACTTTAAACTTTACTACAGAGCCACAGTACTAAAATCAATCCACCTTGGATACAAATTCACCTGCCTACAAACAGCAGATTTTTGACAAAGAAGCAAAATTGTGAAATGAAAAACAGCATTTTAACTTGCTTATCTCAGAGGCTACCTTAATTTAAACCTGTCCTTTTTCCTTTAGCTGAAGCTGCTCCGCACAACAGGGGGTAGGACACAGGCTCACTTTGCCTGTTAGTGTTAGACTGCCTTCCCCAGCTCTGGCGGGCGGATTTTTAACTATATTTTTTATTTTAACTTGTAAATCATAAAATTGCAGAATTTTTGAATCCTCTCCTTTGTTCTATAGACTGTGAGGTTAAATTTGTTCTCTAAACTTACTTTTGCTCCTGCTTGCCTTTTACCCGCAAGTGAGTTAGGTTAGCTGACTGTGTGCACGTGGCTCCTCAATCTCAGTGGTAACTTGTTGATTCTTGGGCAAAAAATCATTTTTTCTTTACCCTTTTTACTCATTTAGCATGCAATAAAAGTTGCAATTTTACATCTATCACGCTTACTAATTCTCAATAACTCTGCCATTGTTCCTGCTCCATTCTTACTCCCTTTAGTTACCAATATATATATATATATATATATATATATATATATATATATATATATATAACATATATAACTGTTTTACAAAGTTTTATTCCCGATTTAAATTGTCCCGCTTTTCTACATTTCTTTCTCTATGCTACATCTCTAATAAGAGCCCAGTAACTGAGGACAGCCTCCGGCATGGGATCTCCATTTTTTAGCACTTTACTAAGATCTTTCCCTACCTTGTCCCATGTCTGGGGTTGAAAACCTGGGCTGGTTAAAATTAACCAGGGGAATTTTTCATCTAGAAAACAAAAGAATTCGGCTAAATCTCTCTCTTTTTAACTCTTATTCCTCTCTCCCTAAGTGACTGTTGAAATTCCTGTATGAATTTCTCTTCCTTTGAAAGCAATTGTCCCATGTCTTATAGACGACAATGAACCTGCGCCTACCTCGTCCTGCAGATCTGTCTGGGTATCACAGCTGATCAGGACCTTATTTTCCTTTGTACGGGGACTGCACCTCGTCGTCCGGTTAGTTGGCCATACTTCAGGGTCCCTGTTCAGGCGCCTCTGTAACCCCGCCAGCAGGGTCAGTTATTCAGGGTTCTCTGAAGGGGCGCTACCTGAAAGACATGGGATGAAGAGAGGAAGGAGACCAAGCAAGATTCCATTTGTCAAGGTCTCATTTATTAGGATGAAGGTTACAGCTTATATAGCCCTTGAAAGGGGTGGATATAGGGGTAGGCAGGAACTTTGCCAGGGTAGCAAAGGTCATCAGTCAGTACCCCTGGTGTGTAAGCCAAAACATGTGATTCCATTAACATTTTCCAAGATAGTTGGAATATGGGCGGGTTCCGTAAACAAATAGTTTTCAAGATAGTTGGGATGTGGGGCAGGTTCTCCACAAACATCCTTAGGGCAATGACCCCTGCTATCCTGTAGGGAACCCTGATGGCTCCTTGGCCTTGAGAAGGAGGGAGGGGAGGTATGGGTGGAGGGGAGGGGAGGGAAAGGGGAGAAGGAGGGGAGGGAAGGGGGAGGAGGAGGGGAGGGAGGGGGGAGGAGGAGGGAAGGAGATGGAAATTTTTAAATATATAAAAAAATAAACCATGAAAAAAAAAAAAAAGAAAAGAAAATGGTCCCTCGACTGGAAATGGAAACTCTGAGTAAACGAACAGAAACTTCAGAGACAAGTATTTCCAACCGAATACAAGAGATGGAAGAAAGAATCTCGGACTCTGAAGATACTATAGAGGAAATAAACTCACAGATTAAAGAACTAAACAAATCTAACAAATTCTTAACACAAAACATTCAGGAAATCTGGGACACCATGAAAAGACCAAACCTAAGAATAATTGGGGTAGAAGAAGGAGAAGAATTACAACTCAAAGGCCCAGAAAACATATTCAACAAAATTATAGAAGAAAACTTCCCCAACCTAAAGAAGGATGTTCCTATGAAGGTACAAGAAGCCTACAGAACACCAAATAGACTGGATCAAAAGAAAGCATCCCCACGCCATATAATAATCAAAACACAAAACATACAGAATAAAGAACAGATATTAAGAGCTGCAAAGGAAAAAGGTCAAGTAACATATAAAGGGAAACCTATCAGAATTACACCTGATTTCTCAATGGAAACCATGAAAGCCAGAAGAGCTTGGATAGATGTGCTACAGACACTAAGGGAACATGGATGCAAGCCTAGACTACTATACCCAGCAAAGCTTGCATTCACCATTGATGGAGAAAACAAGATATTCCAGGACAAAAACAGATTTAAACAATACGCAGCCACAAATCCAGCCTTGCAGAAAGTAATAGAAGGAAAATCACAAACCAAGGAGTCCAACAACGCCCACAATAACTCAGGCATCTAGCGACCCTTCACCAGCACAACTAGAAGAAGGGAAACACACAAACTCTACTACTAAAAATGACTGAAGTTAACAACCACTGGTCATTAATATCACTTAATATCAATGGACTCAATTCACCTATAAAAAGGCACAGGCTAAGAGACTGGATACGAAAACAGGATCCAACATTTTGCTGTTTACAAGAAACACACCTCAACCACAAAGACAGACACCTACTCAGAGTAAAGGGTTGGGAAAAGGTTTATCAAGCAAATGGCCCTAAGAAACAAGCGGGTGTGGCCATACTAATTTCCAACAAAGTTGACTTCAAACTAAAATCAATCAGAAGAGATGGAAAGGGACACTTTATACTCATAACAGGAAAAATCCATCAGAATGAAGTCTCAATCCTGAATATCTATGCCCCTAATATAAAAGCTCCCACTTATGTAAAAGAAACACTTCT
Organism: Arvicola amphibius; assembly: GCF_903992535.2. Classification (NCBI taxonomy): domain Eukaryota; kingdom Metazoa; phylum Chordata; class Mammalia; order Rodentia; family Cricetidae; genus Arvicola; species Arvicola amphibius. Next base: position 105,404,475 of record NC_052047.1, read on the forward strand.
AGAACTCAAGGCAGCCATCAAACCACACACACTAATAGTTGGAGACTTCAACACTCCTCTCTCACCAATGGACAGGTCAATCAGACAGAAACCTAACAGAGAATTGAAAGACTTAATGGAGGTAATGAACCAAATGGACTTAACAGACATCTATAGAACATTCCACCCAAATAGGAAAGAATATACCTTCTTCTCTGCGGCTCATGGAACCTTTTCGAAAATTGACCATATACTTGGTAACAAAGCAAACTTCCACAGTTACAAAAAAATATTAGTAACCACCTGTGTCTTATCAGATCACCATGGATTAAAATTAGAATTCAACAACAATGCTACCCCCAGAAACCCTACAGACTCATGGAAACTGAACAGTCAACTACTGAACCACAGCTGGGTCAAGGAAGAAATAAAGAAAGAAATGAAAGTCTTTCTTGAATTTAATGAAAACAAAGACACAACATACTCAAACCTATGGGACACAATGAAAGCAGTGCTAAGAGGAAAGTTCATAGCACTAAGTGCCCACTTAAAGAAAACGGAGAAAGCGCTCATTGGTGACTTAACAGCACACCTGAAAGCTCTGGAAAAAAAAGAAGCAGACTCACCTAGGAGAAGTAGAAGACTGGAAATAATCAAATTGAGGGCAGAAATCAACAAAATAGAAACACAGAAAACAATCCAAAGAATCAATGAAACAAGAAGCTGGTTCTTGGAGAAAATCAACAAGACCGACAAACCCTTAGCCAAACTAATCAAACGGTAGAGGGAGAACACACAAATTAATAAGATCAGAAATGAAAAGGGGGACATAACCACAGACACAGAGGAAATTCAGAGAATCATTAGATCTTACTACAAAAGCCAGTATGCCACAAAATTGGAAAATGTAAAAGAAATGGACAGTTTTTTAGATAAATACCATATACCAAAGTTAAACCAGGACCAGGTAAATGCTCTAAATCGTCCTGTCAGTCGCGAAGAATTAGAAACTGTTATCAGAAACCTCCCTACCAAAAAGAGCCCAGGACCAGATGGTTTCAATGCGGAATTCTACCAGAACTTCCAAGAAGACCTAATACATATACTCCTTAAGGTATTTCATAATATAGAAACACAAGAGTCACTGCCAAATTCCTTCTATGAAGCTACAGTTACCCTGATACCAAAACCACACAAAGACTCAACCAAGAAAGAGAATTATAGGCCAATCTCACTCATGAACATTGATGCAAAAATTCTCAATAAAATACTGGCAAACCGAATCCAAGAACACATTAGAAAAATTATCCATTACGATCAAGTAGGCTTCATCCCAGAGATGCAGGGCTGGTTCAACATACAAAAATCTATCAATGTAATCCATCATATAAATAAACTGAAGGAAAAAAACCATATGGTCATCTCATTAGATGCTGAAAAAGCATTTGACAAAATTCAGCACCCTTTTATGATAAAGGTCTTGGAGAGATTAGGGATACAAGGGTCATTCCTAAATATAATAAAAGCTATTTACAGCAAGCCGACAGCTAACATCAAATTAAATGGAGAGAAACTCAAGGCTATCCCACTAAATTCAGGAACACGACAAGGCTGTCCACTCTCTCCTTCTCTCTTCAATATAGTGCTTGAAGTTCTAGCAATAGCAATAAGACAACATAAGGGAATCAAGGGGATTCAATTTGGAAAGGAAGAAGTTAAACTTTCATTATTTGCAGATGATATGATAGTATACATAAGCGACCCCAAAAACTCCACCAAAGAACTCCTACAGCTGATAAACTCCTTCAGTAACGTGGCAGGTTACAAGATCAACTCCAAAAAATCAGTCGCCCTCCTATACACAAAGGATAAGGAAGCAGAGAGGGAAATCAGAGAAGTATCACCTTTCACAATAGCAACAAATAGCATAAGATATCTGGGAGTATCTCTAACCAAGGAAGTGAAGGATTTATTTGACAAGAACTTTAAGTCTTTGAAGAAAGAAATTGAAGAGGATACCAGAAAATGGAAGGATCTCCCCTGCTCGTGGATTGGAAGGATCAACATAGTAAAAATGGCAATTCTACCAAAAGCAATCTATAGATTCAATGCAATCCCAATCAAGGTCCCATTAAAATTCTTCACAGAGATTGAGAGGACAATAATCAACTTTATATGGAAAAACAAAAAACCCAGGATAGCCAAAAAAATCTTATACAATAAAGGTTCTTCTGGAGGCATTACCATCCCTGACTTCAAACTCCATTACAAAGCTACAGTATTGAAAACAGCTTGGTATTGGCATAAAAACAGAGAAGTTGACCAATGGAATCGTATAGAATACCCGGATCTTAAACCACAAACCTATGAACACCTGATTTTTGATAAAGGAGCCAAAAGTACACAATGGAAGAAAGAGGGCATCTTCAACAAATGGTGCTGGAATAACTGGATGTCAACCTGTAGAAGAATGAAAGTAGATCCATATCTATCACCATGCACAAAACTCAAGTCCAAATGGATTAAAGACCTCAATATTAATTTGAACACATTGAGCTTGATAGAGGAGAAAGTGGGAAGTACTCTACAACAAATGGGCACAGGGAACCGTTTCCTGCGCATAACCCCAGCTGCACAGACTTTAAGGGCAACATTGAATAAATGGAACCTCCTGAAGTTGAGCAGCATCTGTAAAGCAAAGGACATTGTCACTAAGACACAAAGGCAGCCTACTGACTGGGAAAAGATCTTCACCAACCCTGCAACTGACAAAGGTCTGATCTCTAAAATATATAAGGAACTCAAGAGACTAGATGGTAAAATGCCAATTAACCCAATTAAAAAATGGGGTGCTGAACTGAACAGAGAATTCTCAACAGAAGAAGTTCGAATGGCCAAAAGACACTTAAGGTCATGCTCAACCTCCCTAGCTATCAGGGAAATGCAAATCAAAACAACTTTGAGATATCATCTTACACCTGTCAGATTGGCTAAAATCCAAAACACCAATAATAACCTTTGCTGGAGAGGTTGTGGGGTAAGGGGTACACTCATCCATTGCTGGTGGGAATGCACACTTGTGCAACCACTTTGGAAAGCAGTGTGGCGGTTTCTCAGGAAATTCGGGATCAACCTACCCCAGGACCCAGCAATTCCACTATTGGGAATCTACCCAAGAGATGCCCAATCATACAACAAAAGCATATGCTCATCTATGTTCATAGCAGCATTATTTGTAATAGCCAGATCCTGGAAACAACCTAGATGCCCTTCAGTGGAAGAATGGATGAAGAAACTGTGGAATATATACATGCTAGAATACTACTCAGCGGTAAAAAACAATGACATCTTGAATTTTGCAGGCAAATGGATGGAAATAGAAAACACTATTCTGAGTGAGGTAACCCAGACCCAAAAAGATGAACATGGGATGTACTCACTCATAATCAGTTTCTAGCCATAATTAAAGAACATCGAGCCTATAAATTTGGGATCCTTGAGAAGATAATAAGAAGGTGAACTCCCCAAAAAAAGATATAGTAATCCTCCTGGATATTGGAAGTAGACACGATCGCCAGGCAAAATTGGGAACTTGAACTTGAGGGTTGGGCAAGACTGGGCCAAGGGAAGTTGGGGAGAGAAAAGTGTGAAGGGGAGAATGGGGGGAGCTCGGAGGAATGGGGTGCTTGGGATATAGGAAGGGTGGATATGGGAGCAGGGAAGCATATATCTTAATTTAAGGAGCTACCTGAGGGTTGTCATGAGACTTGACCCTATAGGGGTTCCCAGGTTTCCAGGGAGACGCCCCCAGTTAGTTCCTTGGGCAGCTGAGGAGAGGGAGCCTGAAAAGGCCAGTTCCTATAGCCATACTGATGAATTAATTTCTTGCATATCACCATAGAACCTCCACCTGACGATAGATGAAGAAAATGACAGAGCCCCACATTGGAGCACCGGACTGAGCTCCCAAGGTCCTGATGAGGAGCAGAAGGAGGGAGAACATGAGAAAGAAAGTCAGGACCGTGAGGGAACCTCCAGCTGGCGACAGATGGGGAAGGTGACTGAGCCCCACATTGGAGCACTGGACTGAGCTCCCAAGGTCCTGATGAGGAGCAGAAGGAGCGAGAACATGAGGGAGAAAGTCAGGAACGAGAGGGGTGCGTTCACTCATGGAGACGGTGGGACAGAACTAATGGGAGATCACCAACTCCAGTTGGAATGGGACTGATGGATCATGCGACCAAACCCGTCTCTCTGAATGTGGCCAACAGCGGGGGCTGACTGAGAAGCAAAGGACAATGGCTCTGGGCTCTGATTCTTCTGCATGGACGGGCTCTGTGGGAGCCTTCTCAGCTTGGTCGATCACCTTCCTGGACCTGGGGGGAGTTGGGAGGACCTTGGTCTTAGCATAGAGTGGGGAACCCTGATGGCTCCTTGGCCTTGAGAGGGAGGGAGGGGAGGTATGGGTGGAGGGGAGGGGAGGGAAGGAGGAGAAGGAGGGGAGGGAAGTGGGAGAAGGAGGGGAGGGAGGGGGGAGGAGGAGGGAAGGAGATGGAAATTTTTAAATATAAAAAAATAAACCATGAGGAGAAAAAAAAAAAAAAGAAAAAAGAAAATGGTCCCTGACAGAAAATCCCTTTGGAATACTCAAAAAGAACTGCAATTGAAATCTTAACCAGAATAAGTTCTTTGTGCATATATTATATCAGAAGCCTAGTTTTGATAGCATTTGGGTCTAAGTTTTACCTGTCTGATGTGCTTTCTTAGCTATTTTGAAATGTAATCAATGATAGCACAGAGACAGGAAGGTACTGTTTCACAATCATGGACTTAGAGGTCTTCCTGTGAGAACCGATGCACTAGGCAAGGGTTCCACTACTAAACTATATGCCAATGTTGAGAGAAGACGAACAACATTATTTCCCCAAAGTACATCCATGTGCTTTTGAGGCACAGCGATGAAAAAAAAATGGAAAGTTTTTGTAAAATATGATGACCTGTCACTCTTCAAGATGTTAAGACATATAAAGATGATTGAAATAATACTAATAAAAGTTTTTGTTTTCACAGAAAATATGTCTAATAAGAAAATATGGCATAGGACCCATAATGATTAACAAATAGATATGAAGTGATTAGAATTTTTAATTCATATTGTGCCATATTATATGCAAATATTTAAAAATTATTATTGTATTTAAGTAACTTTTTTCATTTATTTTATATACCATCCAGTTTTTCCTCCCTTTTCTTCTCCTGTCCCCTCCCCTTTCACATCTAACCCCCTCCCTAATTTCTTCTCCTCCATCTCTATTCAGAAAGAAACAGTCAAATATGTAATTATTAATTGTGACAGACACAATTGGAAATTTATTATAAACTAAAATATTAAGTTTGAAAATCTACCCATTGTTTAGAATCTGGTATTTGAAAGCATGAGAATATTTGATGTCAGTAATAGCTAATAAAAAGAATATAACTTAGAGTAACATTGTATAAAATTGTTCTTGTTTTAAGAATAAAGTACACCTGCAAAAATACTAAAAACTAAATAAATTTTTCCTAGAAAGTATTATCCACTCTGATAAAAAATGAGAATGAAGAATAGTTAAAATGGTATTTAAATGAATATATCAGTTACTTAAAATTTATAATTTTAGTTATAAGTATGTGCTTATCTCATATTAAATACAATAAATACAAAGATTATCACAGTGTTTTATATTGTATGGCAAGCTTGCTAAACACATTATAAAGAGTATATGAGTCTGGAGAATCTGCCAATTTAGTCTCTGGAAGCAAACATTTTGATAACTCTCTAATCTTCTTGGTCTTCTCTCTGTAGACAATAGGGTTAAGCAGGGGTGGTACAAGCAGATAGAGGTTTGAGAACAGAATGTGAATGTAAGGAGCAACATTAAAGCCAAATCTGTGTAAGAAAGATGTAAAAAACGTGAGGATGTAGAACTGGAGAAAGACAAAAATGTGAGCTGTGCCTGTGTTGAATGCTTTTAATCTGGCCTCTTTCTGTGGCAATTTAAAGAGAGCCTGGAAGATACACACACAGCTCAAGAATATGAAGATCACATCAAACCCAAGGACTGAAAAAGCCACAAAAAGTCCATAAACTTTATTTATCCTTAGATCCTCTGTAGCCAGCTTCACCACAGTCATATGGTAGTATTCCTCATCACAGTAGGAATGAGAGATGACCGCGGTCCTGAAATGTGTCAGCAGCAACTTAATTAGAAGAGGACACCTGATGATAATGACTGACGCTCTCATGGTTACTAACTCAATGATGGTAATTAGTACTTTCTTAGTGAGAATAGAAGAATGTCTCAGAGGATCACAGATTGCCACATAGCGGTCAAAGGCCATGGCCAGTAGCATGCCAGATTCCATGCCCTGGAAAGTGTGAGTAAAATACATCTGGATTAGACAGGAGTCAAAATGAATGTTCTTTGCACCAAAAGACAGCCAGCATTTTAGGGGTAATACATGTAGTGAGACCCAGATCCACAGTCGCCAACACGGCTAGAAAGACATGCATGGGCTCATGGAGACTGCGCTCTCTATGAACGACGGTGATGAGGAGGCCGTTTCCAGTTGTGATCAACAAAAGAAATGGAGAATGGGGTCCTGACCCAGTGCTGCACTGGAATTCCAACCAGTGTAAAGACGGATGGCTTGAAAAAGGGGCCATTGGCCAATGGCTTGGTGACACAGAGATGTAAGCTGTCTCAGAACTTCAGGCCTATTCAGAAAAAGAGTTGATACGAGCCTCAAACATTAAATCTAACTCCGACAAACTATTTTTTTTTCTTTTTTCTTTTTTTGGTTTTTCGAGACAGGGTTTCTCTGCAGCTTTTTTAGAGTCCAACAAACTATTTTTGAAAAATAATAAAGTCCATTGCATTCCTGTACTGATAAACTAAATTTCAGATCGTTCTTTATTTGGGAAAAGGTATGTTTGTCTTTATAAGGGTTTTTGCTAAAGCACCATCTTAAGTAAATGTTTCACTTTCTTTACTGTATGTACAAGCGTACGATGAAAATAAGTACAAAATTTGTCCATGAGATTGCCAAAGCTTGTGTTCTAATTTGTAGCATGCTTTATTGTCTTTACATCTAAGGGTATTATAAATTAAGTGCGGATTTTAAAAATTTTATTCATTTAAAATTAAATTTCTCCAAATTACATAAAATAAATTTTAAGTAGTATTCTACTGTACTATAAAATAAATCCTCCTACTGAGACTTTTCCAATTCTACTTTTCCACAATTAGTTGTATTTTCAAATCTATGCTAACATTGTGTTATCACTGTGTTTTTCTTTCTCAGGTGCTTGTACTTGTTTCCTATATAACCCTCCTACGATCTCTGTCAAAATTGTCTACAACATAGACTTCTTTGAAAATTGTTTGAAAATGTGTTTTTTAAATGAGCAGAAATAAATAAAATAAATCAGTGCTTATTAAGTATGTTCTTGTTTGTTAACACAAAAGAAATTCCTGCAGAAAGGTTGAAGTTAAAAGTAAAATTGAATAAAATCTAGGTCTTTATATCTTCAACTTAAAATCACTGGCTGCTGGAAGAGAGTCACACGTCATTCAGATAGGCTGCTAAGAGTTTATTTTCCACTATTTTTTTTTTTTTTTAGCATTTTAGAAAAGCGTCTTCCAGATCTAATTAACACAGAATCACAAACACCATTTTGTCTTATTTAGAATTAATGCTACCACAAATGTTAGGACCATGTCAGACCACAAAGGGCTGTGGGAAATGTTAGTTTCTCTCCCTACCCTTCAAGCATGCTTTATTTCCCTGGCTAAGTGGCTTGATTTTCCTCCACTGCCCCATCTCCACCTTGCCATCTGTCCAGCAGAACCAACCAAAAAGGTGATGCATAACAGACCTTTCACTTTGCAGTTTTTGCCCTTGTGTTTCATGAAACAATTTCTTGGCTGCTTATGCAGCAGAGGGTACCAAATATCTATTGTTCTTAATCCTTCCTTGATAGCTCCCAATATAACCTAAGCTGGGCAGTTCACAGAGAGAATCATGAGTCTACAAAGTATACTTTTTTATTTTGAGCATTTAAAAATGTACATTTAGGAAGAGTATAAATCAGTAGAGAAGATACTTCTCCCACCCCTATTTCTTTAGAGTTCTACAATTACTATAGGTAATGTATCTCAAATGAAATTCTGTATATGCATTTAAACAGATAATATGACTTGAACTGATTCTGGTCTATACAGAAACACTATAAAGTTTATCCATGTTCTTTAATAATTAAAAAATGATTGGACAGTCAGTATAAATAGACAAAATATTTAGGAATAAATATTTTAATTTACCTCTCATCTTCCCTGTGCTCTATAATTTATGAGAGTTTGAAAATGTCTAAGTTATTATGATTCATACATTTTAAATTATATAGATAAAATATGCATTTATTTGAATAATGAAAAGCTGTGAAAATCTTACAAATAGTAACTGAACTTCTTTACTCTTGTGAATAATTTTAGCACATTTGATGCTATGCATGCAGCACAACAAGCACTGTTTGAAAGTACTCACGCTTGTGTCATTGCGTACCTGTTTAGTTGTGTTGCAGGGGATACAGATGAAGCAAGGTTAGTCAGTTCAGACACGTTATCTCAATACTAGCAAGCAGTGTGCACAGCATGATTTACACTATACTAGAGCTCATGATGCAACTTAATGAGAATTTTAATTTAATATGCAGAATGGAGCCATTGATGAAAAATTTTACTTGCACCAGAAAAGTGATCTGAATTATAGAGTTACATTATATTCTCATTGAAATACATTAGCTAATAATTATCTCCTCTGATTATATATAATTAGGTATTTTCTGGTTCTTTATCACACTATTACTATAAATATATTTATAAAAGTTTATACTATATTACAATCTATAATCTATCAAATATAAAATATAAGTAACTGTTGTTATTTGTAATAAGTACACTAAGTAAAAGATATATCCAACAGATCTTTTAATTCTTCAATGAAACTATGAAACTACCAAAATTTTAATGAAACTAAATCATTGAAATGACTATGATGTATTTTGCCTCCAGCATGATATAGTACATTAGAAGCAAATAAAAAATAGGAGTATGTTTTTAACATGCAGGCTGCCATACTTAAAATTATCAATGTTTTAAATTGTGAAAAGGAAACAAAATTGATTTTTACAGACATTATTGTAGATATGGAAATAAATTAGCAATGAGATAAAAATCTTGTACTTTATATATAATCGTAACCAGATCATAGGAGACAAATTGAGCTCATAAAAATCTGGTCATTTTTCATATGGCAACAATGAACCAGTGTAATTCAATATAAAAACACAATTAACAAGACCCAGAGAATAGGTAGAAAAACCATGAAATACTGTCTTTTGGACATGGCATGGCCATTGCACACATGAATTCATAACAGTTAACTGTATAAAACCTGCACATAACAATCCAATAAAATGCCAATATGGAGGGAGGAGAGAGCTAACAAAGCCCTAACCTTTGCTGAGGAATTCCTAGCAGCTGATGACCGCTGAGGGTCCCTAAACATGTTTCTGTAAACACAAGAGTACAGATATCTTTTTGATATAGTGAGTGTAATTCATTAGAGAAGTGGGAATGATAAACCATATGGTAATTATTATACTCGTATCCTTTTGAAAAAATGCCACAAATGTCCACAGTGGCTGCACTAATTTAATTTGCATTGCACAAGAGAAAGAGCCCCTTCTGTATCCCCAGGAACACTTGTTATCTGTCATTATTTTGATATAAGCCAATCTATAAGGTATGTAGTAAAATCATCTTGGTACTTATTGGTATTTTCCTAATCATTGTTAGACATACTGATAACTTTAAAAGTATACATGTAAGACATTTCAATATCCCCCTTTGATGAATACTTGTTGAGGTCTTTGACTATTTGGTCATTAATTAATTGGTTGGTTAATTAATTAATTATAAAATACCACATGTGCTCTCTAATATTTGGGCTTTAATTTCTGAAGGTTAAATATGAATAAGTGAGTGGGAATCAAGGAGGACAATGGTTAGAAAGCTAGAAAGGACACATGGGACTAAACAAAAGGTAACTTTAAGGCAGAGATAGGTTAATAGAAATCAATAGATATAAAAAAAGAGAAAGGGAAAATTACTGAGGCAGAAATGTTTGATTGGGATAGTGAAGGCAAGGAGTGCATCAGAACTGAATGTGTACAAATGTTCTGTTTCCATGAATTTGTCAGTATTGTATTTAGTAATACTTGCTTGTATTAGATGTGAATAATGACTAAGGAAAGACAAGAAATACTAGAGAAACTGTAACAACTAAGGGGATAAGTAGATGTAACTCATATGTAATGCTCTAATCTGGATGGAGTTTCCTCTGATGAAAAGTGTATTAAGTAAAAAGGGAGGAATATGCATAATATATAAACTTTATTTAATAATACTAATTAATATTTGTTTGTTACAACAAATGACTCTATTAATGTAAAATCTTAATGATAATATGAATTATGTATGAGTAGGCCTTAAGTCAAATCAGTAATTGGTTAGTTATTACCACAAGTTTTGTGCCATCATTGTCCTAACATATCTTACACCAGTGTAGACAAAGGGTTTGTGGCTGACTTGGTGCTTATGTTTCTCTTTTGAGAGTGTGCAGAGTACCTTCCTATATCAAAGACACCTGAACATAGAGGTGAAGGTTCTATGTGGGCACTGACTTAATATATGCATCTTCAGTAGGTATGTGGGTGTCTTAGTCAATGTTCTATTGCTGTCAAGAGACACAATGATTATGGCAACTCTTATAAAGAAATTTGGGGTTTGGTTATGCCAGACCAAATGGTGCTGGAGAAGGAGCTGAGAGTTCTACATCCAGATCAGCAGGAAGGGAAACAGTCACTGAGCCTGGCTTGTACTTTTGAAACCTCAAAGCAAACCTCCCAGTGACACACTTTCTCCAACAAGGCAGCACCTACTAAAGCAAGGTCAGGCCCACTAATCCTTTTAAATAGTACCACTGCCTATAATCATATGGGGGACATTTTTTCAAACCATCACAGTAGGTATTGTCTTCATCAATGGGGCTTTGCTGACAGTTTGTGAAGAGCCACCTGTAGTGTTGGCAACAGCTTAGTTTGTTTGGGGACTTTCTTTGGGGTCCCTTTGTGCAACAGCTCAATTAGATCAAGCCCAATACTGGTACTAGAAGATTCACTTGCTGACAAAGATGCCAAATAGATACTGTGTCTCCCCAATATTTGGAGTTTTCACTTATGTTACTCAAAGTAATTCCAATAAAATTCCAATGAAATCAGGAAGAAGACAATGTAGTCTACTATCTCCACAGCCCTCTTAGCTATTGCAATGAGACAACTGAAGGAGATCAAGGATATACAGATTGGAAAGGGAGAAGTCAAAGTATTTTTATATTTGCACATTATATGATACCATACATGAGAGATCCAAAAAAATTCCACCAGGAAACTCCTATAACAAATAAACCCTTTCAGCAAAGCAGCTGAATAGACATTAACTCACACACACAAAAAAAATCAGTGCCCTCCTATATAAAAATGACAAATGATTTGAGAATGAAATCATGGAGTCAACTCTTTCCACTATAGCCTCAAATAATATAAAATAGCTTGGGGTATCTCTAACCATGCACGGAAAAGACTAGTATATTCTGGAAAGTGGTATTTTTGGTGAGTCTGGTCCACAACATATGGTACCACATCGTGGGCAAAAGGTGAACTCCAAAACACACAGAAGTATGGCCAGGAATACAAGGGAATACACGAGGGACCCCACAAGAAAATTACACCACAGTTGGAGAGGTAATAAGCATTTGGAAATAAATAGTAGATAATAAAAGAGGAAAGAGAAAGGCAGGGCAAAAAAAATCAGGAGTAAAACTGTAAATATTTATAAATATGGGACAAGGAAATAGTATTTAACTATCTGTACAGTCTCTTAGATGTATTTGATAACTAGAGTACCTAAAATGGAGCAACAACAAAGGCAGAGATATGTAGCGTTTGTAAATATTATATTCTCACCCCACGCTGGTGGCATACCCACTGCCACTTTCAGGCTGCTCCTGGACTCAGAGAGTCCAAAGTGAGGTTTCATCTTCACCCCTGCAAGCAGCAGTGCTATAGTCACCAAGTCGCAGCCTCTGTTACTGCTGAACGGGTTAGAAGAATGAAGGGAATATGATGTGTGACCCAGAAATGGCCTAGGTTACTACTGAGATTGTGGTAGTCTATACATATGCACAGTAGAAAGCTGAGTCTGACCCATGCTGTGTTGTTTGGTGGAGCCAGGAAAGGCAGGAGACAAAAAAAGTTTGAAGGGTTATACCTCCCACAGTCAGCACCAGGAGTCAGTCAGTGGAAATGCCTAGAGGCTAATTAACCAGTGAGCCAAGGAAGCACAGATAAGTCTACGGCTTTTCACAGAGGAAAGGATTCAGGAATTCTCCTTATTTTAAAATAAAAATGCAATTTCTTTCTTTAATGCCTTAAAGTTCTTGTCAAATAGATATTTCACTTCCTTGGTTAGAGTTATCACAAGATACTTTATGCTATTTGTGGCTATTGTAAAAGGTGAAGTTTCTCTGAATTCCCTCTCTGCTACTCTATCCTTTGTGTATAGGAGGGCTACTAATTTTTTTGAGTTGATCTTGTAACCTGCCACATCACTGAAGGTATTTATCAGCTGTATGAGTTCTTTGGTAGAGTTTTTGGGGTCACTAATGTACACTATCATCTGCAAATAACGAAAGTTTGACTTCTTCCAATACCACTCTTGGGAATATACCCAAGAGATGCCCTATCATACTACAAAAACATTTGTTCAACTTTGTTCATAGCAGCATTAGTTGTAATAGCCAGAACCTGGAAACAACCTAGATGCCCCTCAATGGAAGAATGGATAAAGAAAGTGTGGAATATACATGTATTAGAGTACTACTCAGTGGTAAAAAAAAAAAACAATGACATCTTGAATTTTGCATGCAAATGGATGGAAATAGAAAACACTATCCTGAGTGAGGTAACTCAGACCCAAAAAGATAAATATGGTATGTACTCACTCATAGGTGGATTCTAGCCATAAATAAAGGAGATTGTGTCTGTAATATGTGATCCTAGAGAAACTAAATAAGAAGGTGAATCCAACCCTCCTGGATGTTGGAAGTAGACAAGATTGCAAGACAAAAATTGGGAGCTTAGGGGTGGGGGTGGAGTGGGGGTAAGGGGAGATGGGGAGAGAGAAGTAAGAAGGAGAGTTTGGGGAGAGCTTGGGGGAATGGGATGGATGGAATGGAGGAAGGGTGGATATGGGAGCAGGGAAGTATATATCTTAGTTAAGGGAGCCATTTTAGGGTTGGCAAGAGACTTGACTCTACAGGGGTTCCCGGGTGTTCAAGGAGATGTCCCTAGCTTGTTCCCTGAACAGCTGAGAAGAGGGGGCCTGAACTGGCCCTATCCTATACGCACACTGATGAATATCTTGCTTATCACCATAGAACCTTTATCTGGCGATGAATGGAGATAGAGACAGAGACCCACAATGGAGCACTGGACTGAGCTCCCAAGGTCCAAATGAGGAGCAGAAGGAGGCAGGACATGAACAAGGAAGTCAGGACCATGAGGAGTGCACCCATCCACTGAGATGGTGGGGGCTGATCTAATGGGAGCTCACCAAGGCCAGCTGGACTGGGACTTATGGAGCATGTGATCAAACCGGACTATATGAATGTGGCTGACAATGAGGGCTGACTGAGAAGCCAAGGACAATGGCACTGGGTTTTGATTTTACTGCATGTGCTGGCTTTGTGGGAGCCTAGTATGTTTGGATGCTCACCTTCCTAGACCTGGATGGAGGGGTGAAGACCTTGGAATTCCCACAGGGCGGGGAACCCTAACTGTTCTTTTGACTGGAGAGAAAGGGGGAGGAGAAATAAGGGGAGGGGGAGGGAAATGGGAAAAGAAGAGGAGGTGGGAATTTTTAATAATAAAAAAGCAAGGATAATAAACAAGCGCATGGCTATACCCCTCTATGCTTGTGTTCTCATGCTGCAACCCCAGAACCACTGCAATGGTGGGTACCTGAGCTAAATTTGCCGGCCAGTCACAGTTGGTGTCGGGACCACTGAATGTGGCCTGTGCCCAGCCCAGGCAGAGCAGTCAATGAGTGACCCGCTGCCTGGTCCCAAGGAGCCAAGGAGGATGGCCAAGTGGTGGAGGGAGCCTGGCTTGTGCCCCTCCATGCAGCCCAGCTTTAGCGGCAATCCAAGATCCTGGGCCCTGATCTGACCGCCAACCTGCAAAAAAGTAGCTCCAGGCCAGGCAAGAGTTTATGAAAATGTAAATGAGCACATTAAGCCTGTCAGCTAGGCAGAGTTGCAATTTGGATTAGAAGAAAGATAGTTGTGAAAACCTCAATAAATATCCTACAAGAGATCTTGAGCCACTAAGTAAAATTCTTAGAGGCTACAGTGATTCAAGTTCCAGTAGGCAGGTTTACAAAAGCTGGCAGATAGATACTTACACAGATAGAGTATGCTATACAGAAACAGCAAGTGTATTATATTATGATCAGCCTTGGCAAGCATGTATATTGCCTACAAAACATACTCCAACAGCAGTATTATGGCAAAACGGTCTGCTTTTATGGCTACATTTTCCTGTTTTGCCAGTTAAAGTATTAAACCCTTATTTTGAAGCAGTATTTTGCTTAGCAAAGACGAGCAGGATGGAATCTAGGAAATATTTTGACAGAAAACCAGCTGTGATTAATGTTCCTTATACTAAGCAAAAGATTGATTGGTTCAAAATAGTGATTCTTGGGCAATTGTGTTTGCTCAATTTCAAGGCCAGGTTAAAACCTTTTCCCCATTGATCGGTTATTGCAATTCACACAACTACATTCCTTTATTTTCCCTAAAGTTGTAGCAAAAGATTCCATAAAGGGTATTATGTTAATTTTTCTATATGGTTCTTCCAATGGAAGAGCTGCATATGTGGTTAATGGTGAAGGATGTATATTGCAAACAGAACTGGCCTCAACTCAAATAGCTGAGCTGTGAGCTGTTGCTATAGTTCTTCAGCTTTTTGCAGATAAGGCATTTAATCTATATACTGACAGCCAATATATATTTAATGTTCTTCAAGTCCTAGAAACCATCCCATGTATTGGGACTAGCAATAAGCAAGTTAAGATGCTGTTCTAGCAAATTCAAAATGCCATACAACAAAGAAGGTCACCATGCTTTGTAGGGCATATAGGAGTGCATTCAAATATTTTTTTTAGCTGAAGGTAATGCTTTAGCTGATAAACTTACAAAAATAATTACTTTATTTCATGTTGAGCTTGCTCAGTGATTATGTGCTCTGTATCATTAAAATAGTATAAGTTTAAGAAAACAATTTAGATTAATAAAAGAAGTTGTTCAACAAATTGTTAAGCAATATAATGTATGTTCACAATATTTCCCTGTACCTCATTTGGGATAAATCCCTAAGGACTACTTCCTAATCATTTATGGCAAATGCATGTTACTCATATTGCAGAATTTGGCAAAATAAGATATGTGTATGTGACAATTGATATATATTCAGGATTGTTAATGGCTACTGCACAAACTGGAGAAGCTGTTAAGTGTGTAATAACTCATTGCTTAAAATGCTTCTCATATATGGGGATCCCAAAAACCATAAAGACAGATAATGTGTCTGGATATGTTAGTGAAGCATTTCAGCAATTTTGATCCCAGTAGAATATCGAACATAGACAGGTATTCCTTAAAATCCTCAAGGACAAGGAATTGTGGAGCATACCCTTGGCTCTTTGAAAACACAACATCAAAAATTAAAAACAGGAGAATTATATCCTCAAATGCCACATAATGCCTTGAGCCATGCACTCTTTACACTAAACTTCTTAAATATGAATGTCCATGAACAGCCTGTTGCAGACAGATTTTGGCTTGATAGCACCAAGATGACCCTTGCTAAAGCAAGGTGGAGAGAACCTTTATGGATTATGGCAAAAATCTTATCCTTTGTTAAGGGTATGTCTGTGTTTTTTTTCACAGAATGAGGCTCAAGCAAGATGGCTACCAGAACATCCAGTTGATATGTTCAACAGAAAGGTACCGGCCCTGATGACATCATAGCTGCTAACATTCCCACACAAAAGTTGGAGTTAGAGTGAATCTTTGTTCCTGATTTCCTTGTACCAACATGCTGCAGACCTAGGAAGTGGGTACCTGAACCAATGCTCCTGAATTGTAACATCAAGCTGAGAAGGGAAATAAGATTATGGTGATGGTGACTCCCAGCCTCTTGATGGACTTTCTGGGCCAACTTCCAGATTAGTGAGTCCTGTTTACTTTGGAACTCGGTGAGAAACGCAGACTGAACATTTTACTGTTTTATACTTTTTGACACAGAACTCAGATTGCCAGTGAGGTATTCAGTCTGCTGTTGAAATGTTGAGAGAAAAACAACACTTGAGAAAAAAACCACTTGTTACAAGGAATGACTGAAGCCAAAAGGTTTTTGCGGCTGCTCAGAGACTGGGACTATTGCTTAAAAGCAGCATTGCATTTGTTCTCTCACCCATTACAAAAACCCTTTTTTTGGTTAGAATGGATTTAAGAGAATTGTGATTTGACAAATTGTGTTATGGTATTGACCTGTTAATGCTTTATTTCACTATAAGATGTTAATGATTAGAAAAAAATTAGAACTTATCTGAGAAAAGTTTGACAATACAAATGGATTCTTGAATTTGACATGCTTGATAAGACAAATTTAGATTTTGATACAAATGAATATTGTTAAGAAACACTTTAGACCAATTCAAAGGAGACATTTCCAACTCTGGTGATCCTCTACTCTTTTAATTAGGAGATACTATGGCCATAGAAATATGCATAGTACAAAGTATTATCTGCTTGCTTACCATTAGCTAATTGCTAATGAACTCTCTTGAAGACACTTGGCTCAGAGACACAGAGCCCAGAGGTACTTTCTTTCTTAACCCTTTGATTGCAGAGGTCAGGAGGCAGTAATGGGTTTGATACTTTATTTTCCCAGGTGTCCAAGACATGTATGACTGGAATGCATGTGCTGAAGATGGGTAAATCTGGGAAATTGGAAAGTGCTCTTGTAAGGCAGACACTATCATCTGTACTGTTTTAGAAGCACAGGCTTTTTTTAAAATTAATAAAAGGGAGGAATTGTGGAGGCCCAAAAATGTGAGTCTATTTCTACATTGACCAAAGGTCAGAGAATTAGAACTCACCTCTATTATTTCAAGGTTATTGTGTTTCTACTTTAAACAAGGGTTCCACCTAGATTTAGATCAGAGAATTCTGTTCTCTCAAGGTTATTGTCAACAGTTGTGGCTAATATCCAGACCTTGTATTTTAGGACTAGAGAAGTAGATGTTTTTACCTCAAACAAAAGTCTAAGGATCTGTCCAACTAAGGTTCTAGTTCATTTAAGGAGATAATATTGGATTCCTCCAAGGGAGTGATTTGCATACAGAAAGTTTTGGTCTAGGGTATGAGTATGACTTATTTTATACAAGTCATTTTAAACAGAATGTTTAACTATGGATGTAGCCCACGATCTTCAATTTGTTTGTTATTTCCTTGTATGATGTTAATGCAGTTTTTTGGTCTTACTTCTACCTTTTGGGGTCAGGGGTATTTTAAGCAATTGGAAATTAAATGTGGGTGATTTCAGTACTCATGGGAGCTTCCTTCCAGTAATAGTCTATGTTTCCTGTTTTATTATTTTTATTTGTGTCTTCATATTCTCAATTAAAATTTCTAAATCTCCATGTTCCTACCCTAGAAAGTGGTATTTTTGTCAAGACTGATTGTGACACTAGTATGATGAAAACTTTAAATCATTGAAAAAGATAATGACAAGATATCAGACGAAGCTAATATCTCTCATGCTCATGGGTTGGTAAGATACTAAAAGTAATCTATAGATTTAATGTAATCCCTATCAAAATTTCAACGCAATTCTTTACAGGCCTTGTAATGACAATTCTCAGCTTCATATGGAAAAACAAAAAAATCAAGAATAGCTAAAATATTCCTGACAATAAAAGAACTTCTGGAGGTATCACCATTCCTTATTTCAAACTGTACCACAGGGCTATCATAATAAAAACAACATGGTATTGGCACAAAAACAAACACAATGATCAGTTGAAGATGGACATAAATCTACACAACTAAGGACAACCGACTTTTATAAAGAAGTCAGACATACATGCTGGTAAAAGGCAATATCTTCTATAAATGTTGCTGGTCAAAGTGGATGGCTGCATGTAGAAGAATGCAAAAGACCTGTACTTACCACCTTGTGCAAACTCAACTCCAAATGGATCAAAGGCTTCAATTGTTGGGTCCAGGGAGGGCATGCAAAAATGAGAACACCACCAAGTCTAATAAAACAGAAGCAAACTTTATTCCAGAAACCAGATCCTAGGAAAACTAGAATCAAACTTAAAACAAAACAAAACAAAACAAAACATTGCAGGGGCACAGAAGCTTATCAGCTAGCTGAGACCACAGCCAGAGATGGTGTTTATTAGGCTGTGGCAAAAGGCCAGTTTCTGAACCCACTTTTTATAGTAGCTCTGAACAAAGGAATTTTTATGATTTTACCCTGACTTATGGATCAGTCAACATAGACCCTAAGGAGGGGAGTGAGTTTTAATGTCAATGGGTAACTAGGCAGCTATCATAAAACATGTTTTAGAGTAGATTACAGCAAAATCACTAATTACAAGAAAACAGATGTCTTTAGCAATTAGTTAGAAAAGGGACTGCTAGTAATACCAGAAGGTTAATAAATTAGAATTATTTGGTTTTTAGGTTGAGAACTTAAAGATAGCAGAAAGTTCTTCACACTATCTCAAGGTAAAACTCAGATACAGACTGCCATACTTTACAACCTCCATTATCAGAGCTCATTAGTCAAATCCATGTTTCTACCTTGTCCATTGTGTCTCTTGGTATCTCCAGGCAATGTATCCTGCTCCCCTTTGATGGTGTCAGTTTTCCATAACAGAGACAGTGCTTAACCCAGAGGTCAGTATCTCTGTCTCCTAAAGGTTAACTCAGTTCACATCTGTCCTTTATCAGGGATGGCCAGGACACTACTCTCAATTTGTAGGGAGAAGCTCTGGCCTTGTAAATAAAACAGCCAGTTGTAAAATGAAATGACCTAAGCTGATGGAGGCTTTCCAAGCATCTGAGAAAATAGCTCACTGTGAATGACTGATCCTTGATCTGCTGAGAAAGCTTCTGAGAATGAAACACATGATATGGGCACTGGAAACTGAATTCCAGGCCTTTAGAAGCTGTCTTTAACACTGAACCATCTCTCAGACCCATAGAGTATGTTTCTAAAGAAAACAAAATCAAAAACAAGAACAATGTTAATACAAGGTAACAAAAGTGGGTGCTAAGACCAGAGTATAAAGGTAGGAACAGATGGTTTGCATTTTGCTCATGACAGCATCTGGCACCTGCAACTTGATTTAGTGTTAGGAGCTGAGAGAATAGAAAGCGAGGAGAATAGTAACCACCCCACAAAGTTAATGTCTATAAGAATGAAAGAGAAAGAGGTAGGGAAGACATTTAAAGTAAAATAAAACACATCAAAACCACAAAAACAACATGCAGTTTTTTCAACTTTATTTTTACCAAAATATTTAATGAATGTGTTAGTGGTAAGGAAATATACTACACAATATGTCCATAAATGAATAGACTTGGTTTCTTGATGAGTATTTTAATAATTATTACATAAAACATGACATTAGTATTGCCCATTCATATGTATAATATATGAGGATAATTATAACTGAGTACAAGACTATTCCTTATCCCCATGAGCAACTTAAAATACACAACTAGGACATGTCAAAAATCTAGAACAAAAATATGTGTGTACACTTTATATATAATAATAGACACAGGGTACTACTATTAAGAAAACTGAGCTCCAAGGGGTAAGAAAGGAAACAGCTATCCCCAACACCATCAAATTAGGAAACCACAGCTATCCCCAACACCATGAAATTAAGACATAACAGCTATCCTCAACACCATGACATTAGGAAACCACAGCTATCCACTTACAGAAGTAATGAGTAAAATTGATTGAAAGAAATCTTAAGCCTCCTATACTTTTCCCTTTACTTGAATTGGACTTATCAACACATGATATTTATATATGTATAAATACTCATATCCATATATTTTTTCCAGATGCATATATCTAAATATTTCATGTCGTTGTAAAGATATAAAATTTTATTAACTTAAATATGGCACCTGTGCCCATTTCTAGTTCACTCCTGACTCTTCTTAACCCTTGACAGCTCATCTAATGCAATCCTGTTCCATTTTCCTGTCTAAAAATTCATACATGTTGGGTAGTATGTAGTTAGTTAAGTTTTATTATAGAGTGTGTATTAACTGAATATAATGACTGAATATTTATTCATTTATTTGTATTAAAATTAATACATACTACTTGCTGAATATGTTCCATTTATATAAAATGTTCCTTTAATGATGGGTATTTGGAGTTATTCCCATAGTGGAACATCCATGAACAAAATTGGCATGAACATCCTTGTGCTAATCTTTAGATGGACCTGTCTCCTCTATCTTGAACAATGGTTTTGGAGTTTAATTCTTTGTAAAATAATGAACATGGAATGTTACTAAGCTTAAAAGATGCTTTATTTTCCAGCTCCAACTTTGCTCTTTCCATTTGACTTAGTCTATTGGAAAGCTTATTGTTCCATCATCCCAAATCCTGCTGCTTTAATTTTCAGTTTCAGGCATCATGACATTATGTGCTTATCATTCATTTACAGATGCCTAGTGATTTGGATAATTTAATACATTTATATATTTACTTTGCAAAATGTCAATTTAAGCCTCCTTACTTTCTCCCATTACCTTTAAAATCATTTGAAGACATATTTATACACTCAAAACAAAACTTTTTTGTCGAGAAGTATTATTAGGGATTGTGACTATTTCTTCCCATTATACACCTTCTACATTCACAATTTCGCTAGCAAATGACTAAATTTGGTACAATAAAATGGATGACTTTTATAGTTATTTCATCTTCTATTTTAAGAAAACATTACTTTAAGTGTATAGTAAGATGTATTTTATTGTTGAGTATAAAACATTAGCTTTTAAAGAAGATTTATTTTATTTTTATTACTTGTTAAAAATGATTTTTATCTTAAAAATATCAAATTGATATATTTCATATACATATGTCATAAGTTTGGAAGAATGTTAGATTTGATGTTTTGCTCTCTTAAATATGATAAAAATTAGTTTTGCAAGGATTTATATTTATTGTATTAGTACATTAATTCATCAAAATCAAGTTGCATATAACTGTGTTACTTTTTTAAATATGTTAAAATTAGTTTTGCAAGGTTATATGGTTATTGAATTATTACATTAATTTCTTTATAAAAATAAAACTGCATGTAACTCTCTATTTCACTCTGATTTTTCTAGTATCTTTGTTTGACCTTCATTGTGCAGGTATCACTTTTCTTTAGTCTTTATTTTTCTAACAACCTTGAACTCTTTTAATGCATACTATTATACTCTGTGAATCATTTAATAGTAAATTTAGAATATACCTATTATTATTATGAAATAAATTTTGCAGTTTTAGTTTTAACTGTTCTAATTTTATACCAATCTAGAAAGCATTTGCAGGTTAATAAAGTTCAGTCCGCAAATTATGGCTACACACAGACAAACACACACACACATTATATTCTTTCTCATTGTTCATAATTTTTAGTCTTTATTGTTAAACAGTTGATGTTTGGGGTTTTATGGATGCTGACATTTTTCAATAAAATTTTAATTATTGCTTTTTAGTATATAGAGTTACAAATACTTTTACCTTAGTAACTGAGATGTTAAATTATTGGCTACAAATTTTCAATTAAATGTTTATTACTTATTCTTCTTTTTCAGTACTGCTGATGGAACCTAGAGTCTTGTGGATGCTTATCAGAATTCTACTAATGAGCTCTATCCATGTCTCAGATTTATTAATATTTTATTTAATGTTTATGCATGCATATAATGTATTTGGATTCAATACAATCTCCAGTTCTTCTCCTATTCATAATTTTCTTCCATCTTTATGTTCTTTCTCTCTCTCTTTCTCTCTCTAATTTTTAAATTTAATGTTCACTGAAATCAGTTAGTGTTGTCTGTGTTTACAGATTTTATTCTGTGACATATTCTTATCAAGTTGCTCAGGCTGGCCTTTGATGTGGGAGAGTCTTCTGTTTGAGTTGATTTCATTGGTTAATACAGAAACTGCCTGGCTCATTTGATTGGCCAGCCCTTAGGTGGGCGGAGTAGACAGAACAGAATTCTGGGAAGGGAAGTTAATAAATCCCCATGCCTCTGCTCTCTGAGCCAGATTGCCATGCCTCTCCTCAGGGAGACAGATGCCATGAAGCCAGCTGCCAGGTCAGACATACTGAATCTTTCAGGGTAAGATAGCACTCGTGGTGTTACAGATTATTCGATATGGGTTAGTCAAGATGTGAGTAAGAGGCTGAAACTAATGGGCCAGGCAGTGTTTAAATGAATACAATTGGTGTGTTGTTATTTCGGGGCATAAGCTATCCAGGCGGCCAGGAGCAGGGTGGCAGGAAGCCGGCCCACAGCTCATCACTACAGGCCTTGAACTCACTCTGGAGCTGTACTGAATAGCAGAGATTGCACTCCTGTACCACCAGGATTGCTATCATTTTTCTTGATGTGTTAAACATGAAGAAATTAAAATGTATATTTATAAAATTGATAAAAGTTCATATTCTTGACTTATTCTAAATCCCATTGGAACATTTTTTCAGCATTTTAGAATTTTATATTTTCTTTATTTCCAAGTTTAATAGAAAATTTACAAAACTATTAAAAATGGAAAGTAACCTTTTTGGTAGTTCTGGAGTCAAATAAAAGCTAGGCATGCAATCTCATGCTGAGCTAACCCTGGCATAAATGCCAAATATAATTGAATACTTTTCTTCTGCTATTATAATAATTATATTTTGTATTAATTGTATTTAGGTCATAAATACCAAAATTTTAACTATTAGAACAGAAAAACACTAATAATTGATCTATTGCTTCACTAAAAGGCAGAAGTGAGTGCAGTATTGTTTTGGCAAATAAAGAAAGAGGCCATATCTAAAGATCAGGGACTCTGAATGACAGAATTATAATGTCTTCCCATTCTAATTGCCCCTTTTATTTTGTCCAGCATTTTGGGACTTCTCTTAAATATGCCTGAATTCCAGGTAACTTTAAAGTGTTACAAAGGTATTAACTATTAAGAGTTTACTTGGTATCAATAACTTTCATGCATTTTCTTATTTCTTCCCAGAAATATTGAAGAATGATTGCAGATAATCTCCCAATAGTCCCAGAAGGATGTTTCCTGTCAATGACACTGTCTCGTACCCCTCTGCCTTCCTTCTGCTGGGCATTCCTGGCCTGGATGCTTTCCACATCTGGATAGCCTTCCCCTTCTTTGTTGTTTATCTGATAGCACTAGTGGGGAATTTCACAATTCTCTGTGTGATCAAGAATGTGCAGAGTCTTCACCAGCCCATGTTCTAATTCCTTGCCCTCCTCGCTTTCATCAATCTTGGCCTCTCCACCTCTACTGTTCCCAAGATGCTAGGTATCTTCTGCTTTAACCTTACAGAGATAAGTTTTGAAGGCTGTCTCATCCAAATGTTCTTCATCCATACTTACACAGGCATGGAATCTGTTGTACTCCTGGCCATGGCAATTGACCGCTTTGTTGCCATCTGTTACCCACTTAGATATACTTCTATTCTCACCAACAAGGTGGTAGCTATCATGGCATCTGTGGTAGTAGGGAGGCCTGTCCTTCTTGTCATTCCCTTCTGTCCACTCCTTAAGCGACTGCCCTTCTGTGGACACTACATTATTCCTCATACCTACTGTGAACACATGGGGATAGCTCAGATAGCCTGTGCCAGCATAAGGATAAACATCATCTATGGTTTATTTACCATTGCTGCTCTGATCTTTGATTTAATTCTCATTGCTCTATCCTATTTGTGGATCCTACAGGCTGTTTTTCACTTTCCTTCTAGAGATGCCAGACACAAAGCCCTTAGTACATGTGGTTCACACGTCTGTGTCATCTTAGCCTCTTATACACCAGCGTTTTTCTCTTTTATGACTCATAGATTTGGTAGAAATGTTCCTTGTTACATTCACATCCTCTTGGCCAATCTCTATGTGGTTGTCCCTCCTTGTTTAAATCCAGTTATTTATGGAGTGAGGACGAAACAAATTAGGGAGGGAGTCATGAAAATATTTGTAAAGAAAGAGTAACTCAAATATCAGAGATTCATAAATGCTGCCAGGTTGCATTACACCATTTGTCTTTCTCAGTGTTCTCCAACGAACAACTAAGTCAAGGGCTATTTGTACTCTTCAGGCATTACCATGGAGTCCTCATCAACATTTCTCTGACAAAATGTCTACTTTGACTTTAAAAGTTTCTTACCTTTGTTATCTTTAATGAGAGTTAGGGAACATAGAGGAATTAAGTCTAAGAAAAAGGTATAAAAAGAGCTAATACCTATACTCCCCAAAGTGTTCCACATAATAAAAACAGAAGGAACATTGCCAAACTCTTTTTATGAGGCTACAGTTACACTGATACCAAAATCACACAAAGACTCAACCAAGAAAGGGAATTACAGAACAATCTCACTCATGAACATGGATGCAAAAATACTCAAAAAAATACTGCAAACCAAATCCAAGAACACATTAAAAAATCATCCACCATGATCAAGTCAGCTTCATCCCAGAGATGCAGGGCTTGTTCAACATAAGAAATTCTATCAATGTAAATAATTCTATCATGTAAATAAACTGAAAGAAAAACATATGATCATTTCATTAGAGGTTGAAAAAACATTTGACAAAATCCAACACTCCTTCATGATAAAGGTCTTGGAGAGATCATGAATACAAGGAACAAATCTAAATATAATAAAAACAATATACAGCAAACTGACAACTAACATCAAATTAAATGGAGAGAAACTGAAAGCAATTCCACTAAACTCAGGAACAAGACAAGGTTGTCCACTCTTTCCTTAGCTCTTCAATATAGTACTTAAAGTTTTAGCAATAGCAATAAGACAACAAAAGGAGATCAAGGGGATTCAAATTGGAAAAGGAAGAAGTCAAACTTTCATTATTTGCAGATGATATGATTGTGTGCATAAGTGAAACCAAAAATTCTACCAGAGAACTCCTATAGTTGATAAATACCTTCAGTAATGTGGCATGATACAAAATCAATTTAAAAAGATCAGTCACCCTTCTATACAGAAATTATAAAGCTGAGAGGGAAATCAGAGAAACATCACCTTTAACAATAGCCACAAATAACATAAAATATCTTGGGATAACACTAACCAAAGAAGTGAAAAACCTATTTGACAAGTCTTTGAGGAAAAAAAGATTTTGAAGAAAGAAACTGAAGAAGATATCAGAAAATGGAAGGATCTCCCATGCTCTTGGATAGGAAAGATCAAAAGAGTAAAAATGGCAATCCTACCAAAAGCAATATATAGATTCAATGCAATCCCCATCAAAATCCCAACACAATTCTTCACAGAGCTTGAAAGAACAATAATCAACTTCATTTGGGAAAACAAAAAACCCAGGATAGCCAAAACAATCCTATACAATAAAGAAACTTCTGGAAGCATTACCATCCCTGACATTAAGCTCTATTACAGAGCTACAGTAATCAAAACAGCTTGGCATTGGCATAAAAACAGAGATGTTGACCAATAAAATTGAGTTGAAGACCCAGATATTAATCCACATACCTATGGACACCTGGTTTTTGACAAAGAAGCTAAAATTATACAATGAAAGAAAGAGCATCTTCAACAAGTGGTGCTGGCATAACTGGATGTCAACATGTAGAAGAATGAAAATAGATCTATATCTATCTCCATGCACAAAATTTAAGACCAAATGTGTTAAAGACCTCCATATAAATCCAACCACACTGAACCTGATAGAAGAGAAAGTGGGAAGTAACCTTCAATGCATGGGCACAGGAAACTACTTCCTATATAATATAAACCCAGTAGCACAGACACTAAGAACAACAGTAAATAAATTGGACCTCCTAAGACTGAGAAGCTTCTGTAAAGCAAAAGACACAGTCAAAAAGGTTCTCTAATATATGGAAAATGGTTTTAATTATATCAATAGTAATATATATATATATATATATGTTTTATAAAAAGGAAAATTTTGATGGTACACATGTCTTAGGAATTTGAATCATAAATAATTATTTTTATCTAAATGCCCTAAGTACTCACTTCTCTTCCAGTATTACCATTATTTATATGATTCTCCTTATTTTTTATAATTATTACAGCCTCCGTAATATTTATTTTTCATGTGTATCTTTGTGTCACATTCGATTTAACCAATAGGTGAAGCTATAGTAACAAAATCAGAAAAAGAGTTTACATGAAAATGAAATGAGACAATAAAGCCTACATAAATCTACCTTTAAAAACATTGACCAAGTTTACAAAATTTGAAGTTAGTATGACCTTATTCTCTAAGAGGCATTTATCTCACAAATGCAAGGGAATGCCTAAGACCCTTTGTATATGGCTTAAGATGTAGCTGAGTGCTAGAGTAAATGTGCAATATTTCCTTTTATGAAAAGATTTATTTTATTCTCTTTATATGGATATTCTGCTCTCATGCATGTATGTGCACCACATGCATGCCTGTTGGATACCCTAGAACTGGGGTTATGGATGGTTGTGAGCCACCATATAGGTACAGAGAATTGATATCAGGTCCCCCACAAGAGCAACTATCTCTCTAACCTCTACATCTTAAAACTTACACATCAGACACCTTTCTGGCAGGCTTTCCCACAATTAATAGCAAACTATAACTGTATAGAACCTTTTAAATGGGCCAAATCTTTAAGAGTTTATTTATTGTGTATGGAATGAACACTCTTTAAACTTTGTGTGTACATTGATGAGTAATTTCCATTCTTACTCCAAACTGCTTCTCCTAATGCATCTACAGTGACATTATAAATTATTTGCAGTTATAATCATTCAAATGAGTATATTTTATATATAATCATGACTACCTTTCTTTGTAAATGCAATCCTTCTACTTGAAATTCCGCATTACATTTTTTTTTTGCTCAATTAACACCAAATTTTGTTTTTAGGATCCAAATGAAATCTAAGACAATGTATCATTGGCCAAGTTCAATGATATGTAATGTTTCACTGAGTGGTAGAAACAAGAGAATGAGCTAGAGAAAAGGACTTTATGGGTGCTGGAAACTTTTGACATCATATTTTGGGTGATGGTTCCCAGTAGTGTACATATTGTACATTACATCAAGATTGTTACACTTAGGTGAACACTTAGGTGGTTAGGTTTACTTCAATGCTATTACATAACAGCCGCTGTAAAAGTTAACACACCCATCTTACTATGGAATCACACTCTTATTTGTCTTGACTAAATAGCAGATAATGAGATTATTGGAAGACAACACAGATATGTATTTATTTGCTTGGAATATTTTAGTAGAGAGAGAAATGAAAACATTTATATGGCATATGAAAAATAGAACATGAACATGATGTTTATATCAAGAATTTAGCTATCAAGTACAAGAGGAAATATTTTTATAATATTTTGTGGAAATGATAAAATTATGTCAACACCATTTATGTTCTTGTATGAGAAATTAAAGAGGCTAAACAAATAAAATATAAAAGATTGATGAGACCTATTCAAACAACTAAATGAAGTAGAGAAATTAAAACAGAGGCTCTGTTTAGGTAAACTTCAAGGAAAGAAAGAGAAAGAAGTAGAACAAAATTGGCAACTGTCGGTTTGTTTATTTCTCTAAAAATAGAATTAATTTTGTGTGTATCTTGAGCCTTCACAGATGACTGTGGAGCTTGATAAATTTCAGAATGTTGAAATACTGAACACAGACTCATCTGTGATGATCTCACAAGAGTAGGGAGTGTCAGAAACTGAGTCATATTCTGAGGGGAGTAAGCTTCTGAGAAGATACTTTGTGAAATCTTTGGTCAAATGGTGTAGCTTCATCATCTTTGTGTTGATTGCTATTACCTGAAGCTGGCAGAGAAGGGAGGTTGCCTGTTGTCTTTTTCTTTTTGTAATTATTATGTTATTGGTGTCACTTAACAAATGAGCGACTTATTAATCTCGGCATTTTAAATGTCTGCCAATTACTTATACTGAAATGCTATGGTTAATGGTATATGTTTTCTACCTAGGGATTTGGGGAGATCCCCAATGAAACTATAAATGCACACACACACAAACACACACACAGTCACCTAGTGACAACAAACAATATCAAGGAAAGGGGAGCTGTATGTGAAGAATTCTAATGAAGCTATTTCAGGACTCTGTGAGTATTGGAGAAAGATGCCGTAGATTCAGGCATGGGTGCTGACACTGACTACCCTGGCACTTGAGAGGAAGAGGCAAAAAGGCCATGCTTCCTCAGCTACATGGCAAATTAAAGGCCATCCTGGAGAACTTGAGACTGTCAGTCAGCTCACCAACTAAACCAACAGGAAAGAAGACATGCTGGTATTGGTATGCTTTATTTGATTTTGACCTAACTATTTAAAGAATTAGCTTACTTGCCTCTACCTGCACATTTATAAGTGGAAATTAATTAAAACCCACTTCAGATTCCCCTTTTGGATAACATGGGGATCTTTTCTTTGGGGCTATTGTATATTATGCTATATGTGGTTAAGGTGACTGAAAAATAGATATAGTAAGAACAGTTGTACATTAAAAATCAGATGTCCTTAAAAATGGGATAATAATAAACTTTCTGATGTTTTAATAGTGGGAACTTAGAAAAACTTACACACAAAAAAGCAGATTTTAATTGTATTGAAAAGTAAAATTATGTGCTTCAGTTTATTCTAGTCATTGCATTCTGTCTTGGCATTTACAGAATTTGATTACCAGTGCATAAAACATGAATTCACACAGGTACATATATACCAGTAAAAATCACTACAAAATATCGCCTGGCAGAACTGGCAGTCTCTAAATAGTTGGTTAAAGTTGATGGTAGGCACCACTGGTGAATTTACGTGAGGAGTTCTTACTCATCCACTTTAGCTCCAGGTCTTGAGAGACAACAGAGGGTGGGAAAGATAGGTAAGAAATCTCATGCTGCCTTGACCTTACTGTTACAGTTCTCAGAATCACCAGCTATGATATGATGCATGGTAAGACAGTTCCTTTTGCCAAGGACACTACATTTCGTTTTAAAATATCAGATAACTTTCAATGTGTGTGTTCTAGTCCTGATGGTAGTTTTATTTGTGGAGTTGGAAGGACAAGAATCTTTGTAGTTCATACTGTGTGGAAAGTACAGTGGCTCTTCCATCATTTCTAGCTGTGCTGGAAGTTTGTACTGATACCACCAACACAGCCCAGTCCAAGCTTCAGCCTGCCAGTTTTGTTTTTCTTTCTACAGATCTTAAAAATGGGAATAACAGAATTTTATTTTAGTAAAAATATAATTTAAAAAAAAGATTTAAGAATACTTTATTCAGAGACAATTAATATTCCCCTTTCATTTTCAAAGTTTTACAGAGTTGTAGAATTAATTGGAATTCTATTGAATATAGATAAGGAAGTTGTCATTATCTACTTTGGGACCATAAGTACAATAGTATATTATGCAATTATCTGTGAAAATATAACTAAAATGTACAATATTCTGAGTTATGTAAACACAGTTTTTTAGTCTGTACAATGCTTCTTGTGTGAATTTGAAAGGAAACATATGGAGAAGTACATGGGTGGAACGTATGGAGAATACATGGGTGGAACGTATGGAGAATACATGGGTGGAACGTATGGAGAATACATGGGTGGAACGTATGGAGAATACATGGGTGGAACGTATGGAGAATACATGGGTGGAACGTATGGAGAATACATGGGTGGAACATATGGAGAAGTACATGGGTGGAATGTATGGAGAAGTACATGGCGGGTTTGGAGGCAGGAAAAAGAAAGTAGAAGTGATGTAATTAGAATCTCAAAAAAGAAAAATATTAAAAGATACATTAATTTAAATCACCCCCATTTTAGTAAAAATAATAAAAGAAAATTAAACACGGGGAAAACAACTATTGTCTCTGAGAAAGTTTGACAGCATTTGAATTATGAAGAAAATATGATAAAATTGAAGTAAAAACAGACCATAAAGTTCCAGAATCTGATCTATTTGCCAAGCAAAACTTTCTGTCAGGGCAAAGAACACCCCAGACACCATCTCACCTCTTATGAGTACCCTTAGTTGTCACTCCATTTTCTTCCAGGAGACACTGGTTACATGTAGTAAGGTGCTATTTCAGAATTCCAAGGTTCATCAGGTGGAGACCCTACTATCTCTTGTAGGAACTGGGATTTCGGAAGTAAGATACATGAGTAACATCATTAAGTTATTGTTTGATTCTCAAACCCAGAAGGGATGAATAAGAATCACTTGATTTAATTAAGAAATTGGCACTTTTAAAATATAGAGCACAGAATGCTAAAAACTAAGAAAATAAGTGAAAGCAGAAATGCCCAGGAATTAGCATATGGCACAGTGTGTTATGTATTCCAACCATAACCACACGGTGACTGCTAGTCAGAAGAATCTGTGATGCACATCTCTCTGTCTCCAGCAGGTACCTCTTTTTGGGGACTTTTCTTCTCATCTATTACAAAGAATCTGTCATTTCCCTCTGCATCTGTTTGTTTTACTCTTCAACATTCCAAAGACTGTTCTGGTTTTGAGAATGTCAGACTTTTAATTAATTTTCATATATTTAGTTTAAGAATTGTTCCACAAACTGATCTTTTGGAGAGAATATTTCACTGAATATGTGATAAGAAAGGGGGTATCCTTAATGTATAGATGATAAAACTGGAACTCAGGTTTAAGCACATTTTCGAAGTGGGAAGTGGGCTTCAAGTGCTGGTAGCCAGACCCTATTACTGATTATTTTTCAGACATTTGTTTTAAACACTCATTGAAAATAAGGCAGATAATCTAATAACCATGCAGTGTGGGAAGTGCAATACATTTTTTTGGCTTTAAACTGTTAGGCAATTTCTGAATGAGAAAAAGAAGCTTCTCTACCTCCTGGCACAGCTGATCATAGGCGTCAGAAGTATCATGTAGCTCTTCCAGCATTTCTCCACACTGCTTTCCCAGACACTGTGTGCAAACAACAAAATAAAATGCTTTTCACATTGTTTACACAACCGGTATTTATGGCTGTTTAAAACTCAATCCATTTGCTGGTGGTGGTGCTGAGAAGCAAGAAACAGGGGCTCAGTGTCCCATCATCCCCTGTCTATGAAAGAGTTTGTGCCCCAGTTTAATTTTGTTCCTCCATAAATGCACATAATGTAAAAACGAAGCCTGTACTTAACTGCTGGAGTCCACATAACTGCCATCCATGGAGAAAACAGAACAGTTCTCCATTGATATTTCATAACGTCTTCCCTTAAGAGGGTCCTGATATGAATAGATGAAAATAAATATTTTATGGAAGATATTGGGGTCAGTGTTTATATATGAAACAAATGGAGATAATTCTAAATATTTCTAAATAGACTGATTAATAAATCTGTAATTAAAGCGATGCAAAAGTTTTAAAATAATTTGATCTCCCAAAATATGCATTATATTCAAAGATCTTCAAGGAACTTTGTTTTTTATTTTAAATTTTTTGTTTTTGAACCCATATTTAATCTTTACTCACTTGATTCAAACAATTATAATCCTCAAATTACCGTAAAATTTCCCATAAAAGTTTACAATGAGCAAAATATTTTCATTTTATGTACATTTGTATACAGCTTTATTACTTAACTACTGTGTTCTAATAAACTTTCACGAGTCTCTGAAAACAATGGTATAAATAATCAGATTGTACAGCTTATTATATGGTAAAAAAAAATTTAAGTCAAAACTCCTAATGCAGCCAGATACATGTTTGGTGTCTCTGACAAGAGACCATAGCCAACTAGGAGCCTTCTGAAGCTCTGATTAAAAACACCAATGCCTTGGGCTCACATACCTGACATATTACCCCAAGAGATCAATGTAAATTGGGAAGAGGGAACACCTTGTTCCCCAACGAACCAAGCACACAGGATCCCAGTCATCCATAGCAGATCTGAGCCACTCTTTCTATCTCCTACAGCAGAAATTTTACATAAGAAACAATGCCTTGTCTTTTCCAGAGTGAAAATCATAAAACAGAGTAAAAATATCAACGGTCTTATGAGTGGTGTACAAACTGACCTGTCTTGTGCTTTCTGTTTTCCTGAACAGAGCCGTGGGCTTCAGTACCTCCATTGGGACCTCAGACTAGTTCATTGAGAATCAAAGTCCACACCAACCCCCAGCCACTCTGCCACAGTGAATCACCTAAAGTCTTTGTTGATGTGTGACTTGCATTGGACAGCTGGGAAAGTTCCAATAATATCCATATAATCTTGAAAATCTAAACTATAAGATACTTATGACAATTTAAGTTTCCTATATCAAGAGTCTGATAGTAGGAGAGCCAAACTTTGGTTCTTAAAAATAAGGCTTTTTACAGTAGAGAATTTGATATGATCTCTAGTTGCAAGAACTTCCACTCTTGGAACCAGAATGTCATGATAAGAGACAGTGCTCACATTCTACATACTTTGCCCTAGAAGAATCTCACGTAAACTGCCCCTTGTCTACAACAGGTAGTCTATCCTTAACGGGGTTAAAGAGGAAACATTCACAGCCAAGTCACCAAACACAACTGAAATAGCCAACAGTAACTCAAAGACTTCACATGTGACATTGTGTGGAGTCAGAGAAGAAACTTGTTCATTAATTCTCTGTAACTTAATTTTACATTTTTAAATTGAAACTGGAATATAAAAATCCTGTTAATACCACATATTTTACTCACTTTCCAGCATTCTATTAAGGAACAATCAAATTCTGATTCATTGAAGAAAGACTGTATTTTACCAGTCCCTTTTATAATTATGATTATTACCCTGAGAAGCAGCAGATTTTTCAATAAATCAATGAAATAAAGACTGATTCTAAGATGATTAAAAATATCTGTCCAAAATTTTCCCAGTGCTCGGAAAAATTTCCTAGGGGAAGAATGGCTCATAGATAATGCTCCCGTGGGATCGCTGATCAGGTAAAAAGACAACTCAGAAAAATTTTTTCAATTTCATGACTAAAGGTTGCCGTCTAGAAATAAAGGAAGAACAAATAGTTAAAACACTCGAGCAAATCAGCCTGAAGGCCCAGAAGAGGCACAATAGTGCTTTCACTGGTGTATTTACATGTCCAAAAGACATCAGCAATCCAGAGACTTTCAGTTTTAACGCTTTCATGGAACTACTGAAGGTTTCATGTGAGTGTTTGTTTCTGCTACCGTGATAAGCGCCATAGACCTTTCATCAGCCTCTGAACAAAGAACCACTGGAGGCCACGATTTCTGATCAAAATTCGCTTTGGTTGAATTCTGGTGACTGACAAAGAGTGAGCTTTCACTTCCCTCGCAAACTCTCTTTCTCAGGTATGATCAGTGGCAAGATACAGAACGATGAGCTCAGTGGAAGCCAACAACATGTCATATCTCGACACTAGAACTGTAATTTTGACTGGAATCCCTGGTCTAGAACATGTGCAGTTTTGGATTGGATTTCCGTCCTTTGCAGTGTGTCTAGTGGCCCTTTTGGGAAATATCATTTTATTGATCATCATCCCAGCTGAGCGTAGCTTGCACCAGCCCATGTATATCTTCCTGGCTGTGCTGGCAGCTACAGATATAGGACTCTGTGCAGCAATTGCCCCCAAAATGTTGGCCAGCTTTTGGTTCAGAGCTTATATTCTATGGCCTTTGATGCCTGCCTAGCTCAGCTGTTCTTCATCCATACTTTACAGTGCATGGAGTCTGGTATTCTATTGGCAATGGCTTTTGATCGCTACATTGCCATCTGTGACCCTCTGAGACACACATCTATCCTTACACCTTCAATTCTGCATCGTATGATAGTGGTGGTGGTAACTCGAGCAGTAGTACTGGTAGGTCTGTTACCAAGTCTTATAAAAAGACTGCATCTTTTTCATTCTGTTCAAATTGCTCACTCTTATTGTGAACACATGGCTGTGGTGAAGCTTGCAGCAGATGATGTACAAGTCAATAAAATATGTGGTCTTTTGTGGGGTTTAGCATTCTGGGATTTGATATGACTTTTATCCTCATATCTTATGCACTGATTTTCCAGGCTGTTTTTCATCTTCAACAGAAAGAGGCACGGATCAAAGCCTTTAACACTTGCACAGCTCATATTTTTGTTTTTCTAGAGTTTTATATCCTTGCCTTTTTCTCCTTTTTCAGCCACTGTTTTGGTCATGTTGTTCCTTCAACCCACATTCTTCTGTCTACCATCTACCTCCTCCTGCCTCCTGCTCTCAGCCCTATCGTGTACGGTGTAAAAAATATGGTCATTCGTAGGAGGGTGGAACAGATCTTTCTTCTAAATCGTGGATGTCAGCAGTGATCTGGTAGATACTGCCTTGCAGAAAAGGCTATTGCTTTCTGGAGATGGGGGAGGTTTCTGCTCTGTGCTCATTGTAGGGCTTTCATATCCTCCTAATGGAACAGGACAGAATTTATTTCCACAATTACAAGTGGATGGAAATAAAAAGTCTTCAGAATAAGACTTACATCAGGTCCCCATCTCTGAAATATTTCATATCAAATATAGATCTCATATTTCCTTTGTTTTAATTAGGTTTAATCTGCAGTACATGTAGTTTTTGATTAAGAATAAAAGCATTATTTGTTGTTTGTGCAAGGAAAAATTTTATTATATCATCTCATATATGGTTCATTTTAGTTGTTGATTACATTGTATTATTCATATTTTGCATTTTGTTTAATTCAATTAAAATAACAAAAATAAATTAAAATTTAATTGAATCAATACCCATTTTGATTATTATGCTATAAATTATTATTAATAACCTATTGAGATTTTTATTGATTTCTTTAAAAGTTCTTATTTACTTGTAATTTAATCATTGCCATCAGAACATGCTAATATTTGCATTTTGTTCCATTGTAACCTTTATGCTGTACTATGTGGCTTTGTAATTAACATGTTTATTATTTATTGGATTGTTCATGTGTGTGTGTGTGTGTGTGTGTGTGTGTGTGTGTGTGTGTAAATGATCAGTTTATAATTTAACTTAAGGGATTAGAAAGTTTGCTCAGTGGTTATAAGCACTTTTTACTCTTGCAAAAGACCCCGGTTTGGTTCCTATCATACACATTGTAATTTACACCCACATATCACTTCAGTTCCAGAAAAATCTCACACCTTTTTCTGAACTCTTTGGGCAGGAAGTATGTGCTTGTTGCAAATTCATATATAAAGAAAAAACATTCATACACATAAAAAATAAAGAATACATAACTGAAAGTAAATAAATTGAAATTCAAATGAGCAATTAATAGACAAAATCTTAAATAAAGAAACAGATATCGCTCCAGCAAAAATGAATCACTGACATAAAGAAATGAAATTATAAACTAAATTCTATATGTTACATAAAGATAAAGAATATTTTAATAAACATGTGCCAGCAAAAATCAATTATATATACTTATTACACTTCCTAGTATATATAAGTTTTAAAAGTGTTCTCTAAGTGAACCTGACTCCTATTTTAGAATAGGTGGAAATATATGCCTGTGGTACTGTTATTTTGGGGGCAGGGAAACAAAGTGGTCAAACCCAAGATTAATCAGGGAAACAAAGTGGTCAAACCCAAGATCAATCAATTTCTGGTTGTTTTTAAACTTTTCTCTTTCTTGATATTTTAATTATTGACACTTTGAAGTTATGAATGATATACATATGGTATGCTATTGTTCGGAATATGTTTTCACAAAATTGTTTGACAAAGTACACAGGGTTTAATACAATTTTTCTTTTATATTAACTCAAGGACATTTATTTGCTTATTTAGAGAAAAATGGAAGCAAGAATCTGTAATAAAAGTCTTTATGTTTGGCTATCTTAAAAAAGAATTCTTTGTTTTCCTATTCTACATGTTTCCTATGGCTTCTGTTTGTTGTTTTCTAGATTCCAAATTGTCTCAGGTCTATCAGATTACAGCAGTGACCCACAATTTCCTCTTATAAAACTCTTATTGCTTAGAAACAGCTTCTTATGTGGTAGATACTTGTGTGCAGGCTGAACAACTTCAAGTAATGACAGTTTTTCCAAACAAACTAGAGATAGATATCAGAAATGTAGCAGCCTTCCCCCAGGGACCAGGTTAAAATATGGCCCTGGGAGCAGCTGAGTTCTAAGAAAAGCCAAAAAGAGGCTGGAAGCAGATGATGCAAGGTGGTAAGATATTAATTCCTTTCCAATTTTAAAGCGTGTCAGAGAAGATCTGTTCCATCTGGCTGCTTTTCTGTCTGGGTGAGTGTCTTCTCTGTGTATTAAGACCTCATATACCTAATTTCTGATTGTAGCCTATTTTAAAAGGAAGCAAACCAATAAAAATGAGCATCAGACGACTTCATCACGGGTGTGTTGATAATGGATATTCCTCTACCAGGAGCCAGTTTTCTTTCCTGAACCCAGGACTTTTGTTTTCTTAACAGTATGTGTTGTGAATTAGACTCACATGTAGATAAGAAAAACATTTAGAGAAGAAAGAGGTAGAAGGTAATTTTTGCATCATTGTTTCAACTGAAAGTGAGGAAGACGTAATAGATATGCTATTAACTAGTACCAAGGTAAGGTGAGGATGATTATTGAGGTATCTTTTCAACCAAATCTTGCCCAATATTAGTTTTTAAAAATTTAAAATAGAAACTATCTATGTCCTCTCTCCCTCCTCTCTCTCTCTCTCTCTCTCTCTCTCTCTCTCTCTCTCTCTCTCTCTCTCTCTCTCTCTCTCTCCACAAATAGTATTAACAGAACAGCTGGCAGTATGTGAAGAGGAAGTCAAAGATTGGAGCCTCCTACTTTCCTTAGCTCTCTATCTAATCCTGGTTTCTGAGCAGTCACTGGTCACATCTCATTCTTGAAATCCAGATTATCTGGGAACTATATGTTGCTCAAAATATGTGCTTTTTCTGATACATAAAATTATAAATACCTATTGAAAATATTATGTTTATACACCACAATTTTAAATATTATACTATATAGAAGAAATCAGTTATGATGTCTGGATTATTATTGATTACGGTGAGACCAGAGTTAATTTTGCCTTGTGTTCTTAGATCATTACAATCAGTTTTAAAATAATGATCTCATATGAAATTTCTTTATGCAGTTTCTTTACATTTTGCCTCAACAACTTGTACCCTATTCATAAAACATTATAGTTTTGTTTGTAATCACCTTTAAGTAATTTTCCACTTCTGCCAATCTCACTTCAAATCAGTAATTGAATGATTTTATTATATAAATTTTTTCAATATTTTAATCAAATCCCTTTATTTTCTTAGTATAATCTCATGGTTTCTATTGCTAGAGAAACTCATATAGAAATATTTATTTATTTTCATCAACTACTGAAATATTTTATATTCTGTGGCACTGAAGAATTTAAGTTTATGCTTGCATTTGTTTTAATGTGCTTACTACTATGAGCAATATATTATTTTCTTACAGTTTCAACACAGTAGATTCTCATTTCCTTCCAATAAAAAGTACTTCAAAATTCTATTTAGAATTATTCTCCTTATTTAATGGTTTTATCTATCTATGATTAATCATAGAGAAAGAATGAAAATTATATATAATTTTATGTTCATAAAGTGGTAAAAAAATTTAAAAGACAAGAGAATAGATTTAGTGGGTTTTAATTTTTGACAAAGAATTAGTAAGTTTTGAAAAAGAGAAATTTAAACAACTTATGAGGAAGAGAAGCTCAATAGTGTTAGAAATTATTTTAACTGTTAATTGGTAGCAATTAGATGAGTAATATAAAATAAATTCCACTGAACTCCACAGCAAAATTTAGACTGCCACTGCTTTGCTGCACATGAGGCTCATTAGCACAGTAAGTGTGCTTGAGCATGCTTTAGCAGAGGCTGCACAGCATTTTCGGTTTGGTATTCTCCTTTGGTGTAGAAGGTCACTCTGTAGATGTGCTGCTTTCGTTGGTTAAGGAATAAAGTAACTGCTTTGGCCTGCAACAGGGCAGAACAGAGCTAAGCGGGGAAAACTAAACTGAATGCTGGGAGAAAGAAGGCAGAGTCAAGAAAAAGCCATGTAGCCGCCTCAAGAGACAGACATGGGATGCCGGACGGAAACTTACCAGCAGGCCACAACCACATGGAGGTACACAGATGACTAGAAATGTGTTAATTTAGGACGTAAGAGCTATCTAGAAATACACTTTAGCTATTACTAAAACAGTATTGCAAATAATATAGTTTCTGTATGGTTACTTTTGGTCTGTGTGGTCATGAAACAAATGAGCAGTCTCTGCCTACAGATTCCTTTCTTAGCTTATGGTTCTGTTTGGCTTCATTGACCTTTTCTCTGTGTTTTAAACTCCTGCTGTCCTCTAAGATCGGTGAGTACTTACATCATCATCAGGTCACAAGACAGATGATCTATAATATGACTTTGTTACAGTGACCGTTAACATTGTCTGGAATCTATATGGAATTTGGAGATGGATATGAAGAGTCACATTTGCATTCTTTGAGACCAGCTGAAATGACTTCAGAAGCTCACAGAATCAACACAATTAGACAATTAATATTTATTTATACAATATCTAGAATATAAACATTAGGTCATAGTCACTGTCTAAAATCAGCACTGGAATTACAAAAGAATTCAGAAGAACAACATTCTTATAAAATAAGTCAATGCCTTAAGATTTAAAGGCATGTGGCCATACTTCCATATTTATAAGATTTTGAGAAGTGTGAATGTCTTCCTCCTTCACATTCATCAGTTTTCTCTGAGTAGGTGTCAAGATCAGTGGTGAGTAGAGCATTCATCAGCCTCATGGGATACAACAACTTGTCATATCTGAACCCAAGGACGGTGATTCTGATTGGCATTCCTGGGCTGGAGCATGTGCAGTTCTGGATTGGATTTCCCTTCTTTGCTGTATGCCTTGTGGCTTTGCTGGGAAACCTCTTCCTGCTAATCATTATCCCCACAGAACGTAGTCTACACCAGCCCATGTACATTTTCCTGGCAGTACTGGCAGCTACTGACCTTGGTCTCTGCTTAGCCATTGCTCCAAAGATGTTGGCCATCTTCTGGTTTAGTTCATGCTCCATGGCTTTTGATGCTTGCCTTGCCCAGCTCTTCTTCATCCACGCTTTGCAAGGAATGGAATCTGGCATATTGCTGGCCATGGCCTTTGACCGATATGTTGCCATCTGCGATCCACTGAGGCACACATCTATCCTTACACCTTTATTTCTACTACAAGTGGTTCTAATGGTTGCAGTTCGGGCAACCATACTTGTTGGGATTTTACCTGTTCTCCTTAAGCGACTGCAATGGTTCCGTTCTCTTGTAATTGTTCATTCTTACTGTGAGCACATGGCTGTAGTGAAGCTGGCAGCAGAAGATGTCCATATTAATAAATCATATGGGCTCTTTGTAGCTTTTGCAATTCTAGGTTTTGACATGATATTTGTTTTCATCTCCTACATTTTGATTTTCCAAGCTGTTTTTCATCTTCCTCAGAAACAGGCAAGGAGCAAAGCATTCAACACTTGTATAGCTCATATCATTGTCTTCCTGGAGTTTTATATCCTTGCTTTTTTTTCCTTTTTTAGTCACCGTTTTGGTCATGTATCACCATATGTCCACATCTTATTGTCTACCATCTATCTGCTTCTGCCCCCTGCCCTAAACCCCATTGTCTATGGTGTGAAGACCAAGGAGATCCGCAGATGGGTTATACAAATTTTTGTTCTGAAATCCAACACTCAGTAAAGATCCTTAAAGAATTGTGTGAGAGGAAAATTTGAGAGTTTCCTGTTAAAGTTGTTTATTCTATAAGTGTCTATATTTCTGATTTTTTCTAATATAGTAATCTTCCATGAAGAGTCTATATTCCCAAGATAAAATCAGTTTGAACATGGAATAAAGACATATGAAAAATATAAATGTATCTTATATTTTCCTATGATCCCCATCTATGTTTTCTTCTCCATTTTGCTTTTTCTTCTTTCTTGCATTCTCATATCTATCTTTCATTTCTTCCAACTGAGTCATCTAGTGTACTTTCTGTAATATAAAAAGGTAGGTTTTTTTCTCTGACAATAAACAGTGACAAATGGGCTATATGATTGACTTACATTGATGTAAGGTCCTGATGAGGAGCAGAAGGAGAGAGAACATGAGAAAGAAAGTCAGGACTGTGAGGGAACCTCCAGCTGGCGACAGATGGGGAAGGTGACTGAGCCCCACATTGGAGCACTGGACTGAGCTCCCAAGGTCCTGATGAGGAGCAGAAGGAGCGAGAACATGAGGGAGAAAGTCAGGAACGAGAGGGGTGCGTTCACTCATGGAGACGGTGCGACAGAACTAATGGGAGATCACCAACTCCAGTTGGAATGGGACTGATGGATCATGCGACCAAACCCGTCTCTCTGAATGTGGCCAACAAAGGGGGCTGACTGAGAAGCAAAAGACAATGGTGCTGGGCTCTGATTGTTCTTCATGGACGGGCTCTGTGGGAGCCTTCTCAGCTTGGTCGATCACCTTCCTGGACCTGGGGGGAGTTGGGAGGACCTTGGTCTTAGCATAGAGTGGGGAACCCTGATGGCTCCTTGGCCTTGAGAGGGAGGGAGGGGAGGTATGGGTGGAGGGGAGGGGAGGGAAGGGGGAGAAGGAGGGGAGGGAAGGGGGAGGAGGAGGGTAAGGAGGGGGGAGGAGGAGGGAAGGAGATGGAAACAATAAAAAAAAGAATATTGAACAAATTTAATATAATGTTAGTTAAGGTGTGAGAAGATTTAAACAATATATTTGGCTTCACATGCAGAAGCAATTAGTCTAGATGGTAAAAGGAATCATACAAGATTTCATGGAGGACATCATGTTAAATGTGATATTTGAATGTCAAACTTTACTTTGGGTGATAAAGTTTTTTTAACCATAACATTAATTCAGTTTTAAAATTAATGTCATTAGAACTCATGAAGCTGTGCCGATGTGTGTCTCCAAATTCCTTGAGAATTCAGATCATGAAAGGCAGCCTCCCCTAAGCAACCTCATCTCTATATTCAAAATCTCAAAAGGCACATACCATTATGTTGCAGGGTATCATCTACTAACATCCCTACTATCTGTCACATGGTCTTATGTAAATACAAAATATGCATTACATATGAGTAATATGTAATGAGTGAAAATAAAATACGCATTATAAAAATGCAAGTGCCTTTATCCACTGAGCCATTTAAACATCCTAAATACTGTTTACAATGGCCATTGTCTGTGTCATTTTGAAACTCACAGTAAACTTACTTTTCATCAAAAGTTAATTAGGAGGTAATGTGAAGAGCTTGAAATCTATACTATTAAACTGAGCAAGTAACATGATGAATATACCTTTATATTTTCTGCTATTATTATTTCTATGAATTCAGAGCTCTTAGAAACAAATGAAGAAAATGGAGACTGGCCTTTACCTCTTTGTCTCTCTATTCTCTGTGTCAGTCCTCATCCTCCAAGGACTCTATGGATTGAGAAAAATCTTGGCTTGTACTACATGAGCACAAAAAATTTCTCACCAGTGTCTCTATTCACTATTTTTTTCTTCTCCTTTGATCATCAACTTAGTGACATACTTTCCTTTAAAGAAGGAAAGAAAGGTAGATATAATATTTAACTGGAAGGGTCTTCAGCCTAAAAATAGAACATGAACTTAAAGATATGCTACCAAAGCAAACTATAGCAGACATTTTAGCATCAATGTATATTTTCTACTTATTCAAATAAAAATCATATTAGAGGGAGCATTGATCTTTACAGATTTCTTTTGCTGAAAGCATTTTGAAGTATAAGAAAGAGAACTCCTAATTGCCACAGGGGGTCATAGAACTATGAGGTATTTATCCAATCACCCCTACACCTCCTTGTGGATAGGTGGGTAGTCACATCTTAAAATGCATTTAGAGTATTCATGAGTAAATTTATTCTCCCAAACAGATAATGGTCTTACAAAAAGAGACATAAAATGCCTTTGATGTGAACATGGACTCTCTTCAGGCAATTTCTGGAGTAGCCTGAAAGCATATAAGTAGTCTTTAATATTCTGCCTAAAATGTTTTAGGTGGGAGGAATGAACTATATAAGCGGGATAAATCTTATTCTTCTAAATTCCCTCATGTCACATAGAAGGTGATAGGGTACAGAATACTGATGGGTATATCACATATTTGAGTACTGAGAAATCTACAAATTTGTGGGAAGAAAACTAAAGCATTAAATATTTAGAAAAGCAATGAAAGTTCCACCTTTCAACACATAAAGCTTTTGTAAATTACCGCGTTCAGTGAAAACTTGTGTTTTATTCCAGTGTTTACTTCTTTTATTCATTATTTTGCTTTTTTTTTACTGGAATATAAGCGACATTCTTAGTTTTCTTTAAAGACAGTGTTGTAATGAAATGTACAACATTACAAATTAATATTTTAGTTATTAATATGTGTATCATTGAATGTATTGAATTTATACAAATATGTGAGATCAAGTATATGATGAGGAAAATTTAAAACAAAAAGTAGCTCTTTAAAGCCATGGTTTCTTCCATTTAATTCCTTTCTTATTTTTGACAGTTTCATACATTCATATAGTTAGTAGTAGTCTCTCTTCTCCCACCCACCTTGATTTCTCTCTGAAACTCTACTTCCCATCCAGTTCTCCAACTCTGATGTCTTCTTTTTTGTCCCATTTACTGATCTTAGAGTCTCTTGCCTGAGCATGTTTCAGATGTTATTCACTGAAGCAAAGACACTTATTAGTGGTTACACTACTGAAGAAAATGACACCCCCACCAAAAACCCCTTTTGCAACTTATGGCAGCAAACCTGTAGGAAGTAAACTAGCTTCATTTTTTTCTAAGTTCTGTGAACAAAGTGTGTGATGCCTTCATCAGGACTGTCTTATCATCAGGTTCTGATGAGCAAGCAAGATTAATAGCTTATACTGATTCGAGGGCCTCAGTGTTTTTTCTGACCAACAATTCATAACGATGTAGCCCATAGTTGAGACTACAATTAATTGTTTAATAACCCTTGGCTTCTGGAAGGAACACAATCCACATGTAGAGGATATGGCCATTCATCTCTTCCAGGAGTCAAGACTTATATTTTAGTTCCTTTTTATCCCTGAATAAAATCTCATTGTATATACCTAACACATTTTTATTATCAATTATTCTAACAATAGACCTCCAGAGTCATTTCATTTCTTAGTTCTTGTTAACATAGCTATAGGGAACATAGATGTGTGGGTGTCTCTGTTACAGAATATATATATATATATATATATATATATATATATATATATATATATATGTGTGTGTGTGTGTGTGTGTGTGTAATGATTTAGGTATACACCCAAGAATAATGTGTCTGAGTCATGCTCTCATACTATTTTTGCCTTCTAAGTAATTGATTTCCATAATTAAAACCCATTTTCTAATTTGGAAATGCCTATCTCTGAAGTCATTTTATTATATGGCCCATATTATTATTTTATTTACTCGATGAAGGTCTTTAAACAGAGAAAGAAGGCTTGTTACTTATCTATAGTTCAAACATAAGTTTATACATCTGTTTTTATTACAATTCCTTTTTATAATATGATTGTGTGTTGGTGAAAGAGAAGAAAATATAAAAGGACAAAATTAAACCAACACTATGTTGATGACACACACTTCAGTTGTACTCTTATACCTTTTGTACAATGTTTTCAGTTCATGTGATCCCACTTGATTAAATAAAACATAAAATTTGCAAAAAAGTACTAGTTTATTACATGCAAGCAAGCACTTGGGAGTTAGAAGATTTTCATGCAACAAGATAGAAAGAATAGTCCCTTGTTATATTTTCACACTAACAGACTTCTCTTTGATCAGAACTTTCTTTCCTCTCACAAGAAAATCCTAAACTGGCAGAAATTATTTTGCCTTCTGGCTAAAATAACGTCGGTGCCTCCATGTCTTCTTTTCATCAAAGTTATCAGCTCAGTCTCTGTGACACTTGAGTACCCGAAACACCCACTCCTATATCTGTTTGCTTTGTACTGCATATATCAAGGGGTTGACCATGGGAGGCACCAGGAAATAAAAATTGTCTATATTATCTGTAAATAGGGAGCCATATGGTACCCTAAAATCTGGGATAAGATGGAAAAGACAACTGGAGAATAAAATAGACCAATGACACAAAGATGAGAGTCACATGTGCTCAGAGCTTTGCTT
This sequence comes from Arvicola amphibius, assembly GCF_903992535.2. NCBI lineage: Eukaryota > Metazoa > Chordata > Mammalia > Rodentia > Cricetidae > Arvicola > Arvicola amphibius. The sequence continues at coordinate 105,449,284 of NC_052047.1, forward strand.
CTGGCTTGCCAAGACGGAATAAGGAAGACAGCATGAAGGATTAGTGCATATGACAGAATGACAAAAACTAGATCAACCCACATAGATGCTGCAATAACCAGGAGGCCATACACGATATGGGTGGAGATGTCTCCACAAGCAATCATCACCACAGCCATGTAGGCACAGTAGGAGTAAGCAATGTCCTGGGTTTGGAATCGTTCCAGTCTTTTTGTCAGGATGGGTGCAGGGGTCAGCACTGCCACAGCCCTTGCCAGTATAGCTAGTGCCATCTTCACAAGTATGTTGCTGTCAAGGATGGTTGTGTACCTCAGAGGGTATCAGATAGCCACAAACCTATCAAAAGCCATGGCTAAGAGGATTCCTGATTCTATGACATAAAAGGAAGGGATGAAAAACATTTGAGTGAGGCAGGCATCAAAGCTGATTTCTTTGGCATTCACCCAGAAGATTCCGAGCATTCGGGGTACAATGACTATTACCAGGCATAGGTCCACAACTGATAGTGTAGGCAAGAGAAGAAACATTGGCTCATGGAGACTCTTCTCTAGCCAAATTATATTAATGATGGTGACATTTCCTATGATGGTTACTACAAATATCAAGAAAAATGGCACAGAGAACCAACCATGAGAGGATTCCAAGCCTGGGATTCCAGCAAGGGTGAATGTCAAGGGCTGAGGAATGGAGTTATTACATGAGGCCATGGTCACAGGAGCTCTTTAAGGTCTGGTTCCTAGGGAAAACAGTGATAATATAACATGAACTTTCTGTATTCACACTTAGAGACAGTGCTCAGTGTAGTAGTTTATGATGGTAATGACTCATAAATTGATGACCAAGTCAGCACAAGCTACTTAGACTGAGAATGAGGAAACTTCTGGAAAATTTCTAAGACAAAGAAGCTTGAACAAATGTTTTTGTAGTGTAATTGAGCATCTTTTCGGTATACGGCCAAGAGTGGTATTGATGGGTCCTGAGGTAGGTTGATTTCCAATTTTCTGAGAAACTGCCATACTGATTTCCAGAGTAGTTGTACAAGTTTGCATTACCACCAAATATGAAAGAGTGTTCCCTTTACTCCACATCTTCTCTAGAATAAGCTATCATTGCTGTTTTTGATCTTAGCTGACAGGTAAAAGATGGTATGCCAGAGTTGTTTTGATTTGCTTTTCCCTGATGGCAAAGGATGTTGAACATTTCCTTAAGTGTCTTTTGACCAATTGAGATTCTTCTGTTGAAAATTCTTTGTTTAGTTCTGTACCCAATTTTTAAATTGGATTATTTGGAATTTTGTTGTCTAATTTCTTGAGTTCTTTATATATTTTGGAGATCAGGCCTCTGTCTAATGTGGGGTTAGTTAACTATGTTCATAGCAGCATTATTTGTAATAGCCAGATCCTGGAACAACCTAGATGCTCTTCAGTGGAAGAATGGATGAAGAAACTGTGGAATATATACATGTTAGAATACTACTCAGCGGTAAAAACAATGACATCTTGAATTTTGCATGCAAATGGATGGAAATAGAAAACACTATTCTGAGTGAGGTAACCCAGACCCAAAAAGATGAACATGGGATGTACTCACTCATCGCTTTCTAGCCATAATTAAAGGACATCAAGCCTATAATTCGGGATCCTTGAGAAGATAAGAAGGTGAACCCCCCAAAAAAGATATAGTAAATCCTCCTGGATATTGGAAGTAGACACGATCGCCAGGCAAAATTGGGAACTTGAGGGTGGGACAAGACGGGGCCAAGGGAAGATGGGGAGAGAAAAGCGTGAAGGGGAGAATGGGGGGAGCTCGGAGGAATGGGATGCTTGGGATACAGGAAGGGTGGATATGGGAGCAGGGAAGCATATATCTTAATTTAGGGAGCCATCTGAGGGTTGTCAAGAGACTTGACCCTAGAGGGGTTCCCAGGTTTCCAGGGAGACGCCCCCAGCTAGTTCCTTGGGCAGCTGAAGAGAGGGAGCCTGAAAAGGCCAGTTCCTATAGCCATACTGATGAATTTCTTGCATATCACCATAGAACCTCCACCTGGCGATAGATGAAGAAAATGACTGAGCCCAACATTGGAGCACCGGACTGAACTCCCAAGGTCCTGATGAGGAACAGAAGGAGAGAGAACATGAGAAAGAAAGTCAGGACCGTGAGGGGTATGTTCACCCATGGAGACGGTGGGACAGAACTAACAGGAGATCACCAACTCCAGTTGGATTGGGACTGATGGAACATGAGACCACACCAGATTCTCTGAATGTGGCCGACGGTGGAGGCTGACTGAAGCCAAGGACAAAGGCACTGAGCTTTGACTCTTCTGCATGGAAAAGCTCTGTGGGAGCCTTCTCAGCTTGGTTGATCACCTTCCTGGACCTGGGGGGAGTTGGGAGGACCTTGGTCTTAACATAGAGTAGGGAACCCTGATAGCTCCTTGGCCTGAAGAGGGAGGGGGGGTATGGGTGGAGGGGAGGGGAGGGAAAGGGGAGGAAGAGGGGAGATGATGGAAATTTTTAAATATAAAAAAACAAAAAAAAACATATATGGCAAATCAAAAAAAAGAATAGTCTATAATACATGGTGATTTAAGTATATGTAGAATGGGCTGCAGAGATATCCCAGTGGCTAGGATACACACTGAATATGCAAGAGACTGGAATCCTATCTCAGCACTCACATTGGACAGCTCAAAGCCACCTGTAACTCCAACACTTATGATTTCTGATGACACCTTTATTCATATGCATATAGCCCCCTACACAATGCACATATTTAAAATAAAATAATCCCAAATATTTGTTGACTGGATTACTATAAATGATATTTTATATTTAATGTAGAAGGTCTTATGTAACAATTTTTTTAAAATATATGAGACATTTTGATCTATTCAAGAGCTAAACATTCAGATATATAATTGTTATGACAATTATTGGCAGTAATCATTAATTTTTCAGTAACAGATTTTTCATGGAGAACATTTCAGAATGGTCATGTGTTTCTTTCCTTTGTAATCACTTCTTATTCTAAGGTAAGCTGTTATTCCCAGGTGAAGCCTAGGCTGGAAGAACAGACAAGGAAAAAGACTGCATTTATTTATCACCAAGTTCTAAAGAAGGCTTATTGTAGCAAAGCACACACAAAAAAATCACAACTACTAACTTCATCAAAATTTGGGACTTCTAAATGTAGTAATTCTTATAAATAAATAAAACTAATGTTTGAATCCTCCCTAAATGTGGAAGAATGGATGAAGAAACTGTGGAATATATACATGCTAGAATACTACTCAGCGGTAAAAAACAATGACATCTTGAATTTTGCAGGCAAATGGATGGAAATAGAAAACACTATTCTGAGTGAGATAACCCAGACCCAAAAAGATGAACATAGGATGTACTCACTCATAATCGGTTTCTAGCCATAATTAAAGAACATCGAGTCCAACAACGCCGACAATAACTCAGGCATCTAGCGACCCTTCACCAGCACAACTAGAAGAAGGGAAACACACAAACTCTACTACTAAAAATGACTGAAGTTAACAACCACTGGTCATTAATATCACTTAATATCAATGGACTCAATTCACCTATAAAAAGGCACAGGCTAAGAGACTGGATACGAAAACAGAATCCAACATTTTGCTGTTTACAAGAAACACACCTCAACCACAAAGACAGGCACCTACTCAGAGTAAAGGGTTGGGAAAAGGTTTATCAAGCAAATGGCCCTAAGAAACAAGCGGGTGTGGCCATACTAATTTCCAACAAAGTTGACTTCAAACTAAAATCAATCAGAAGAGATGGAAAGGGACACTTTATACTCATAACAGGAAAAATCCTTCAGAATGAAGTCTCAATCCTGAATATCTATGCCCCTAATATAAAAGCTCCCACTTATGTAAAAGAAACACTTCTAGAACTCAAGGCAGCCATCAAACCACACACACTAATAGTTGGAGACTTCAACACTCCTCTCTCACCAATGGACAGGTCAATCAGACAGAAACCTAACAGAGAATTGAAAGACTTAATGGAGGTAATGAACCAAATGGACTTAACAGACATCTATAGAACATTCCACCCAAATAGGAAAGAATATACCTTCTTCTCTGCGGCTCATGGAACCTTTTCGAAAATTGACCATATACTTGGTAACAAAGCAAACTTCCACAGTTACAAAAAAATATTAGTAACCACCTGTGTCTTATCGGATCACCATGGATTAAAATTAGAATTCAACAACAATGCTACCCCCAGAAGGCCCACAAACTCATGGAAACTGAACAGTCAACTACTGACCCACACCTGGGTCAAGGAAGAAATAAAGAAAGAAATTAAAGTCTTTCTTGAATTTAATGAAAACAAAGACACAACATACTCAAACCTATGGGACACAATGAAAGCAGTGCTAAGAGGAAAGTTCAGAGCACTAAGTGCCCACTTAAAGAAAACGGAGAAAGCACTCATTGGTGACTTAACAGCACACCTGAAAGCTCTGGAAAAAAAAGAAGCAGACTCACCTAGGAGAAGTAGAAGACTGGAAATAATCAAACTGAGGGCAGAAATCAACAAAATAGAAACACAGAAAACAATCCAAAGAATCAATGAAACAAGAAGCTGGTTCTTGGAGAAAATCAACAAGATTGACAAACCCTTAGCCAATCTAATCAAACGGCAGAGGGAGAACACGCAAATTAACAAGATCAGAAATGAAAAGGGGGACATAACCACAGACACAGAGGAAATTCAGAAAATCATTAGATCTTACTACAAAAGCCTGTATGCCACAAAATTGGAAAATGTAAAAGAAATGGACAGTTTTTTAGATAAATACCATATACCAAAGTTAAACCAGGACCAGGTAAATGCTCTAAATCGTCCTGTTAGTCGCGAAGAATTAGAAACTGTTATCAGAAACCTCCCTACCAAAAAGAGCCCAGGACCAGATGGTTTCAATGCGGAATTCTACCAGAACTTCCAAGAAGACCTAATACCTATACTCCTTAAGGTATTTCATAATATAGAAACACAAGAGTCACTGCCAAATTCCTTCTATGAAGCTACAGTTACCCTGATACCTAAACCACACAAAGACTCAACCAAGAAAGAGAATTACAGGCCAATCTCACTCATGAACATGGACGCAAAAATTCTCAATAAAATACTGGCAAACCGAATCCAAGAACACATTAGAAAAATTATCCATTACGATCAAGTAGGCTTCATCCCAGAGATGCAGGGCTGGTTCAACATACGAAAATCTATTAATGTAATCCATCATATAAACAAACTGAAGGAAAAAAACCATATGGTCATCTCATTAGATGCTGAAAAAGCATTTGACAAAATTCAGCACCCTTTTATGATAAAGGTCTTGGAGAGATTAGGGATACAAGGGTCATTCCTAAATATAATAAAAGCTATTTACAGCAAACCGACAGCTAACATCAAATTAAACGGAGAGAAACTCAAGGCTATCCCACTAAATTCAGGAACACGACAAGGCTGTCCACTCTCTCCTTATCTCTTCAATATAGTGCTTGAAGTTCTAGCAATAGCAATAAGACAACATAAGGGAATCAAGGGGATCCAATTTGGAAAGGAAGAAGTTAAACTTTCATTATTTGCAGATGATATGATAGTATACATAAGCGACCCCAAAAACTCCACCAAAGAACTCCTACAGCTGATAAACTCCTTCAGTAACGTGGCAGGATACAAGATCAACTCCAAAAAATCAGTCGCCCTCCTATACACAAAGGATAAGGAAGCAGAGAGGGAAATCAGAGAAGTATCACCTTTCACAATAGCCACAAATAGCATAAGATATCTGGGAGTATCGCTAACCAAGGAAGTGAAGGATTTATATGACAAGAACTTTAAGTCTTTGAAGAAAGAAATTGAAGAGGATACCAGAAAATGGAAGGATCTCCCCTGCTCGTGGATTGGGAGGATCAACATAGTAAAAATGGCAATTCTACCAAAAGCAATCTATAGATTCAATGCAATCCCAAACAAGGTCCCATTAAAATTCTTCACAGAGATTGAGAAGACAATAATCAACTTTATATGGAAAAACAAGAAACCCAGGATAGCCAAAAAAATCTTATACAATAAAGGTACTTCTGGAGGCATTACCATCCCTGACTTCAAACTCTATTACAGAGCTACAGTATTGAAAACGGCTTGGTATTGGCATAAGAACAGAGAAGTTGACCAATGGAATCGTATAGAAGACCCGGATCTTAAACCACAAACCTATGAACACCTGATTTTTGATAAAGGAGCCAAAAGTACACAATGGAAAAAAGAGGGCATCTTCAACAAATGGTGCTGGCATAACTGGATGTCAACCTGTAGAAGAATGAAAGTAGATCCATATCTATCACCATGCACAAAACTCAAGTCCAAATGGATTAAAGACCTCAATATTAATTTGAACACATTGAGATTGATAGAGGAGAAAGTGGGAAGTACTCTACAACAAATGGGCACAGGGAACCGTTTCCTATGCATAACCCCAGCTGCACAGACTTTAAGGGCAACATTGAATAAATGGGACCTCCTGAAGTTGAGCAGCTTCTGTAAAGCAAAGGACATTGTCACTAAGACACAAAGGCAGCCTACTGACTGGGAAAAGATCTTCACCAACCCTGCAACTGACAAAGGTCTGATCTCTAAAATATATAAGGAACTCAAGAGACTAGACGGTAAAATGCCAATTAACCCAATTAAAAAATGGGGCACTGAACTGAACAGAGAATTCTCAACAGAAGAAGTTCGAATGGCCAAAAGACACTTAAGGTCATGCTCAACCTCCTTAGCAATCAGGGAAATGCAAATCAAAACAACGTTGAGATATCATCTTACACCTGTCAGATTGGCTAAAATCCAAAACACCAATAATAACCTTTGCTGGAGAGGTTGTGGGGTAAGGGGCACACTCATCCATTGCTGGTGGGAATGCAAACTTGTGCAACCACTTTGGAAAGCAGTGTGGCGGTTTCTCAGGAAATTCGGGATCAACCTACCCCAGGACCCAGCAATTCCACTATTGGGAATCTACCCAAGAGATGCCCAATCATACAACAAAAGCATATGCTCATCTATGTTCATAGCAGCATTATTTGTAATAGCCAGATCCTGGAGACAGCCTAGATGCCCTTCAGTGGAAGAATGGATGAAGAAACTGTGGAATATATACATGCTAGAATACTACTCAGCGGTAAAAAACAATGACATCTTGAATTTTGCAGGCAAATGGATGGAAATAGAAAACACTATTCTGAGTGAGGTAACCCAGACCTATAAAGATGAACATGGGATGTACTCACTCATATTCGGTTTCTAGCCATGATTATAGGACATCGAGCCTATAAGTTTGGGATCCTTGAGAAGATAATAAGAAGGTGAACTCCCAAAAAAGATATAGTAATCCTCCTGGATATTGGAAGTAGACACGATCGCCAGGCAAAATTGGGAACTTGAGGGTTGGGCAAGACTGGGCCAAGGGAAGATGGGGAGAGAAAAGTGTGAAGGGGAGAGCGGGGGGAGCTCGGAGGAATGGGGTGCTTGGGATATAGGAAGGGTGGATATGAGAGCAGTGAAGCATATATCTGAATTTAAGGAGCTACCTGAGGGTTGTCAAGAGACTTGACCCTAGAGGGGTTCCCAGGTTTCCAGGGAGACGCCCCAGTTAGTTCCTTGGGCAGCTGAGGAGAGGGAGCCTGAAAAGGCCAGTTCCTATAGCCATACTGATGAATTTCTTGCATATCACCATAGAACCTCCACCTGACGATAGATGAAGAAAATGACAGAGCCCCACCTTGGAGCACCGGACTGAGCTCCCAAGGTCCTGATGAGGAGCAGAAGGAGAGAGAACATGAGAAAGAAAGTCAGGACCGTGAGGGAACCTCCAGCTGGCGACAGATGGGGAAGGTGACTGAGCCCCACATTGGAGCACTGGACTGAGCTCCCAAGGTCCCGATGAGGAGCAGAAGGAGCGAGAACATGAGGGAGAAAGTCAGGAACGAGAGGGGTGCGTTCACTCATGGAGACGGTGGGACAGAACTAATGGGAGATCACCAACTCCAGTTGGAATGGGACTGATGGATCATGCGACCAAACCCGTCTCTCTGAGTGTGGCCAACAGCGGGGGCTGACTGAGAAGCAAAGGACAATGGCTCTGGGCTCTGATTCTTCTTCATGGACGGGCTCTGTGGGAGCCTTCTCAGCTTGGTCGATCACCTTCCTGGACCTGGGGGGAGTTGGGAGGACCTTGGTCTTAGCATAGAGTGGGGAACCCTGATGGCTCCTTGGCCTTGAGAGGGAGGGAGGGGAGGTATGGGTGGAGGGGAGGGGAGGGAAGGGGGAGAAGGAGGGGAGAGAAAGGGGAGAAGGAGGGGAGGGAGGGGGGAGGAGGAGGGAAGGAGATGGAAATTTTTAAATATAAAAAAAAATAAACCATGAGAAAAAAAAAAAAAAAAAAAAAAAAAAAAAAAAAAAAAAAAAAAAAAAGAACATCGAACCTATAAATTTGGGATCCTTGAGAAGATAAGAAGAAGGTGAACACCCAAAAAAAGATATAGTAATCCTCCTGGATATTGGAAGTAGACACAATCGCCAGGCAAAATTGGGAACTTGAGGGTTGGGCAAGACTGGGCCAAGGGAAGACGGGGAGAGAAAAGTGTGAAGGGGAGAATGGGGGGAGCTCGGAAGAATGGGGTGCTTGGGATATAGGAAGGGTGGATATGGGAGCAGGGAAGCATATATCTTAATTTAAGGAGCTACCTGAGGGTTGTCAAGAGACTTGACCCTAGAGGGGTTCCCAGGTTTTCAGGGAGACGCCCCCAGTTAGTTCCTTGGGCAGCTGAGGAGAGGGAGCCTGAAAAGGCCAGTTCCTATAACCATACTGATGAGTTTCTTGCATATCACCATAGAACCTCCACCTGACGATAGATGAAGAAAATGACGGAGCCCCACATTGGAGCGCCGGATTGAGCTCCCGGGGTCCTGTTGAGGAGCAGAAGGAGAGAGAACATGAGAAAGAAAGTCAGGACTGTGAGGGAACCTTCAGCTGGCGACAGATGGGGAAGGTGACTGAGCCCCACATTGGAGCACTGGACTGAGCTCCCAAGGTCCTGATGAGGAGCAGAAGGAGCGAGAACATGAGGGAGAAAGTCAGGAACGAGAGGGGTGCGTTCACTCATGGAGACGGTGCGACAGAACTAATGGGAGATCACCAACTCCAGTTGGAATGGGACTGATGGATCATGCGACCAAACCCGTCTCTCTGAATGTGGCCAACAAAGGGGGCTGACTGAGAAGCAAAAGACAATGGTGCTGGGCTCTGGTTCTTCTGCATGGACGGGCTCTGTGGGAGCCTTCTCAGCTTGGTCGATCACCTTCCTGGACCGGGGGGGAGTTGGGAGGACCTTGGTCTTGGCATGGAGTGGGGAACTCTGAAGGCTCCTTGGCCTTGAGGGGGAGGGAGGGGAGGTGTGGGTGGAGGGGAGGGGAGGGAAGGGGGAGAAGGGGGGGAGGGAAGGGGGAGGAGGAGGGGAGGGAAGGGGGAGGAGGAGGGAAGGAGATGGAAATTTTTAAATGTGAAAAAATAAAAAATAAAAAAAAAAATTAAAAAAAAAAAAAGAAAATGACTAATTATTTGCATTCTTTCCTTCAGTTTCTATCACTGTGTTTTCAAACAATTCCAATATCAACATCTACCTTTTACTCTTAGAGTACTAAGAACATTGTCTCGAATTTTCTTGGTTCTAACACCATAGACAATGGGGTTAAGAAATGGTGGAACCAATAAGTACATATTGGCTACTAGGATGTGAATTTGGGGGGCCACATGGTGACCAAAGCGGTGGGTCAGAAAAGTGAACCCAGCTGTGGAATAGAAAACGAGGATTACACAGACATGAGAGCCACAGGTGCCTAAGGCTTTCAGACTTGCTTCTCGAGATGGAAGGCGAAAGACCGCACGGAGGATCAGAACATAAGAGATGGCAATGAAGAAACCATCACAGGAGCCAATACCAAAGGCCACACTGAGGCTATAGCGCTTGGTGGCTCCTGTGTCCACACACGCCAGCTTCACCACAGCCATGAACTCACAGTAGGTGTGTGCAATGATTCGAGTTCTGCAGTAGGGCAGCTGCTTGAGCAGAATGGGGTGTGGAGAAAAGAAGCCTACTCCCCGCAGCTCCACAGCTACTCCCATTTGGGCGATGCGACTGTGGGTGAGAATTGTGGCATGGCGCAGTGGATCACAGATGGCCACATAGCGGTCAATGGCCATGGCCAAGAAGAAGCCAGACTCCATGGCAGTGAAGCTGTGGATGAAGAACATTTGGGCAAGGCACGCATCAAAGGCAATGTCATGATCTCCCATCCAGAAGAGACAGAGCATGCGTGGCAGTGTAGATGTGGAGAGGACCAGGTCAGTGACTGACAGCATGCACAGGAAGATGAACATGGGCTCGTGGAGGCTGCGTTCTGCTCTCACCACAGCCAGGATTGTCACGTTCCCCATCACAGCCACTATGTACATGGAGCAGAAGGGAATTCCAATCCAGACATGGAGGTGCTCCAGACCCGGGATGCCCATCAGCCAGAAGGTGCTTGGAGAGAGTTGGGACTTGTTAGCCGCCCCTGTGGTGGCGCTGCCCAGAGCATGGGTATGAAGTCCTCCTCGTACAGTCTCCATGTTTTGCTAAGGTGGTTACAAAAATCCCGAAAATTAATGAGATGTAAAATCGGAAAAAACAAAAATACGTTAGATGATTCAATTGTGTGTTTGGATGTGCTAAATTCTTTAGATATACTACTATAAATGTGTGCATCCTGAATTAAGGTCTTATTATAAAACAAGAACATTATGAATTCTGTCAAAGAAGGCTTTGTTAACATTTATCTACAATAAAATTTGTCTATCTCCACTCTTTCTTATTTCTGAAATTTCTTTTAATTATTAATAATCTTTTTATAGTCATCAAATTAAAATGAAGAACATTTTCAACATGTTTTTTCACTTGTTTTAAGCTTAACTTTGAGAATTTTTTCTTTTCATCACTTCTGTACCTTTCCTAGTGTGCCCAGTTTATCTCAAGTTATATTGTTTCTGTACACATTAATCACAGCAGAGCTTAATGCACCAGGTGTTTGTTTTGATGTTTGCATTTTGAATTTGAAGCTATATTTCAGTTCATATCATTTTATATGAGGTAATGAAGGAGACTTACTTAATTGTTCCTAGCCTAGGAAAGCCATTAGTTCTTAGGTAGGAAACCATGAAAACTTTGCAATTTTGACTGTAACCTTTCAGATAACACAATACACCACAGATGCAGATCATAGACATGGGCATTCTCGCACACCTCTTCCTGAGTGCAAAGCTTTTGTTGTTTAAATAGTGGCAAACTCACTATATTATGTTTGAAATATAAAGCATACAGGCAGATCTCTGGGAGTTCAAGGCCGATCTGGTCTACAAGAGCTCGTTCCAGGACAGGCTCCAAAGCTAAAAAAACCCTATCTCAAAAAAATATATATAATTTCAATGAGAATTTTGAAATATGTTCATGTTAACGGAAGGGTTCTAGGTGTATCTTAGTAATGTGCTTTATAACTTATTAGTAATAAATATGTGGAATTTAATAGTAATGAAATTATCAAAATTGAGCCCTGCATTTCCCATTATAATTTGACAGTCTGGTTGAATATCTTGTAAAATGGTGTATGCACTCCATGGCATACTTGTTTTAATGTAGAGGTCATTAATCTACCTGAATATTTTAATAGCTATACAGGTTTATTTGGAAATTTCTGAGGTTGACATGAGCTTCAAAAATATTTACTTAATAATGTAAATTATTATGATTTTACTCATAAAAAATCAAGAAACCTTAAAAATCACGAGTATTTGTTAGCAATGTTATCGCTTCTGTCTTTATCTTTAGTGATTTTGTTCTCAACATAGATTCCTCTCATATCTTTTTATTTTGTATATTTATAGCTAAATTATGTTGTATGTTGCCTGATTTGCATGCTTTATGTCTCTTACCTCAGTGTCCCATTTTGGAGAATACAGAAAACAAAAGTAATGAAAAGATTAAGATCATTAAACTTTTCCAGGTATAGTGACATATGCCTTTAATTCTAACACCTGGGTTAGGGGGCCATAGGCAGGTGGATCTCTGTGAGTTCAAGGCTGCCAGGTCTACATAGTGAGTTCCAAGATAGCCAGAACTATGTAGTGAGACCCTATCTTGAATATATATACACATATATATGTATATATTGCATTATTAAATATCATTAAAATGTTTTAATTAACATTTTAATTATTAATTTAATTGTATATAATTAAAATTATATATATAATTATAAAATTTCAGTTAACAACTCAGACTTACATAAAACAATCAATCATTAGTAAAGCAAGCAAGCATTACTATTTTGTTCATTATTTTACAGCAAATGTGGATCAGTATAGTGTCTAACTAAGGACATAGCATAATTAGACAATCAAATTAAATAACAGAACTCATTCTTATGACTTATGTGTCTACTTTTCTATGTTCTGAGAGAAGTGATACAGACTTTTTATTGTTCTTCACACACATGATGCTTCTTTGAATAATGGCAGCTGTTTTCATACAGTCTTTGGATAGTGGTTCCTGCCCACTTCATTCCCATCTCCCTTGCAGCATTTAGACCTAATGGAATTTCATCTGCTTTCCTTTGATTCCTTGCTGTATCACCTCACATGAACAATGTTTGTTTTTTGTCATCTCATTGGAACTTTATAATTTTGCTATTTTGGAAAGGCTTAAAAATTATGATACATCTTGTTAATGAAATGTAATTATTGAGTCAACTGATTTCTTTATAAGTTTAAATCTCTCAATGTGGAAGTTGGTATTGTAATCCAGCCCAACGATTAGTATCAGATTCTTCATTTTATCAATAATTTTTCAAGTAATGAAGCCATTTTTTAATGTGAAAATGGTTTCTTAAGAAAACCAGTTTTAGGTATTGTACATACTATGCAACTGAAATCTAAAACTAAAAATCAGCTGAAAAGCCAAGACTAAATTTTTTTCATTTATTTCAAAAATTGATATTTTTATTATAATTAAGGTATAATTGCCTCATATTACTTACTTTTATCCCTTATTTCAACTTTTATTTCCTTCTTTTAAGTTCTCTCCATGTCTCCTTGCTTACTGTCTTTCAAAACCATGAGGTCTTTTCTATCTTAAGTAAGTGATATTTCTATTTCACTCCTAAATAGTCTTCTTCTCACAAGCTGTACTATGATTGATGAAACTCTAATGCTAAATAGAACAAAGTGGGAATTCCTTCACATAGCTGTGATATGTCCTGGGCAATTACAATGCTAATGCAAGCCTAATTCAGAATGTCAGTACACTTTACTTGGTCAAAAGATATATTATATATCATTTATGAAAGAATGTACTTCTTTTTATATGTATATAATCACATTATTCTTAACTTTATTATGGATATACTTAGAATGGAATATTACCTTTCTGAAGATCTCATAATTCTACAAAATCGTGTATTAGAATGCAGCCTTATTTCTTCTTTCCCAACCAATATTTCTGTTTTCATTTTTCCAATTTAAAAGATGCCTGTTCTCCAGAGAGCTGCCTTTGATGTGCAGATACATACATGGTCCACTAATAGGAGCTGGAATTATGGCTTACTTGAATCATCCCAGATGGAGCAATGATTAGTGGTCCTCTGGGGCCTGGGTCCATTTACCACACTAAAAGCCCTAAATTGCTTTGAAAGAGAGTAAATATCATGAAATATTTTAAAATAATATCAATACATACATTGTTTTCCTAAGGTGCTCTGAACAGTTAGAAATCTAATATGTTTCCTGAACATATTCAAGAATATTTTTATCATGAGTTTTCCTGATGTCAATTACTTGGATAGTGTTTTTATTTTCTAATCTTTATTCTAAAGATCGAACCTTGTATCAGGTTCCTGGTTTTTGATCTGTTTATCATATATTATTACATATGAAAAACTTATCTTTCCAGACTCTCACCTTCAAATTGCTCATTTGGTGAAGGAGGGTCTTCTGTCTATGTGTTACTTTCATTGGTTAAATAAAGAGACTGCCTTGGCCCTTTGATAGGACAGAAAGTTAGGTGGGTGGAGTAGACAGAACAGAATTCTGGGAGGAAGAAGGCAGAGTCAGAGAGAGCTGCCACCATGAAGCTGCCAGGTCAGACATGCTGATTCTTTCCCGGTAAGCCATGATCTCGTGGTGATACACAGATTATTAGAAATGGGTTGAATCAAGATGTGAGAGTTAGCCAATAAGAGGCTAGAGCTAATGGGCCAGGCAGTGTTTAAATGAATACAGTTTCTGTGTTATTATTTCTGGGGCTAAGCTAGCCATGCAGGAGGCAGGCGGGACGAAAAGCAGGCCTGCTCACCTCATCACTACACTCATTCCCTTTCTGCTATTCAATAGCAAGCAGTCTAGTATGTTCCTTTCTACATTTTGTCTTTCTCAAAAATTCATTTCTATTTTACACCTTACTAAAACAATCTGCATGTATCCAAAGTCAGACTCTACCATTAACCTAAACTTCTTTGTCACTTCTCTGACTTTACCCCTGTCTCAAGTGACATGAGAATCAGGATACTTGTTCTAAATAAGCCCATTCAAAAGGAATTCAAGAATAAAAATGGCAATCCTACCAAAAGTGATCTACAGATTCAATGCAATCCCCATCAAAATACCAGCACAATTTTTTACAGACCTTGAAAGAACAATAATCTACCTCATATGGAAAAACAAAAAATCCAGGGTAGCCAAAATAATCCTGTACAAGAAAGGAACTTCCAGAGATATCACTATCCCTGACATTAAGCTCTATTATAGAACTACAGTAATAAAAACAGCTTGATATTAACATAAAAATTGAAAGATTGATCAATGGAATTGAATTGAAGACCCTGATATTAATCCACACACATAAGAACACCTAATTTTTGACAAAAGGCTAAAATATACAATAGAAAAATAAAAGCATTCAACAAATGGTGCTGTCATAGCTGGATGTCAACATGTAGAAGAATGAAAATAGATCCATATCTATCCCATGCACAAAATTCCAGTCCAAATGGATTAAAGACCTCAAAATAAATCTGACCACACTGAACTTGATAAAAGAGAAAGTGGGAAATAGCCTTCAATTCATGGGCACAGGAGACCACTTCCTAAATATAACACAGTAACACAGACACTGAGAGGAATAATAAATAAATGGGACCCCATGAAACAGAAACTTCTGTAAAGCAAAGGTCACAGCCAATAAGAAAAATGACGATCTAGTGAATGGGAAAAGATCTTCACCAACCCATGTCAGACAGAGAACTGATCTCCAATATATATATATAAAGAACCCAAGAAACTAGATATCAAAATACAAAAAAATTACCTTCTCTTCTAGCAAAGAAAGGTAATTATTGTATCCATACCAATTATTGTTTTAATATGAAATATTCCAATACAGGTCCACATGTTAGACCTCAGCTGTTCTGTTTTAGGAGGGCCTAGAATCTTAATAATGCCCAGCCTAGCAGAAGGAACATCAATGGAAAGTAGGCATGAGACCTTTCTAATATCATGCTTCTCTCTTTCTCTCCCTTTCCTTGTAAATCTCCATTTCTTGTTCTACTTCTTTTCTTTCAGTTCTTTGAACACTGGTGTGGGAAATTCTTCTGTATATCTGTTGCTTTCATTGGTTAATGAATAAAGAAGCTTCTTGGGCCTATGAGAGGGCAGAATAGAGAAAGGCAAAAATTCCAAGCAGAGATAGAGGTGGGGAAAGGCAGAGTGAGAGAGATGTCTTATAACTACTGAAGGAGACAGACCCTGACTCTTATCAGTTAGTCACATCCTTGATTTGATATGCAGATGAATAGAAATGGGTTAATTTAAGATGCAAGAGTTAGTTAATAAGAATCTTGAGCTAATAGATAAAGCAGCTCTGCAATTAATATAGTTTTAGTGTGACTATTTCAGGTTTGGATGGCCAGGAAAGGAATGAGCAACCTCCATTTACAAAATGGTGCCAAATGTGGGGAACCTACATCCACACAAAAATTGAGAGAGCTTAGGAAGGAATTCTAGAAACAAAAGAACAGAGTATAGCACAACTTCTTGATAGCCACATTATTTGGATGGGCTCTGTTTGATGGTGGAAATCAGGGGAGCTGTGGCTTCTTTAAGAGTGGTCTTTCTAACTCAACATTGGCAGCAAAGGCTACGTGGCTTCTTTAGGGGAGGATTTCCTGGTTCATGCTGGGGCTGATGGCACAAATAGCTCTGACTTTTTCAGGAAGTCTTACATTTAAATGGGGTCTGCTCATAGCATATTACAAATTACTTAATGGAGACATAGATCTGCAGAGTATCTGGAGCTGGAGCAAAGAGCATGACTCATAGAGTTGGTGATAAACATATCTCCACCATGTTGGACTGGGTAGAGCAGGAAGGGCTATGGAGTTGGTCCTAGCCATGTCCATTTAGCATTTTAAAAATATAAATAAAAAGCATTCCTGATCAGAAAATGATTATAGGTATGCAATAAAGACAGATTTAGACAGAAATAAACCCCTAAATTGGTCATGATGTGTTAAAAAATGAACGTAGGCTTGGGAGAGAGAAGAAAAAGATTATAGACAGTTATAAAAAGAAGTAAATGTTTTAAAAAAATAAAACAAAGTCTTTAAAATCACAGAGTTCAGCCAGGAATAGATTAAAGGAGTAAAAAATCAGCCATGTAAAGATGGAAAATATACAGAGAGTCTGGATTGTATATATTATTATGTTTTCTTTGAATAATGTGACTGTGAATGAGCTAAGTATAGACATTTCATTGTATGGGCCGCTAAACTAATCCAACATAAAAATTTTAAAGGTATCTTGACTTCAAAACTTGAGTCTAAGGATATGTTGCTTTGGAAAAGAGGTTCTGCTTTTGCTTCCACAGAGGATAGAAAGCTGTTGATGCCTTATCAGCATATATGCTTTGATCAAACAAGATCCCCTGAAACAATGTCCCAGGTGGTACAACATCCATGACAACTTTAAGACTGCTGGCTGGGATGGACCTACCACACAGAATACCTCATGAAAGACCAGATTAACAGTGACCCCAATCAGCAGTAAATAGTCTTGAGAACAACACCCATATTCCCTAAATGAGCATTTATAAATGTTTATTTACACATGAAGGGGGATATGATATAGAGAGCAATACTTTGCAATGGTATGGATTTTGGTCTACTGATACAAATTAAAGGTCAATTTTGTTATATGTATATTTTTGCTCTTGATTAAGGTATTGTGTTGGTTAGCTCAAAAATGTAAATATAATTAAGAAATACTGGTTAATAGACAGCCATCTATAATAGTCAAGCTTGTTAGTTAACTATGTTAGTTAGGTTTTCTATATGTACAGAGATGTATTTCAGATGGATAGTTTTTCTTCAAACCTTTAAAAGACTAACAGAATATGGCATTTAAAATGCTTTAAGAACTTAGAATTTTTCATGGCAATGAGACACATCTGCCCCTAGCAGTACCAATCTTCTTCAAGAGAATGATGAGCAATGAAGATGCCCCTTAAGGTGTTTGTTAGCAATTTGGGAAAGAAACTGCTCTTGCTTAGACTGATTGATGGTATGCTGTATAAGCTGGACATGCAGGACCTAAAGAAAAATGATGCTGAAATTGCCAAAAGAAGGTAGGACAGTCCTTCAGGGTTCTTGCTTTATGAGCTTTATAATAGAACTGCCAGATAATTTACAAGACACAGAAGAAAGCAAATGATGAACTTTGCCAGTACAAGGCATAAGAGATCTTCAAATTTCTTGTTTCATGGAAAAGTTTGAAATATACTATGTGCCTGCAGGCTGAAGATTTATGCTGCAATGATACAGATGAACTTTGGGTAACTGTCGAGGCAGTAAGATGTCTCTGTTAATTCTAGAGTTTTGGAATTAGCTTACAATGTACTTCAGGACTTAGTTAATTTAGGTAATACTATATCCATCTGGGGTCTTTGATGGAGTTGAAGAATAGATAGTTATAATTACACTTTTCCTTAGCTACACTAAAAGATAAAATAGTTATAAATATTATAACTGTAATTATTGCTTGATAGCTGTTTTGTATAAGTCATTTTACTATGTTAAGGTTAAAAACTTCCTTCTCTCAACTGCCTGTACTTTTTTTGGATCACCAAACATTGCTTCACTTTCATGTTTTAAAAACCCAAGCCTATTTTTGTTTGTGTGTTTTAATTTTTTAAGTTTCCTATTCTTTCTATGGATTTTTCTTTACCTGAATTAGATTGTTTCCATTACAAACTGATCTTATTGGTTTCTCAAAATATCTCACTTCTATCAGATCATACTACTTCACAATTTTAATTATTTCTAAATGTCTGCTTTAATTGATTCTAGGTCACTTCCCATATAACTCTTGTCCAATATGTAGACATTGTATACATATAACATCCATGTGCTTCATATAATCTGTAGCATGCAAGCATCTAGTGGGACCACAACAAATATTCACTAATTTTTTTGTTTCTCATTTTTATTAGTTCTTTGATAATTTCATATAAATTTTGCCACATTCATTGCCTTCTCCCAACTTCTCCCAGATCCACGCAAATTACTTATCTACTTAACTTTCCATGTTCTTTTTTATGTATTTGTTTTAATTTCATCAAATTCAGCTTTTGCTATTTATATACTTTTCGATATGTGCCTTTCAACTGGAGTGTAGTCAGTCTACTTTCCAATGCTAACACCCTTAAAGATGCTATAAAATTCTTTTCCAAAAAGGATTTTAATGTAGTTACATAACTTCTCCATTGCCATCACTTTTGATTATTTTTCTTTCTGGAAAATGTTATAACTGAAAGATGTTCTTAAATAACAATATTTTGTTTTATCATTAAAGAAATATATTAACACAAAAGTGACCTGGAAAAATTACTAAGTGACAGTTTATTGGTTTCAAGTTGAGCAATATTGACTCTCATTGTCATTTTTGAAAATTTTAGATATATGAACACATCTACTTCTAGCCAAGAAAATACCAGAATATAGAAAACTAAGGAAGTAAACATCGACAAGAATTATGAAGTAAAAGATTTTTCTTTATTTCTTTAAAGTAGAGTTAGAGTATTTAGGAGCAGAGAGTGTAAGATCATCGATGAATGTGAGAGAAGGCTATAGCTTTTAGAAACTTCACTAGAGTAATAAAGGGGAAACAAGAAAAGGAAATGTTATAATTATTTGAGATATTAATAAACATTTGGAGAAAGTTTTTTATATGTTATTTATCTTCATTAAAAAATATCTAGAGAAGCAGATTACATTTCAAGAATTCCAGCAAGGCCTTTAGAAGGTATATTCAGAAGATATTTTCATATCACAGTCTCAATTGTTAAGGTTAAAAACAGCCAATGCTACATTATATATATATGTATATATTAGCTGAAATATATAATATATAATAAATATATAATATAACATATAATATAACATATAACATGATATATAATACGATATATGATAAACAACATATAACATATAATATAATATATAATGTATAATATATAACATATAACATATAATATATAATATATAATAATACATAATACACAATACATAATAGATAATAGATAATACATAATACATAATATAATATATAATATATAATATATAATATATAATATATAATGATACATAATACATAATACATAATATATAATACATAATATATAATATATAATAATGTATAATGTATAACGTATACTGTATAGTGTATAGTGTATAGTGTATAGTATATATCATATATATATATATATATATATATATATATATTAGCTGAAAACAAAAATTGAATACTTTTCAGGAAATGTCAACTAATGAGCCAGTAACAATGTATCAGGAATTCTAAGGTGAAATAATAAGACATTTATGTGTGACAGTGGGATGGGCTTGCAGTATCAAGTGTATAAGCAAATAGGATCATGCAGTTAGAGAAATATTATATAAAGGTTTGGATTCATGCCTCTAGTGAAAGATCTTATATTGCTGTTATTTAATTTGTTTTTATAAACCCTTATAAACCATTAAGGGAACAGAGGATCATTTAATACTTTTTTAGATGTCAAAATTTGGGGGAACTATTCTCTGATTCTCTTAGTTCTAATGCCATAGATAATTTGATTTGCCAAGGTAGGAACAAGGACATAAATATTACCTCTAATATATGAATGTGAGGGGCCACATTATGACCAAACCTGTACATATTGAAGAAGAAAAAAGCTGGTGCATAGGCTACTAAGATATCATAAACATGGGATCCTCATGTAATCAAGGTTTTCAGCTCAGCTGCTTTGGATGGAAGATGGAACACAGTGTAAAAGATGAAAGCATGATTGGGTGAGGGAGAGAAAAGGAACATCCCACAGAAGACAATAACTACTCCCAAGTTCTGGACAACTGTGTGGGTCAGGATAGCAGCAATTCTTAGAAGATTGGAGATAGCCACATAACAGTCCAAGGCTATGACCAAGATAAACCCTGAGCCAATGCAGCAGAGTGAGTGAGTAAGAAAGATTTGTATCAGGCCAGCTTCAAATAGATCTCTCTGTCATGGAACCAAAAATTGCTGAGAGATGTTAGGCATGGCAGTTGTAGAGAGGGTCATGTCAGTCACGAGAGCATACAGAGGAAGGAACAAATGGGATCATGCAGGTTGAACTCTGTTCTGACCATAAAGAGAATAGAGAAATTTCCCAAGAGAGCACCAAGGTAAACGAAGCAGAAAGGCACTGATAGTTATGTGTGCATGGCTCCCATTTCTGGAATGCCAAAGAGAAGAAGATTCTCGGATGAAGATTGGTAATATTGGACAAATGGATGATGGGAACCATTTGCTGCATTCTTCACACCCATCTGTCCATTAACAAGCAGATTACTTATTAATATATATATATATATATATGTACATATGTATATATATATATATATACATACATACATACATACAACACAATGTGCTTTACCCCAAGAACAAACTAAAATCAAATGCATTTTCCAACATGAAGCATCATCAGTATATTAGGGGCAGTATTACTATAATTTAATGATTATATTTCCTGTAACTACTGCTTTAAATGTCACATAAACAAGTACTTTGCATGACCCAGGAGATAAAACTTAATCCACTTGTATGGGTTAATTGATTTTTAGATAAGATGCTTAATCAGTATCCCTGAACATCCTGGAACTTTAAGAAAAAGAAAAAGTATAAATGTTTAAAATTCACAACCACAAGACATTATTTTCCAAGCTGAGAAGATCAGAAGAACTATTTTTCTATTTATATACCAGGGTAGAATACATTTTTTTTCTTTCTCATGGTTTATTTTTTTTTTTATATTTAAAAATTTCCATCTCCTTCCCTCCTCCTCCCCCTCCCTCCGCTCCTCCTCCCCCTTCCCTCCCCTTCCCTCCACCCATACCTCCCCTCCCTCCCTCTCAAGGCCAATGAGCCATCAGGGTTCCCCACTCTATGTTAAGTCCAAGGTCCTCCCAAATCCCCCCAGGTCCAGGAAGGTGATCGACCAAGCTGAGAAGGCTCCCACAGAGCCCGTCCATGCAGAAGAATCAGAGCCCAGAGCCAATGTCCTTTGCTTCTCAGTCAGCCCCCGCTGTTGGCCACATTCAGAGAGACGGGTTTGGTCGCATGATCCATCAGTCCCATTCCAACTGGAGTTGGTGATCTCCCTTTAGTTCTGTCCCACCATCTCCATGAGTGAACGCACCCCTCACGTTCCTGACTTTCTCCCTCATGTTCTCGCTCCTTCTGCTCCTCATCAGGACCTTGGGAGCTCAGTCCAGTGCTCCAATGTGGGGCTCAGTCACCTTCCCCATCTGTCGCCAGCTGGAGGTTCCCTCACGGTCCTGACTTTCTTTCTCATGTTCTCCCTCCTTCTGCTCCTCATCAGGACCTTGGGAGCTCAGTCCGGTGCTCCAATGTGGGGCTCTGTCATTTTCTTCATCTATCGTCAGGTGGAGGTTCTATGGTGATATGAAAGAAATTCATCAGTATGGCTATAGGAACTGGCCTTTTCAGGCTCCCTCTCCTCAGCTGCCCAAGGAACTAACTGGGGGCGTCTCCCTGGAAACCTGGGAACCCCTATAGGGTCAAGTCTCTTGACAACCCTCAGGTAGCTCCTTAAATTAAGATATATGCTTCCCTGCTCCCATATCCACCCTTCCTATATCCCGAGCATCCCATTCCTCCGAGCTCCCCCCATTCTCCCCTTCACACTTTTCTCTCCCCATCTTCCCTTGGCCCAGTCTCGCCCAACCCTCAAGTTCCCAATTTTGCCTGGCAATCGTGTGTACTTCCAATATCCAGGAGGATTACTATATCTTTTTTTGGGAGTTCACCTTCTTATTATCTTCTCAAGGATCCCAAATTTATAGGCTCAATGTCCTTTAATTATGGCTAGAAACCGATTATGAGTGAGTACATCCCATGTTCATCTTTTTGGGTCTGCGTTACCTCACTCAGAATAGTGTTTTCTATTTCCATCCATTTGCCTGCAAAATTCAAGATGTCATTGTTTTTTACCGCTGAGTAGTATTCTAGCATGTATATATTCCACAGTTTCTTCAACCATTCTTCCACTGAAGGGCATCTAGGTTGTTTCCAGGATCTGGCTATTACAAATAATGCTGCTATGAACATAGATGAGCATATGCTTTTGTTGTATGATTGGGCATCTCTTGGGTCGATTCCCAATAGTGGAATTGCTGGGTCCTGGGGTAGGTTAATCCCGAATTTCCTGAGAAACCTTCACACTGCTTTCCAAAGTGGTTGCACAAGTGTGCATTCCCACCAGCAATGGATGAGTGTACCCCTTACCCCACAACCTCTCCAGCAAAGGTTATTATTGGTGTTTTGGATTTTAGCCAATCTGACAGGTGTAAGATGATATCTCAAAGTTGTTTTGATTTGCATTTCCCTGATAGCTAGGGAGGTTGAGCATGACCTTAAGTGTCTTTTGGCCATTCGAACTTCTTCTGTTGAGAATTCTCTGTTCAGTTCAGCGCCCCAATTTTTAATTGGGTTAATTGGCATTTTACCGTCTAGTCTCTTGAGTTCCTTATATATTTTAGAGATCAGACCTTTGTCAGTTGCAGGGTTGGTGAAGATCTTTTCCCAGTCAGTAGGCTGCCTTTGTGTCTTTGTGACAATGTCCTTTGCTTTACAGAAGCTGCTCAATTTCAGGAGGTCCCATTTATTCAATGTTGCCCTTAAAGTCTGTGCAGCTGGGGTTATGCGTAGGAAACGGTTCCCTGTGCCCATTTGTTGTAGAGTACTTCCCACTTTCTCCTCTATCAAGCTCAATGTGTTCAGATTAATATTGAGGTCTTTAATCCATTTGGACTTGAGTTTTGTGCATGGTGATAGACACGGATCTACTTTCATTCTTCTACAGGTTGACATCCAGTTATGCCAGCACCATTTGTTGAAGATGCTTTCTTTCTTCCATTGTGTGCTTTTAGCTCCTTTATCAAAAATCAGGTGTTCATAGGTTTGTGGTTTAAGATCCGGGTATTCTATACAATTCCATTGGCCAACTTCTCTGTTTTTATGCCAATACCAAGCTGTTTTCAATACGGTAGCTTTGTAATAGAGTTTGAAGTCAGGGATGGTAATGCCTCCAGAAGTACCTTTATTGTATAAGATTTTTTTGGGTATCCTGGGTTTCTTGTTTTTCCATATAAAGTTGATTATTGTCCTCTCAATCTCTGTGAAGAATTTTAATGGGACCTTGTTTGGGATTGCATTGAATCTATAGATTGCTTTTGGTAGAATTGCCATTTTTACTATGTTGATCCTCCCAATCCACGAGCAGGGGAGATCCTTCCATTTTCTGGTATCCTCTTCCATTTCTTTCTTCAAAGACTTAAAGTTCTTGTCAAATAAATCCTTCACTTCCTTGGTTAGAGATACTCCCAGATATCTTATGCTATTTGTGGCTATTGTGAAAGGTGATACTTCTCTGATTTCCCTCTCTGCTTCCTTATCCTTTGTGTATAGGAGGGCGACTGATTTTTTGGAGTTGATCTTGTAACCTGCCACGTTACTGAAGGAGTTTATCAGCTGTAGGAGTTCTTTGGTGGAGTTTTTGGGGTCGCTTATGTATACTATCATATCATCTGCAAATAATGAAAGTTTAACTTCTTCCTTTCCAAATTGAATCCCCTTGATTCCCTTATGTTGTCTTATTGCTATTGCTAGAACTTCAAGCACTATATTGAAGAGATAAGGAGAGAGTGGACAGCCTTGTCGTGTTCCTGAATTTAGTGGGATAGCCTTGAGTTTCTCTCCGTTTAATTTGATGTTAGCTGTCGGCTTGCTGTAAATAGCTTTTATTATATTTAGGAATGACCCTTGTATCCCTAATCTCTCCAAAACTTTTATCATAAACTGGTGCTGAATTTTGTCAAATGCTTTTTCAGCATCTAATGAGATGACCATATGGTTTTTTTCCTTCAGTTTATTTATATGATGGATTACATTGATAGATTTTCGTATGTTGAACCAGCCCTGCATCTCTGGGATGAAGCCTACTTGATCGTAATGGATAATTTTTCTAATGTGTTCTTGGATTCGATTTGCCAGTATTTTATTGAGAATCTTTGCGTCAATGTTCATGAGTGAGATTGGCCTGTAATTCTCTTTCTTGGTTGAGTCTTTGTGTGGTTTAGGTATCAGGGTATCTGTAGCTTCATAGAAGGAATTTGGCAGTGACTCTTGTGTTTCTATATTATGAAATACCTTAAGGAGTATAGGTATTAGGTCTTCTTGGAAGTTCTGGTAGAATTCCGCATTGAAACCATCTGGTCCTGGGCTCTTTTTGGTAGGGAGGTTTCTGATAACAGTTTCTAATTCTTCGCGACTGACAGGACGATTTAGAGCATTTACCTGGTCCTGGTTTAACTTTGGTATATGGTATTTATCTAAAAAACTGTCCATTTCTTTTACATTTTCCAATTTTGTGGCATACAGGCTTTTGTAGTAAGATCTAATAATTCTCTAAATTTCCTCTGTGTCTGTGGTTATGTCCCCCTTTTCATTTCTGGTCTTATTAATTTGCGTGTTCTCCCTCTGCCGTTTGATTAGTTTGGCTAAGGGTTTGTCAATCTTGTTGATTTTCTCCAAGAACCAGCTTCTTGTTTCATTGATTCTTTGGATTGTTTTCTGTGTTTCTATTTTGTTGATTTCTGCCCTCAATTTGATTATTTCCAGTCTTCTACTTCTCCTAGGTGAGTCTGCTTCTTTTTTTTCCAGAGCTTTCAGGTGTGCTGTTAAGTCACCAATGAGTGCTTTCTCCGTTTTCTTTAAGTGGGCACTTAGTGCTCTGAACTTTCCTCTTAGCACTGCTTTCATTGTGTCCCATAGGTTTGAGTATGTTGTGTCTTTGTTTTCATTAAATTCAAGAAAGACTTTAATTTCTTTCTTTATTTCTTCCTTGACCCAGGTGTGGGTCAGTAGTTGACTGTTCAGTTTCCATGAGTTTGTGGGCTTTCTGGGGGTAGCATTGTTGTTGAATTCTAATTTTAATCCATGGTGATCCGATAAGACACAGGTGGTTACTAATATTTTTTTGTAACTGTGGAAGTTTGCTTTGTTACCAAGTATATGGT
Source organism: Arvicola amphibius (assembly GCF_903992535.2). NCBI lineage: Eukaryota > Metazoa > Chordata > Mammalia > Rodentia > Cricetidae > Arvicola > Arvicola amphibius. The sequence goes on from NC_052047.1 coordinate 105,475,110, forward strand.
CAATTTTCGAAAAGGTTCCATGAGCCACAGAGAAGAAGGTATATTCTTTCCTATTTGGGTGGAATGTTCTATAGATGTCTGTTAAGTCCATTTGGTTCATTACCTCCATTAAGTCTTTCAATTCTCTGTTAGGTTTCTGTCTGATTGACCTGTCCATTGGTGAGAGAGGAGTGTTGAAGTCTCCAACTATTAGTGTGTGTGGTTTGATGGCTGCCTTGGGTTCTAGAAGTGTTTCTTTTACATAAGTGGGAGCTTTTATATTAGGGGCATAGATATTCAGGATTGAGACTTCATTCTGATGGATTTTTCCTGTTATGAGTATAAAGTGTCCCTTTCCATCTCTTCTGATTGATTTTAGTTTGAAGTCAACTTTGTTGGAAATTAGTATGGCCACACCCGCTTGTTTCTTAGGGCCATTTGCTTGATAAACCTTTTCCCAACCCTTTACTCTGAGTAGGTGTCTGTCTTTGTGGTTGAGGTGTGTTTCTTGTAAACAGCAAAATGTTGGATTCTGTTTTCGTATCCAGTCTCTTAGCCTGTGCCTTTTTATAGGTGAATTGATTCCATTGATATTAAGTGATATTAATGACCAGTGGTTGTTAACGTCAGTCATTTTTAGTAGTAGAGTTTGTGTGTTTCCCTTCTTCTAGTTGTGCTGGTGAAGGGTCGCTAGATGCCTGAGTTATTGTGGGCGTTGTTGGACTCCTTGGTTTGTGATTTTCCTTCTATTACTTTCTGCAAGGCTGGATTTGTGGCTGCATATTGTTTAAATCTGTTTTTGTCCTGGAATATCTTGTTTTCTCCATCAATGGTGAATGCAAGCTTTGCTGGGTATAGTAGTCTAGGCTTGCATCCATGTTCCCTTAGTGTCTGTAGCACATCTATCCAAGCTCTTCTGGCTTTCATGGTTTCCATTGAGAAATCAGGTGTAATTCTGATAGGTTTCCCTTTATATGTTATTTGACCTTTTTCCTTTGCAGCTCTTAATATCTGTTCTTTATTCTGTATGTTTTGTGTTTTGATTATTATATGGCGTGGGGATGCTTTCTTTTGATCCAGTCTATTTGGTGTTCTGTAGGCTTCTTGTACCTTCATAGGAACATCCTTCTTTAGGTTGGGGAAGTTTTCTTCTATAATTTTGTTGAATATGTTTTCTGGGCCTTTGAGTTGTAATTCTTCTCCTTCTTCTACCCCAATTATTCTTAGGTTTGGTCTTTTCATGGTGTCCCAGATTTCCTGAATGTTTTGTGTTAAGAATTTGTTAGATTTGTTTAGTTCTTTAATCTGTGAGTTTATTTCCTCTATACTATCTTCAGAGTCCTAGATTCTTTCTTCCATCTCTTGTATTCGGTTGGAAATACTTGTCTCTGAAGTTTCTGTTCGTTTACTCAGAGTTTCCATTTCCAGTCGTCCCTCAGATTGTGTTTTCTTCAATACCTCCATTTCATTTTTCAGGTCTTGTACTGTTTCCCTTACCTGTTTGATTGCTTTTTCTTGTTTTTCTTGTTTTTCTTGGGTATCTTTGAGAGATTTATTTATTTCGTCTACCTTTTTGTTTGTCATCTCCATTTCTTTATGGCAGTTTTTTACCTCCTGTTGAAGGTCCTCTATTATTTTCATAAAGTACTGTTTAAGGTTGGATTCTTCTATATCTTCTGGGGTAGGGTGTTCAATTCTTGTTGTTTCGGGATGTCTGGATTGTGGTGATGTCATGTTGCCTTTCATGTTGTTGGAGGAGCTCCTGCATTGGCGCCTGCCCATCTCTTCCTTCAAAAGGAGCCCGGAGGCGTTTGGTGTCCTAGACCAATCTTTGCTGTGACTGAAACTGGTTGGATCTCCCCTCTGTCAGAGGAGGACCTATTCCTAGCGTCACAATCTGAAGAAGCCCGCACTCCCTTGCAGGAATCCGCAGACCTGCCTGGAGGCCAGAGTCTGATTCCTCTGGGTGGATGGCCTTAGAACAGGAGCAGGACACCAGTTCAGGTGGAACTGAACTGGTGGAATACCACACAGCGAACCTGACAGCACAATCTGAAGGAGCCCGCACCCCTCCGCAGGAATCCTCAGACCTGCCTGGAGGCCAGAGTCTGACCCCTTTGGGTGGATGGCCTTAGAGCTGGAGCAGGACACCTGAGATCACTAGGGAAAGCTTGGGAGACACAGGGATGGGAAAAACAGACACAAGCCTGCAGAGGGACGTGGGGGTAGGGGGTCTGTGCTCTCTTCCAGGGCAGGTTGCCCCAGGATCCGCATTCACTCACCAGTTCAGATGGAATGTCAGTGCACAGGATCAGGGAATCCAGGCAGCCCAGGGTCTCAGCCCAGACAAAAGGGCCAAGGTGGGGGCAGGGCGGGATGGAATACCACACAGCGAACCTGGCAGCACAATCTGAAGGAGTCCGCACCCCTCCGCAGGAATCCTCAGACCTGCCTGGAGGCCAGAATCTGACCCCTTTGGGTGGATGGCCTTAGAACAGGAGCAGGACACCTGAGAACACTAGGGAAAGCTTGGGAGACACAGGGACAGGAGAAACAGACACAAGCCTGCAGAGGGAAGTGGGGGTAGGGGGTCTGTACTCTCTTCCAGGACAGGTTGCCCCAGGGTCTGCATTCACTCACCAGTTCAGATGGAATGTCTGTGCACAGGATCAGGGATTCCAGGCAGCCCAGGGTCGCAGCCCAGAAAAAAGGGCGAAGGTGGGGGCAGGGCGGGATGGAATACCACACAGCGAACCTGGCAGCACAATCTGAAGGAGCCCGCACCCCTCCGCAGGAATCCTCAGACCTGCCTGGAGGCCAGAGTCTGACCCCTTTGGGCGGATGGCCTTAGAACTAGAGCAGGACACCTGAGAACAACTAAGAAAATATCACTGGTGCTACTGTGTTGAGAGGTCAGGGAGGTATGAAAGTGCATCTCCAGAAGTCGTCATCAGGACTGCAGTGTCCCAAAGAATGATGGATCCTCTGGCAGACTGTCAGGTCCCCTTGCAGGCCAAGCAGCTCTCAGACAAAGGCCTACCTTGCCCCGGGCAGTCAAATGAAGGAGGGGACCTCCCACCGGCCTGGGTGCACTCAATTCCAGGTCCCCAGAGCCCAAACAGGCTGAGCTGTGGGATTTTGTGGCCCCAAAGACGGGAGGATGAGGCTGGGGGAGGGGGGGAGGATTCTGGGTGCAAGCTGGGAAGGGACAGGAAGAGAGAGGCAGTATCCGGGGAGAATAACCCCTGCAGGAAGAGCAGGAAGTGTGCTGGTGGCAGGGGGAGTTGTGGAGTGTCTGTGGTCCCTCTCCGGGCAGCTGCCGCGGTTTGGACACTCACTCCTCACTCACCCCAAAGAATGATGGATCCTCTGGCAGACTGTCAGGTCCCCTTGCAGGCCAAGCAGCTCTCAGACAAAGGCCTACCTTGCCCCAGGCAGTCAAATGAAGGAGGGGACCTCCCACCGGCCTCTAGAATACATTTTTAAATCTTATACTGTCTTAAATACTCAGATTCAAATTTTTACAGGTTTTTATGCATGGAATGTTGTTTTGAAAGATGCATACATGGTACAACCAAGATTGCTCGGTAGTTAAAGTGGTTCTCATACACAATAGATCCTCAACTCCTTATACATTCCTTGGCTGACATTTCCTCCAAGTCTTACTAGTCTTTGATATATAACTACATGTTAACTTTAAATAGGCCAGTTTGAAAGAGAAAAAGGAGAGTATATGTGAAGGTTTTGATTGAGGAAAAGAGAAGAAGAAATGATATTATTACATTAAGGTCTCAAAGGGAAAAGAAACAAAGCATTTTTGCATATCTGTTGACAAAATGAAAAGTCTGAAACATTATAGATCTGTCTCTAGCAGGGTTTAGAAACAGAACATCAAAGTCATATAATAAAATTTTATTCCTTAAAACATTTCAGAAAATTTTGACATATTCCCTTCAGTTAAAAGGCTATTTACAGCAGGCTGACGGCTAACATCAAATTAAATGGAGAGAAACTCAAGGACATCCCACTAAATTCAGGAACACGACAAGGCTGTCCACTCTCTCCTTATCTCTTCAATATAGTGCTTGAAGTTCTAGCAATAGCAATAAGATAACACAAGGGGATCAAGGGGATTCGAATTGGAAAGGAAGAAGTTAAACTTTTGTTATTTGCAGATGATATGATAGTGTACATAAGTGACCCGAAAAACTCCATCAAAGAACTCCTACAGCTGATAAACTCCTTTAGTATCGTGGCCGGATATAAGATCAACTCCAAAAAATCAGTTGCCCTCCTATATACAAAGGATAAGGAAGCAGAGAAAGAAATCAGAGAAGCGTCACCTTTCACGATAGCCACAAATAGCATGAAATATCTTGGGGTAACTCTAACCAAGGAAGCGAAAGATCTATTTGACAAGAACTTTAAGTCTTTGAAGAAAGAAATTGAAGAGGATACCAGAAAATGGAAAGATCTCCCTTGCTCTTGGATTGGGAGGATCAACATAGTAAAAATGGCAATTCTACCAAAGGCGATCTATAGATTTCATGCAATCCCCTTAAAGATCCCATCAAAATTCTTCACAGATCTTGAGAGGACAATAATCAACTTTATATGGAAGAATAAGAAACCCAGGATAGCCAAAACAATCTTATACAATAAAGGAACTTCTGGAGTGATGTGGGAGAGTCTTCTGTTTGAGTTGATTTCATTGGCTAATAAAGAAACTGCCTGGGCCATTTGATAGACCGCCCCTTAGGTGGGTGGAGTAGACAGAACAGGAAGAGGAAGTGAGGTAGAAGGATCAGTCAGATGCCACGCCTCTCCTAAGTTAGGCAGACCGCCATGCCTCTCCTCAGAGAGAAGCCAGATGCGATGAAGCCAGCCACCAGGTCAGATATGCTGAATCTTTCCCGGTAAGACACCATTCGTGGTGTTACAAAGATTATTAGATATGGGTTAGTCAAGATGTGAGTAAGAGGCTGAAAATAATGGGCCAGGCAGTATTTAAAAGAATACAGTTTCTGTGTAATTATTTTGGGGCATAAGCTAGTCAGGAGGCCGAAAGCAGGGCGGCAGTAATGCAGCCCACAGCCTCCTCACTACAGAATGGCGCCCACGTGGATAACCGAATCCACAGAAAGCTTGAGAAAGCTTGGGAAAGAATAGAGTAAAGCTCTATTTTTCGGGTCTGGCAAGCAAGCACTCTCATCTAAGAGAGGCTTCCTGACTCAGCTTCAGCTGCAAAACATTGCAGCTCCTTTAAGAGGTTCGGCTACGAAACACTTAAATGTTGTTGATGAAAATTAACTGCATGCTTTTCGGTTTTCAGCCGTAGCAGGAAAAAAGCTGTGTCGTTTTAAAATGCCGGCTTTCTGAGCCATCCTGCCAGGGCAAACTCTGGCTCTTTCAAGCAGGCGGTCCTGACTATGGAGTTTTTGAGTGTTGTTTAACACTGTTGCAGCTTGCTTGCTGGCAGGGACCTTGAACCGCCAAAGAGTTGTGGTACCTCTGCCATGAGGCTGGAAAGCTAGGGAATGGGCTGGATCTAGCCGCCAAAGTCACGGCTTTAGTCCTACTGATATTGTTTGGTAAAGTAAAGACTCATGTAGTCAGAAAGAGAGATATACAGTAAAAGAAAAATTCAAAGTTGAAGAAAATGTCTAAGTGGTTTACACTGTGTTAAAAATATATGCAGGCTAAAGGTTAAAGTTCTTAAAAAAAAAGGAAGTAGTTTGTTGTGGTGGTACACACCTTTAATCCCAACACTTGGGAGGCAGAGGTAGATTGACCTCTGTTACTTCAAGGTGTGGCAGCACACACCTTTAATCCCAATGCCTGGGAGGCAGAGACAGACAGATCTCTGTGAGTTCAAGGTGTGGTAGCATACGCCTTTAATCCCAACACTTGGGAAGCAGAGGCAAGTGGATCTCTGAGAGTTCAAGGACAGCCTGGTCTACAGAGTTATTCCACGACAAAGATATACAGAGAACCTGTCTCAAAAAGTAAAAGTAAAAATAAACGAAATAGAGGTTAAAACAAAACTGCACAAAGATGGAAAATACACGGAGAACCTTGATACTGTATGCTATTATGCTCTCTTTGAATTGTTTGAATGCTGAGGAAGGAGCAACAGCTGCTAAAAGATATTTGTTTATAAATGCTGCTGAACTAATCCAAGATAGATATTTTGAAAATACTTTGACTTCAGAATTTGGATCTAAGGATATGATACTTTGGAAAAGAGATTATTTTATTTTTACAGAAAATGAGACCCTATGGATTGCTTCTATCCCAATATGGTATGATAGACCACGCCCTCCTGAAAGGTTGCTGTGAACACCTTCAGAAAATTACTTCACCCAACTGATGACTGAGATGAACCTGGCACACAGGTTACACCATGAAAGATCTGATTAACAGCGTCCCCATTCAGCATGAAGCAGTTTGGAGAGAAATAACTGCGCCCATATTCCCAAATATTGTTTATAAGTGTTCTTTTACATTTAAAGGGGGATATGATATAGATATGAATAATTTACATTGATATGGATTTTGCTTTAGTGATTTAAATTTAAGGTCAATTTTGTCTTATGTATATGTATTTCTGATACTGATTAAGGTATTGTGATTGTGTAGTTCATTTTAAAAATGTAATGTATATAGGTTGTTAATGGAAAGTCAATAATAGTAAAGCTTATAGTCATGTTAGTTAGATTTTCTAGATATATAGAGATATATTTTAGTTAGATAGGCATTCCTAATATCTTTCAAAGGCTACAGAATATTCCACTTAAATGTTTTAATAACTTAGGGCTTTTCATGACAATGAGACTTGCCTGCTCCTGGCAGCACCATCTATTTCAAGAAGATGATGGGCATCAAAGAGGCTCCTTATGGAGTTTGATAGCCATTGGGCAAGAAACTGCTCTTGCTTGGACTGTTGCATAAACTGGACACAGAGAACCCACAGAGAGGACTGCTGAACTTGCCTAAATGTGAGATGATTCTTTGGGGTTCCTGACTCATGAAAGAGTCTGTGAGACATTCTGCAGGACACAGTAGATACTGACTGAACTGCCTTTGAAATTTCCTGCTTCATGGAAATGTCTCTGGATACTATGGGCCTGAAGGCTGAAGATGGATGCCCCAACAGTACAAAGGAACTTTGGGTGACTGTCCAGGCAGCGAGATGTCTCTGTCATTTCTAGAGTTTTGTAAGTTGCTTATTTCTTATTTACTTAGGTAACATTATATCCTTCTGGAGTCTTTGATGGAGTTGAAGAATGGATAGATAAAGTTTTCCTTTGTTATGATAAAAGATAAAATGGATATAATATTGTAACTAATTCTTACTTGATAACTATTTTGTTATATGTAATTTTACTATGTTAAAGTTAAAGCCTTTCTTTTATTGTTTAAACAGAAAAAGGGGAAATGATGTGGGAGAGTCTTCTGTTTGAGTTGATTTCATTGGCTAATAAAGAAACTGCCTGGGCCATTTGATAGACCGCCCCTTAGGTGGGTGGAGTAGACAGAACAGGAAGAGGAAGTGAGGTAGAAGGATCAGTCAGATGCCACGCCTCTCCTAAGTTAGGCAGACCGCCATGCCTCTCCTCAGAGAGAAGCCAGACGCGATGAAGCTCCAGCCCAAGATGGACGTATGCTAGAAACTTCCCGGTAAGGCACCACTTCGTGGTGCTACACAGATTGTTAGATATGGGTTATAGCAAGAGATGTGAGAATTAGACAATAAGAGGCTAGAAATAATGGGCCAGGCAGTGTTTAAAAGAATACAATTTGTGTGATGTTATTTTGCATGTAAAGCTAAGCATGAGGGAGCAGGGCGGCGGGAATCCGGCCCACAGCTCCACACTACACTCCTACAGCTGATAAACTCCTTTAGTATCGTGGCCGGATATAAGATCAACTCCAAAAAATCAGTTGCCCTCCTATATACAAAGGATAAGGAAGCAGAGAAAGAAATCAGAGAAGCGTCACCTTTCACGATAGCCACAAATAGCATGAAATATCTTGGGGTAACTCTAACCAAGGAAGCGAAAGATCTATTTGACAAGAACTTTAAGTCTTTGAAGAAAGAAATTGAAGAGGATACCAGAAAATGGAAAGATCTCCCTTGCTCTTGGATTGGGAGGATCAACATAGTAAAAATGGCAATTCTACCAAAGGCGATCTATAAATTTCATGCAATCCCCTTAAAGATCCCATCAAAATTCTTCACAGATCTTGAGAGGACAATAATCAACTTTATATGGAAGAATAAGAAACCCAGGATAGCCAAAACAATCTTATACAATAAAGGAACTTCTGGAGGCATTACCATCCCTGACTTCAAACTCTATTACAGAGCTACAGTATTGAAAACAGCTTGGTACTGGCATAAAAACAGAGAAGTTAACCAATGGAATTGTATAGAAGACCCGGATCTTAACCCACAAACCTATTAACACCTCATTTTCAATAGAGTAGCTAAAAGTACCCCATGGAAGAAAGGAAGTATCTTCAACAAATGGTGCTGGCATAACTGGATGTCAACCTGTAGAAGAATGAAAGTAGATCCATATCTATCACCATGCACAAAACTCAAGTCCAAATGGATTAAAGACCTCAATATCAATCTGAACACACTGAACCTGTTAGAGGAGAAATTGGGAAGTATTCTACAACATTTGGGCACAGGAGACTGCTTTCTACGTATAGCCCCAGCAGCACAGACATTAAGGGCAACATTGAATAAATGGGACCTCCTGAAGCTGAGCAGCTTCTGTAAAGCAAAGGACACTGTCACTAAGACAAAAAGGCAGCCTACTGACTGGGAAAAGATCTTCACCAACCCTGCAACAGACAAAGGTCTGATCTCCAAAATATATAAGGAACTCAAGAGACTAGACTTTAAAATGCTAATTAATCCAATTAAAAAATGGGGCACTGAACTGAACAGAGAATTCTCAACAGAAGAAGTTCGAATGGCCAAAAGACACTTAAGGGCATGCTCAACCTCCTTAGCAATCAGGGAAATGCAAATCAAAACAACATTGAGATACCATCTTACACTTGTCAGATTGGCTAAAATCAAAAACACCAATGATAGCCTTTGCTGGAGAGGTTTTGGAATAAGGGGTACACTCATCCATTGCTGGTGGGAATGCAAACTTGTGCAACCGCTTTGGAATGCAGTGTAGAGGTTTCTCAGGAAATTCGGGATCAACCTACACCAGGACCCAGCAATTCCACTCTTTGGAATTTACCCAAGAGATGCCCAATCATATTACAAAAGCATTTGTTCAACTATGTTTATAGCAGCATTATTTGTAATAGCCAGAACCTGGAAACAACCTAGATGCCCTTCAGTGGAAGAATGGATGAAGAAAGTGTGGAATATATACATATTAGTATACTACTAGGCGGTAAAAAACAATGACATCTTGAATTTTGCATGCAAATGGATGGAAATAGAAACACCATCCTGAGTGAGGTATCCCAGGCCCAAAAAGATGAACATGGGATGTACTCACTCATAATTGGTTTCTAGCCATAAATAAAGGACATCGAGCCTATAATTCATGATGCTAGAGAAGCTAAATAAGAAGGTGAATCCAAAGAAAAACATAGTTATCCTCCTGGATATTGGAAGCAGACAAGATTGCTGGACAAAAAATGGGAACTTGGGGGTGGGGTGGGATGGGGGGATGGGGAGAAAGAAGTGTGAAGTGGAGGATAGGGAGAGCTTGGGGGAATAGGATGGTTGGGATATAGGAAGGGTGGATATGGGAACAAGGAATTATATATCTTAATTAAGGGAGCCATTCTAGGGTTGGCAGAGACTTGTCTCTAGAGGGGTTCCCAGGTGTCCAGGAAGATGCCCTCAGCTAGTTCCTTGGGCAGCTGAGGAGAGGGAGCCAGAAATGTCCAGATCCTTTTGCTATACTCATTAATATCTTGCATATCACCATAGAACCTTCACCTGGCGTTGGATGGAGAAAATGACAGAGCCCCACATTGGAGCACCGGACTGAGCTCTCAAGGTCCTGATGAGGAGCAAAAGGAGGGAGATCATGAGCAAGGAATTCAGGACCGTGAGGGGTGCGTTCACCCATTGAGACGGTGGGACAGAACTAATGGGAGACCACCAAGTCCAGTTGCAATGGGACTGATGGAACAGGGGACCAAACTGGACTCTCTGAATGCGGCTGATGGTGGAGGAAGACTGAGAAACCAAGGACAACAGTGATGGGCTTGAACTCTACAGCATGGATGGGCTCACTGTGAACCTTGTCAGTTTGGTTGCTCACCTTCCTGGACTTAGGGGGATCTGGGAGGACCTTGGACTTAACATAGTGAAGGGAACCCTGATGGCTCTTTGGCCTAGAGAGGGAGGGAATGGGGGTATGGGTTGAAGGGAGGGGAGGGAAGGGGGAGGAGGAGGGGAGGAGATGGAAATTTTTAATAAAAAATGAGGAAAAAAGATCTTGATTAAAGCTGTAAGTTTTCATCTCAAAAAATGAATATTCTAGTGATACGCCTCAGAAACTCAGTTTTATTTTCATTCTTTTCCACATGCTTTATAGCTATCTTTTATTTTTTACTTCATAATATCTTTTTAACTGAGAAGTAGATCAAATTTAAATCAAAAACATGATTTAAAAATCATACACACATTTTGGGCCCACACTTTCTGTGTGACATAATCTAGACCTTTCTTGGTTTATGTTGATATCTTATATTCATTACATGAATGCTGACAAGAAAATGAAAATTTAATCATAGATTTTAAGAAATATACACTATAACCCTAGAATATACAATAACTATCAAAACACAGCATGCAGGCTTGTGAGATAACTCAGTGGGTAAAGTGCTTGCTTTGCAACTACGAGGACATCAGCTAGATCATCAGATCCCATGTTATACCAGGTAAAGTCACAGATATCTGTAGTTCTAGTAGCGTGAGTGGAGACCACAACAGAAGAATGCCTGCTGGCCTTAGGCCAGCAAAGCTGATATACACGGAAATGGCCAAGAGTCCTTGTCTAAAATGAAACAGAAGGTAATGAGCAATATCTGAAATACTCCTGTGATTTCGAAGCCTGAAAATGGCTTGTGTCCATCCTTCCACCAATGTACAAAACTCCACAGAGTGTTTTACAAATATAAAAATACGACTGTCCACCTTTAGAGAAGACCAGACCTGTCACAATTTCACTAAGTTAAAACAAATTAAAGGTATAATCAGCAAGTATAGATGCACAAAGGAAGAAGTAATTGACTTAGTTGTAAAGTTAGAGAAAGAAGCCACCGAGGGTGGGAGTGAAGTACCCTGAAGCCTCTGTTACTGAATCTGTCAGGACTCCTGGAAAACAGAACCAGACATGAACGAACCTTTGATGTCATTCTTTCTCTTCCCAAAGATTCCATTCTATTTTACATCCATTGATGGGGAACCTCAGCCAATCACATTCAGTTTTGGGTGTGTTCCCCTTGGGTCAGAAGAAACATATAAAACACCCATGTGCGTTTGTTTCCTCCTCTTTGTTTTCCTGTGCTCCTGAATCGCTGGAGCGCTGGTTTTGTAAGTTCCCCTTCTTCCCTTTATTAAAGCTGAATATTTTATATTAGAGCTAGTCTGGTTGATTCTAACTGCCGATTGATCATGCCCCTACAACCCACAAAATCTTCACTTTCAGTTCCTTGATGCATTTGTACACACAAAACACAGAAGTGTGGCCCTTGATCTAATGGTGATAAAACCCTTTAAAGGAAAAATATCACTCATTTTCCTGAGTTTTCCTAGCTGTAGTAAATTTCAGTTATGTGACATGCCTTCTCTGGACAGAAATCAGGTGGGAAAACTCCACAGTCACTGGAACAAAAACAAACAAACTCTAGCGGATGGTCCAAGATACATTGCAATAACTTTATATAAATATGGAAATATATGGAATTAAATTGGGTTATAGGAGTTTACTCAATTTAAATAACAATAATAATTTAAATAATACATTTGTTATAGGATGTTACAGTCTTCACAACATCTTGTTTTTTGTCCTCTGTGAACACCGTTCTATTTAGGATTCCTTTGGTACTCATTAGAGCCAAGTACTCATATTCTGTTTTGTTGGAGAATGGAGTGCTGAAATATTTGTGTCATATATGCGATTCTGCTTTATAAAATGATGCTGTTGTGGTTCTACCTTTGTTATGCCTGACCAATGGAATTGAATCTAAGACAAGGATATTAATCCACATACCTATGAACACCTGATTTTTGACAAAGAAGCTAAAATATATAATGGAAAAAGAAAACATCTTCAATAAATGGTGCTGGCATAGTTGGATGTTAACATGTAGAAGAATGAAAATCCACATCTACCTCCATGCACAAAACTCCAGTCCAAATGAATTAAATACCTCATAATAAAGCTTACCATCCTGAACCTGATAGAAGAGAAAGTGGGAAGTAGCCCTCAATGCATGGTAACAGGAGACCACTTCCTAAATATAACATCAGTAGCACAGACACTGAGAGACACAATTAATAAATGGGACCCCATGAAACTGAGAAGCTTCTGTAAAGCAAAGGACACTGTCAACAAGACAAAAAGGCAGCCTACTGAATGGGAAAGATCTTCACCACCCCACATGAGACAGAGGACTCATCTCCAAAATATATAAAGGACTCAAGAAATTAGACATCAAAATTCTAAATAACCCAATTAAAAATGGGGTACAGAATTAAACAGAGAAGTCTCAACAAAAGAATCTCAAATGGTTGAAAAACACTTAAGAAAATGTTCAACATCCTTAGCCATCAGGGAAATACAAATCAAAAATAACTCTGATATACCATCTTATACCAGTCAGAATGGCTAAGATTAAAATCACCAAATGAAAGCTTATGCTGGAGAGGATGTAGCATTAGAGGAACACTCCTCCATTGTTGGTGGGAATGCATCTTGTACAGCCACTCTGGAAATCAGTATGGTGGTTTCTCAGAAAATTAGGAATCAACCTACCTCAGGACCCAGCAATATCACTTTTGGGCATATATCAAAAAGGTGCTCAATCATACAACAAAAGCGTTTGTTCATCTATGTTCATAACAGTATTATTTGTAGTAACAAGAACCTGGAAACAGCCTAGATGATCCTCACCAAAGAATGGATAAAGAAAATGTGGCACATTTACACATTAGAGTACTACTCAGCAGTAAAAAACAATGACAACTTGAAATTTGTATGCAAATGGTGGAACTAGAAAGAAAACCCTGAGTGAGGTAACTCACACCCAGAAAGATGAGCATGGTATGTACTCATAAATGGATACTAGCTGTAAAGTAAAAGGTGTTAAGCCTAGAGTTCATGATCCTGGAGAAGCTAAGTAACAAGGAGAACCCTAAGAAAATCATACATAGATCACCTGGAAAGGGGTAATGGAGAAGATTTACTGACAAAATTGTGTGCATTGGGGTGGGGAGGAATAGGAATGGCAGAAGAGGGAGATGAGGGGAGAAGAGAAAGGGAGAGGAGAACTTGAGGGAACATGATAGTTGAGATGGAGGAAAAACAGATGAGAGCAAGGAAAGAGATATTTTGATTGAGGGAGCCATTATTGGGCTAGCAAGAAACCTGATACTTGAGAAATTTCCAGGAATCCACAAAGATGACCTCAGCTAATTCCTTAAACAATAGAAGAGAGGGTGCCCAAATTGGCCTTGGCCGGTAGTCAGACTGATTAATATCTTAAATGTTGGATATTATCTTAATATTAAACATTAGAATATCTTGGAAATTTTATCCATCAACTAATGAAAACAGAGGCAGAGACCCACATTGGAGCACTGAGCTGAGCTCCCAAAGTTCAGTTCAAATAAGGAAAAAGTGAGAATATGAGCAAAGAGGTCAAGACTATGATGGGGACACCCGCTGAAACATTTTACTTGAGCTAATGGGAGCTCACCAACTCCAGCCAAACAGGGAAGGAAATAACATAGGTCCAAACTAGTCCCTCTGAATGTGGTATCAGTTGTATGACTGTGGCAGACTGAGGGGCCACTGGCAGTGGCACTAGGATTTATCCCTACTGCTTGTACTGGTTTTTTTTTGGAACCTTTTCTCTTTGGATGGATACCTTGCTCAGTCTAGATATAGTAGAGAGGGCCTTGGACCTTCACCAAATCAATGTGCTTTACCCTCTCTGAGGAGTTGGGTGGGGAGTTAGGTGGAAGGAATGGGAAGAGGAGAATATGGGAAAATGAAAAGAAGATAGTTTGCTTTCTTTTTAGAAAAAAAGAATTCTTGAAAAGCTGAAAAAATACTTAAAGAAACTAATTAAATATTTAAACATTTATCAAATAAGAAAACCTCAACTTTTTTATAAAGGGTTCAGTTTTATTCAGAGTGATGCCCTCTGTAGCGTGCATACTGAGTCTCACGAATGACTCTAATATATTAATGGGGAAAATTGAAGAATATGTAATCAAAAGTTGATATTGGAGAACAAATAGTACTTATTTGGTTTACTTACTGTATTAATTAGTGAAGTTTTAGTGTTTGAATTAATACTAACTAAAACCAATGCTTTACTCACTTGGTTAGAGTTTGCTCATTAGGATATAGGAGGGCTATTGGGTTTTGTAAGTTAATTTTCTATTCAGCTACTTTGCTGAAAGTATTAACCAGCTGGAGGAGTTTCCTGGTAGATTTTTTAGGTCACTTATGTATACTATTATATCATCCACAAATAAAAAATAATTTCTTCCTTTCCAATATCTATCCTCTTGATCTCCTGTAGTTGTCTTATCGCTTACACACTGTATTGAAGAGGTATGGAGAGAGTGAGCAACCTAGTCTTCCTCCTGATTTTAGTGGAATTGTTTGAGTTTCTCTCCATTTAAGTAGATGTTGGCTATGGTCTTGCTATAAAATGCATTTATTATGTTGAGGCAAGTTCCATTATTCCCTAATCTCTCTAGCACTTTTATTATGAAGGGTTTTTGGAATTTGTCAAAGTCTTTTTCTGGATCTAAGGATAAGACCATGTGGTTTTTGTCTTTCAGTTTGTTTATGTGGTGGATTAGATTTATCGATTTTTCAGATATTGAGAAGGCATTCTTTACAATAGTGCCACAATGAACTTTTGCCAGTATGGGTTGAAGAAATTAATCTTTCAGACAAAGTTCAGGAGTTTAGGTGGGAGTTGGATTTCCAAGAACCCTTTTTTTCTGTGTAAGAAATATGTGGAATGGAGGAAAATTCTGAGCAAAGACATAAAAGATAAGGAGAATCCTGTGGCTTGGAGGAAGGTGTGAGGCTTCATGGCTAGAAAACAGCACAAGGAAATGTCAAGGAAACTAAGAGAAACTGGAGAATGGAGATTTACTAAGCCTTGCTTACACACACTCCTATATCTGCTCACATGTTTACCTATTAACTACCTGCTTATCATTCATTTATGTATCCAAAATCTATTTTTACTAGGTAGAGGAGGCACTAAGTATGTAGCTAAAATAAGGATTATTGAAGCAGTTTTGGTGATAACTAAACACTGGACAACTGTATTTATTAAAGAGTAAATAAGCCCAAATATGTATTTTTAAGAAGCTTCTATATTAAAGAAAAAACAAAGAATGACCAGAGAAAGGTGTAAATAATATTTAGAAATTATAAATTTGTATAAAGACAACATCAAATTAGTAAAATTAACCTTGACTTTATTGACTACTTCTGAAATAATTTATTTTTTATTGACTAAGAAAGGAAGGTAGGAGTTACTATTTTTGAGGAGTAGTAAATGATTATATTTTTCATAAATATATTTGCATTCTAATTTGCAATTTGATTTTCAATATTTCTGATAAAATAGTCATCCAAAAATGTAAAATGTGCTTTACACACTGTTATGTACATTTTATTTAGCAAAAAACATTGTCATCTAATAATATCAAAAGAATCGCCAGGCAGTGCTAGCCCATGCCTTTAAACCCAGCACTCGGGAGGCAGAGGCAGGCAGCAGATCCCTGTAAGTTTGAGGCCAGCCTGGTCTACAAGAGCTTGGTCCAGGACAGGCTCCAAAGCTACAGAGAAACCCTGCCTAGAAAATAAAAAGAAAGGAAGAAAGAAAAAGAATCAAGTTTATTGCTCTTGACAGGTCTCTGGGTATAAAAAATATACCCAAGTGTGAGGAAAGAACTTACATAAGCTTTGAGAACTATTATAATACAGATTGTTAGTTAATATAAAAATTCAGTAGTGAATACAAGTTACTGTAATTTTTTCACAACGCCTGCTTTATGTAGTATTACAGAGTAATCCCTGGGCTTTGTGATGCTGGATAAATACTCTGATAATGTCTTCAACCACAAGTTACTAACCACAAGTTATTAGGGAGAAAATATTCTATTAGAAATATGGAGTTTAGGTAAGGTGGACTTAATGGCTGTAGTTCTGAGTTTTTCCATGCTTTCTGATTGAAAAATTGCTTTGCCTATTTCTGTGAGTGCATGCAGTATTCCTTATATTCAGACACTACTAGATCATTTACAATGCCTCTTCAGAGAATATTGCCAGTGGTTAGTAGTTTTTCAATTATATGTTATTCACGGGATTGTTTTAAGATTTTTATTTATTTATTTTTATGTGGATTTATTAAAATTCTGTTTAGTGAAATGTTAAGACTTTAGAACTGTATCGAATGAACAAAGAGTAAATTAGAAACCAGGCATCATGTTACAAAATAAGCATCCGGTCAAAGATTTATGGTCCTCATTCTGTTTCTTCCTTCCTTTCTAAAAATTATAAAAATGCAGTGGTTGTTTTGGTCACTCAAAATGACAAACCAGAGAGTAGAAAGAAAGGCACCAGCACACATGTTCCTGAGCCTGTCAGCCAAACCTCCTGAGGAGCAGCAGGAGCCCTGTGACTCAGGAAATTAAACATCATGTTAGGTCCCTCGGTCTCCATCTATTTTTCAGTGACCTTGTAAAAATTTCTTCAAGTGTTTGAGGTTGTGCTTGATTTCAAGGTGTGGGAAATAATACCAGTCTCCTACCAAGAAGGGGTGGGGTGAATAGCAAATGAGTGTGATTGAAAATGCATTGCTCACAGCCTGTGAAGGGCTGACTCAGTGCAGAGTGACGGGAAGGTGGGAAATGAAACACGTGTGTGCGCACACACATGGGATGGGGATGGGAAGGACCGTTTTATCATCAGATTTATCAGATCTGCGGTACACACTGGCTGCAGTCTGAGAGGCACTGTCAGCTCTGCTGTGGGCTAAGAGCATAAGTAACTCACCTTAGCCTACCAGACTAAGAATTTGAATGGAATATAGCAATATTTGGTTTAGCTTAAGCTCATCAAGGCCTCCGAAACCATTCTTCTACCTCTTTCTCCACCTTCGGCTGCCTCAATGGTGTTGGAACCACATCCCTGAACTGGGCCATTTCACCTCCTGGTAAGCATGTTGGCTGGTCCTTCCTGGTTGTAATGGAGTCTCATTCCTTTCCCGGTCTGCACATGGCTTATCTTTCCCTCTACTTCTGCAGAACCAATCTGTTCATTTTTCTGTGAGATAAACTTTTCAGAATTTGAAACCAGAACTCCCATTTTGCTAGGCTACAGTCTTCAAGTGACATTTTCATTTTCATTCATTATAAAGCTTTGTAAGGGCTTATAGTGTCTCACTACCAAGATCATCTTCATCTAATTCAATCTCTTTTTTTGTTTCTCTTAAAATGCCACTTATAAAAGTGACTCTCTGAGTCATGACCCAGAGAGGTGGATCTAATAATTCAAATTACAATGGGTTCTCCTTTAATTAAGTTTTTTATTTTCTATTTTTTATCATTATTTTATTACTTTACAAAAATACCAATCCAAATTCCCACTCCCTCACCACACCCTCCCACCTCTTCCCCCTCCAATCCTAAGAGAGGACAAGGCACCCTGCCCTCTGTGTGTTTATGTCGTTCATGAATCATTCATTTTTAGATAAGCTTTTTTCCATTCCATTACACTTTGATAAATGCAAGGCATTAAGAGGTGCTTTCACTGCTCATCAGGTTCGTAGTACAGCCCCTGAGAGGCAGATAGATGGCCACACAAAATTATAGTTGCTAGTTTTATTAGAATTCACACATTAATAATATGTGAAGAGATTTTTCCTAATATAAAATAAATAATATCTGATTTCCACGAGAACATACAAAGATGGCAGTTATGAGGAAGCTTGAATTACTTGCATATTTTCTTCCTATAATCTCTCTGAAGACAACTTCAAACATCAGGAAACTTTCATTCTCAGAAAACTAAGAACATACTCTCTAATTTTCTTTGTTCTAATGCCGTAGACAATGGGGTTAAGAAAGGGTGGTACCAGAAGGTACATATTGGCAATGAAGATATGAACTTGGGGGGCCACATGGTGACCAAAGCGGTGGGTCAGGAATGTAAAGACAGCTGTGGAATAGAAAACGAGGATTACACAGACATGGGAACCACAGGTGCCTAAGGCTTTCAGACTTGCTTCTCGAGATGGAAGGCGAAAGACCGCACGGAGGATCAGAACATAAGAGATGGCAATGAAGAAACCATCACAGGAGCCAATGACAGAGGCCACACTGAGGCTATAGCGCTTGGTGGCTCCTGTGTCCACACACGCCAGCTTCACCACAGCCATGAACTCACAGTAGGTGTGTGCAATGATTCGAGTTCTGCAGTAGGGCAGCTGCTTGAGTAGAATGGGGTGTGGAGAAAAGAAGCCTACTCCCCGCAGCTCCACAGCTACTCCCATTTGGGCGATGCGACTGTGGGTGAGAATTGTGGCATGGCGCAGTGGATCACAGATGGCCACATAGCGGTCAATGGCCATGGCCAAGAAGAAGCCAGACTCCATGGCAGTGAAGCTGTGGATGAAGAACATTTGGGCAAGGCACGCATCAAAGGCAATGTCATGATCTCCCATCCAGAAGAGACAGAGCATGTGTGGCAGTGTAGATGTGGAGAGGACCAGGTCAGTGACTGACAGCATGCACAGGAAGATGAACATGGGCTCGTGGAGGCTGCGCTCTGCTCTCACCACAGCCAGGATTGTCACGTTCCCCATCACAGCCACTATGTACATGGAGCAGAAGGGAATTCCAATCCAGACATGGAGGTGCTCCAGACCCGGGATGCCCATCAGCCAGAAGGTGCTTGGAGAGAGTTGGGACTTGTTAGCCTGCCCTGTGGTGGCGCTGCCCAGAGCATGGGGATGAAGTCCTCCTCGTAAAGTCTCCATGTTTTGCTAAGGCTGTTACAAAACAAACAAACAAACAAAACCGAGTGAGACGTGGATCCTAAACGTTCACAGTACAAGACTACTGAAACTTTAATGAGAGCAGTGGGTTATCAACCTGTGGGTCATGCCCTCTTGGGGTGAAATATCCTTTCAAAGGGATTGCTTAAAACCATAGAAAAACAGACATTTACATTATGATTCATGACAGCAGTAATATTACAGTTATAAACAAGCAACAAAAATAATTCCATGATTGAGGGTCACCACTGCATGAAGATCTATATGAAAGTTTTGTCATATTAGAAAAGTTGACAACCACTGGAACGAGTGTAAAATGAATCCTTAGTGACACTTGGTAAATCCATGCACCCAGATACCAAATTTTATTACAAATCAAGTGAAGAATCTCGTAATTTTATGAAATATTAGACTTATTTGACAATATATAATAAAACAAATTCCAATCATATTTTATATTCAGAATTCATTTTAATTCTCAGAAAGGTCTGGTTTATATGTATATTTTTCCTTCTTAATATCATACTTAAATATTCATCTCTCTCTCTCTGTCTCTCTCTTATTCATATTTGTGTGTGCGTGCTCTTTAAAACTTAGGATTTGTGTTCCCCAATCTGTGCATTGGATCCTTATTTGACAATACTGTTACAGAATTTATTCCCAAGAGATATTTTCTACCTTCAAATGTGAAGGGTTTTTTGCAAGCTATATTTTCTAAAATTTGAAAATTAGCAAGAGTTTACAAACTCATTCTCTGTTTTCTTAAGAAAAATTTCTCAGTTCATATACTCCATTATTTTACACTTTAATTTCAAGAAACATAGTTTCTGTTTCAACTTATTCCCTATATGTCCAGTCCTTCCTTACTTCCGTTATACTTAACATAGTTGGCATAAAATAGTAATTATATACTTCTCTTGATGTTTGTACATTTGTGTGATATCTGTTATCATTTTAGACAAATTGAGGAAAGAGAACAATGCCTAGATTCTTCTAAAATGGAAAAAAGATCACCTTAGAATGCTCACCTATGCTAATGCTTTGCTGGAACTGCCATGCAAAGTAAATTCTGATTTTCAGCTTGCAGGTACTGAATAGGAGCTTAGAATCTTGGTCTGAACCTCTAGAATTCAGCTATACCTTTGTTTATAGAGTCCATTTGTTTTCATTGTGTTAAACTTAACTTTTCTTGTCATATATTAAATTCAAAATTATGTAGCACAAAATGTTGCAATGCCTATTAAAACATACTCTGAGTTTTCTCTTCCATCAGGTTGGCATAGGTGAAGTGCTGAAAAGGGAGATGCAAGTGAATGCTTTTCTTTCTAAATTGCAGTTCAGGATAATTCTTTATGTTAGTCTAGTGTTAGTCTAGAATTCATTGCTTGCATTTTATGCTTTCTCATCTCTACACACTTCATAATTTGGAGCATGATTGACTGAATAGTTGTCTTTCAGGACAACCTAAGATGCCCTCAAATTTTCTACAAAAAAACCTAAGATGGTTTTGAACTCTTGATCCTCCTGCCTCTACATTCCAAGTGCTAGGATTTCAGAAGTGTGCTACCAGACCCAATACTTAAAACATATTTAAAAACATTTATTTACTAATTTAACATTTCCAAACTGACATGTAAGTGTATGAATTTATTATATATGTGAATACCCACAATATTTGATATATGTATGAAGTGGGAATTTAAATCAATGCAATCATATTAACGATCACAAACATCCAAAATGTCCTTATGGTGAAGACATTAAAAAGTTGTTGATTTACTTTTTTAAGTAAATTTACTTTTTTAAAGTTGATTTACTTTTTTAAGGCAATTAAGGTAACTAAGAGAATCTAGCAATTTGGGTTGTTTTGAAATGTTGTTTCCTGCTAGTTATTTCTTGCTAACTGACCCTCTCAATGTAGGGCTCTTCTTTAACTACAGACCTTGATATGATGGATCATTTTTTAATGTTGAAGAGGCCAAAACTAGTTATTCTCTGCGTAAACTGTCCTGTTACCATAATCTGTCCTGGTGAAGCTGCCCAAATGCTATTATAATTCTTACCTGGGTTGTTAATCAACATAGTTAGCTAACAAACAGCTATATTTACTCTATTTACAAAACGCTAATCTTTTTAGCATGTATCTATGGTACTTTCCCTTAACTTTAACAAGATTCTTCAAAAAATAAACATTACCATTTTGAGGATTGCATCATTCTATCCATGCAAATGTAAATGTAGCTCTCTTCCCCATCTCTGTTCTTATTTAACCATGTTAATGACGGGTCTCCAGTGAGCCACCTTCTATAAGAAATAGATTCAAAGCTTGTTCAGCTTACATCAGCATGACTTACAATTTATTCTGGGCTTCATCTGATTAAGTGTGTTGCTTAAAGAGCTATTAATGGTCCACTGGGACAAGGGTAATTTTCTGAAAGAACAAGAACTAAATGAATTTTAGGAAGAATAATTATTATGAATATCTTTCAAAGATAATCAATGAAGAACATTTTTTCAGATGTCTTCTGGATATTTTGATGTTTGAAATAGTTTTGAATATATCAAGGCAACAATAACAAAAAACAGTAGCAAATAAAATGTATTTACCCTTTGAGAGCTTATCTCTTGATAGGCTGTAGGTAGATGTGTAAAAGTCTTCTCTCTTAACTTTTTTTGTCTCATAATCTTAAGTAATCCTTTGTAAAACAAGGAAGCAAAATTATGGATAGAAGGCAACACGTGTTGAATTTTAACAGCTAAAAATGGTGATGTCAGGATCTGAATCCAGACAAGTCTGGCTTCAAATATACTCCATGCTATTATTGAATTACTCAAATTAAAGAAGGAGTATATTTGTCAGAGGCCAGCTGCATACTTTCTTTTATAAAGTACTTAGTTATGTGTGTTATAACTAACAATATCCCAAATGATACGCAGGTGCTGCTCAACCTGGTTCCTATTGTCCATTTTCACATCACTACCTTCTTCCTAGATCACACTTGGTTTCTGTTACATTTGACAGTGTCAAACTTTGTTTTGTCTTCTTGTTTGCTCTATGTTATTGTTCTTCCTATTTCCTTTCCCTTGTAATGTATATTCTATGTATTTTGAGATTAAAGACAGAAGTCACTGTTGAAGAAAGTACTGTTGTCAAGAACAGAAACAAAACTTAGGGAAAAGGGTGACTAACGGGAGAAGATGTGGGAAGAGAGTGAGGTGTAACCCTCTATAGTAATACTAAAGGACAAGAGGCTGCTGGTTTTTTTTAAACAAAGACTGTTTCAAAGCAGAATATCTGGTTTGTTGCTCTTACCATATTTGACCTCCCAGTTATGAGCCTTTGAATAAATCCATAGTGTTATAACTTCATCCTACAGAGAAGGAGTCAGTTCCACACAGAAAAATGTTTGGTAATCTCAGAATAGTTGTGCCTAGGTATCTCTTGCCTGACAGGTTGTAATTGTTGTGTTTAAGATCCACAGTAGGATAAAAACCATTTATGACTTTTCCTCCTAGTTACCTGATTAGCAACCATTTACTATGGAAGTTAGATGTTTTCCATTTTAATCTCCCTCTTCTGCCTATGACTACAATACACACTAGATTTTACTTTTTGTAAAATTGTGGACTTGGAATGACCATCAGTTATTACTGAGCCACCTGATAACTCTCAGATGTAATTTTTAATTCCCTCATGCTTCCCCACAACCTATCAGGGTTTTAGATGGAGGTAGTTCTTACTTTTTTCTTCATAACCTTTCTGCTTTTCTGAGTTTTAGGGGTATGCTATCACATGGCCTTTCTATCATCTCTCTTTCTCTCTCTACTCTTAATATTCTCATGTACAGTCATACAGAGGATGCTTATAATACAGCATCTTACACTGGAAGGCAAAACAACACTTGATGTGCTAGAAGCTGACATTACGTAGGACAAGCTACAGAAAGATGGCCAGCAAAGCCCCTGGGATGAGAAAATGTTTGAGTTTAGAATTTAATGATATGTTGAATTATCTGTTAACACATTGAGACAGAATATTGCAGGGAATATGATTTAAAACTAAATGAACAATGCCTATGGGAGAGACACAGCAAGGAAAGAGAAAACACTACACAGAAGACTATGTAGAACAATCCATGTCACTTATGATCATCCCACCCATTAAAAAACCCAAATTTTAATCCAAGTATAGTGGGAAACCATTTCCCCCATAATTTGTAGTATATATACAAGAAAGAATTTATATAAATTATCAGAAGGTTAGATCAAAGTTGATTCTAGAGTTATTTTTCAAAGCCAGATTCAGATTACTTCTGGTTTCCTAGGGCAGCAGTGAAAAAACAGAACCCCAAAGCAAAAAAATATAGAAATATGTTTTCTGTATTTAGTTAGTCAATTGTGCTTGCTCCTGTTATGCTCATCTATGATGGTCATCATGCTGATCAGCCATAGTGGTCACTAGCAGTGGTCAATTGTAGTGTTCATTGTGTTGTTGAGTGATAGCAGCCACTGTTATTGTCAGCTGTGGTGTTCACTGTGATGGTCAGCCATAGTGAGTGTGTCAATAAGAGGATCTCTGTTTCTTGACCCTTTTCTTGGACACTTTTCATTCTGTTTGTCTTGTCTAACTTTGATGTGTTAGTTTTTGTTTTAACTTATTATATTTTATTAACCCTTAGAAGCCTGATTATTTTCTAAATGAGAGACAGAAAAAGGATGCTTCAGATGGGAGGAGAGGTGGGGAGGAACTGGGAGGAATAGAAGGAGGTGAATCTGTAATTGGGTATATTACATCAGTTGTCAGTAGTGGTGTCCCCTCACAGCTGTGGGTCAAGTGTTCCCATCAATGGTGGTGGTTTATGCAGTCAGCATGCACTAAGAAATCAATGTTGTTGACAATATAGAGAGAACTTACTCTATGTGCTGGCTAGTTTTATGCCAACTTGGCACAAGTAGTCAGACTGATGATTATCTTAAATATCACCAAGGACCTTCGTCCATCAACAGATGCAGATCAGAGGCAATGACTCACATCGGAGCACTGGACTGAACTCCCAAGATCCAGTTGAAGAGTGGAGGGAGTGAGAGTATTAGCAAGGAATTCAAGACCATGAGGGGGTCATCCACTGAGACAGTTTGCTTGAGCTAATGGTAGCTCACCAACTCCAACAGGACTGGGAGTGAATGAGCATGGGAACAACCAAGCCCCTCTGAAGGGGGTTGACAGCTGGGGCAGACTGAGGGGCCACTGATAGTGACACTGTGATGTGTCTCTACTGCATATACCAGCTTCATGGGATCCTATTCTCTTTGGATGTAAACCTTGCTCAACCTAGACATAGCAGGGAGGGCCTTGGACTTTCCACAGGTGGGGTGCATGGCACTCCGTTAGGGGTTGGAAGGGTGGGGGGAGGGTCTTTGGAGGGAGAGGGAGGGGATTGGGAGAAGGGAGGGAGTGGAAATTTGTGTTAAAAACAAAATTAAAAATTAAACAAAACAAAACAAAAACGCATGCAAAAGATCTGGTTGCAAGAAAGCCTGTAGGTATTTTAAAATTAGTGATTGATATGAGAAGGCTGGGATTGTTGTGGGTGGTACTAGGCTCAACAAGAGAGCAGACTGAGTAAGCTAGGAAGGCCAGTCCAGTAAGCAACACTTCTCCATAGCCTCTGCTCCAACTCCTGTCACCCAGTTCCTGCCGTTTGAGTGCCTGTTTTGATTTCCTTCCGTGATGAACAGAGACGAGGAAGCATAAAACAAACAAACCTTTCCCTTCCTAAGTTGTTTTGGTCATGGGTGTTCCATTAGAGAAAGAAGTTCTTTAGTATCCTTACATATTCTGGATGCAGGAAAATATTTGATTTCATGCAGTATCATAAAATTTCTTCCAGATACTGAGGCATACTGAGAAATTCAAAAGCTCACTCTTAAGAGACAGCAAAGTACTTCTGTCTGGGAGTAGTGGACAAAGGCCTTTAGGAAGTAGAATGAAAGGAAATGTTGACCCTGAGGTAGCCACAGCCTCTCTTGCATTTGTCTTGGGGCCTCATGTCTCCTAGGACTGTAGGAAGATTGATAAATTAATCCCACTTGTTTGTTGAGTTGAACTGCCACTCATAATAAGGGAAAATTTTCTACCTACTATGAGAGATCAGGGAAATATTTAGGTAAATGAAAATGGAAATACATGGTTGAGAAGTTGAGAAGCAGAGTAGTTTAGATATTTATCAGAAGTAGAAGGTAAAAGTCTAATAAGCTGTTTTAAGGTAAGTTGTTTATTATTATTATTATTATTATTATTATTCAGTTAAAGACATGTTTGTGAACAAAATATCATAAATGTTCATGCTTGTGCTAAAAATTTCCAATTAGTCTCGAGCTTTCCAAACTGACAAGGCTTGTAGAAGATGCCCAAACTGATGTGGCTCTTGGTCTTTGTTAATGGATTTGCTGCTTATAGGAGCCAAAGAGATACTTTCAAACTGAACAGAAAAGGAACTGCAGCTTATGAACTAATCCTAGGGACAGATGGCAAGTCTGTGAGGACTGATTTGAATCATAGATCATAAGCAGCAGAACGTGGACGGTGAAAAGCAAGTCTTGCTAGAGCCTAACAGGAGAACTAGCTGCTAGAGAGGAGACAAGATCCATCACATATGTACATATTGGGGGTAACCACAGAGTCTAGCACAGATTTCCAGATTCGTAGCTTAGCAAGTCTCAAGGATTTCAATCTTTGTTCTAGATGGAGTTTTGTATTCCACTCTTGGCACTATTTTATCCACACTCAATAGAATGAAATGTGCCCTGATAGGAATACTAGGTTATCACTGAAAATTAACAATAGTAAAAATATTTAGAATGTGATTAATATAGCAATGCTTAGCAGTCACTGGATGTCGGTGAAATGAAAATTGATAATCTTCACAGTGATGCTGCCCATTATTACTTTAGGAAAGGCCCATTCATGAGTTTTCTTATATTAGGATGCTGTATGTCCTCTCTACTTTTAATTTCTGCAGTAATGAAAGACCTCTGTTTTTTCATTTTCTCTGTTTGTCCTCAGCTGCAGCAGAAGCATAAATTTTGTGATTACTATCTATAGCATTCATTTAAAATATTGAACTTACCTCCTTTCCTGTTTTATTTATTCTTAGTTACAGCTGAGAATGCTTCTTCAAGATAAACTGTGTGGTCTGATATGTAAACTAATTCCTGATTTGCATACAGTATCTCCTTGGTTTCCAGCACAACCCCCACTGAAGTGTCAGCTCTTAAAGGATACAACTTTAGTATATCCCGAAAAGTAATCACTATATATATATATATATTATACATATATATATGTATATATATATATAATCTACATTTCAACTATAATATAATTCATGCTGATATGGTATAGAACCAAAGAAATACTTTAATCAAGAAGTGGCATCTCAATGATGAAAACAGCCAATTCTATTTTCTTTAAATATTGTATTTCCTCTTTGTTGTAAAGTTTGCTTTGAAAATTATATCTTACTTAAGTTACATTTACTACTTAATTAAATTTCAGAGGAACAATCCAAATTGCAGAGACTGTGACACTCTCACAAGACCTGCACAGGTTTACATCAGACAAAATACCAGCAGGAATAGGGGGAGTGTACAAAAAGTCCTACCCCTAACCCATATGCTGTTGTAACTGATACCTGCTGGTAAGGGAAAACTACTTTTAATCCATTGTAGTGCCATTGGTTATATCAACTACAGTCTAAAGCAGACCCAATGCCCAGGTGGGTTGATGAGATAAAAATAGACTCTATCTTATCTATTTTATTGTGCATGTGTGCATTTGCTTTGTTTGTCTTTATTGTTTCTTATTTGTTTATTGATTTTTTTAAGGAAAGAGAAAGGAAGGTGGGAGGCTCTGGGAGGAGTTGGAGAAGAGAAAAAAAATAAGCAAAATAGATTGCATGATTTTTTTAAAAAAAGAAAAAAAAACAAAGATTTACAGGTCAAAATCAAATCATGTTTGGAGTCTGTGTTTGAAGAGCAAGATTATAACATCAGTTACACAACAGAGAATAGTTGGGGGAAATGAAGCCTGGTTGATGGCCCAAACTGGTTGATTTCTCTAAAGATGTTCTAGCACTGAGCATGAAACCATCTAATTTAACAGCATAGACATTCAATCAAGTCTCGCAGGAGTCATCTAGTGAAATGGTAGTGTTAGACCTGTCAATAACATGTCTTTGGAAAGTATTAAGGTTAAAAAGGGTGGTCTTAATTTGTGTTCGTTTGTTCTATCAGGGTGATGTCTTTAGAAGCTCATTCATGTTAAAGGGATTTGAATGATTCTGCCGAAATGAAGGACTTGGTGGGGAGAGAGATAGTAGATACCTTAATTAACTGGCCATAACCATCAGTGGACAACGAGAAAGGGAAATAGGCTTATAATGGTTTAAGGAGTTACAAAAGGTAACACAGATGACCTCTTTTGTTTACTTTGTCTTTTCCCCCTGTTCTTCTTAAAATGCAGACCCTGGCCTTGTCCAAAGCCTTCCCCATTAGATAGTAACTGTAGAAACTGGATTGTGCTCTAACAGTCAGCCCAATGGCAACCTCAAACTCCAGCAGCATCGCGTCCTCCACATTCTACCTCACAGGCATCCCTGGCTATGAGGAATTTCACCACTGGATTTCCATCCCATTCTGTCTCCTCTACTTTGTTGGGATAACAGGCAACTGTTCCATCTTGCATATTGTGAGGACAGGACCCAAAGCTCCACGAGCCCATGTATTACTTCCTGGCCATGCTTCTCTCACTGACATGGCCATGTCCCTACCTGCCATGGTATCACTTTTCAGGGTGTTGTGGTCCATTTCCCGAGAGATCCAGTTCAATATCTGGTGTGGTCCAAATGTTTCTGATTCATACCCTTTTTCCTTCACTGAATCGTCTGTGCTCCTGGCAATGCTCTTGACCGGTATGTGGCCATCTGCCACCCTCTGCGATAGTGCTACATTCTCACTCCGAAGCTCATTGCCAAGATTGGAATTGCAGGCCTTGCTTCGGAGTGCAATCCCACTCATTCCTCTCCTGGGTCGTCTAGCATTCTTTCCCTTCTGTCGCTCCCATGTCCTTTCCATTCTTATTGTCTGCACCAGGACATAATCCGACTTGCCTGTGCTGATGTCAGGTTAATGTTTATATATGGAATGGATTTGTGATTACTATGCGGTGGGGCATGGATTCTTTGGGTATTTTAATAACTTATGTTTTTATCCTTCACTCAGTGTTAAGAATCGCATCCGTGAGGGAAGGCTGAGGCACTTAACACATGTGCATCCCACATCTGTGCTGTGCTCATTCTGTATGTGCCCATGATAGGGATTATCTATCGTCCATCGTTTTGTCAAGCATTTCCTCTCCCTTTGTTCACATCTTCATGGCTCATATCTACTTAATGGTGCCACCAGTGCTTAACCCCATCATCTATAGCGTGAAGACCAAGCAGATCCGCCAAGGAATCCTATATGCTGATATGTCCCCCATAAAATTAATTCTTCTGCAATGTAATCATGTCATCCAGATAACAAGGTGTTAAAATAATGATGTGATGCCATGGTGGAATTATCTACCCTAAGTATGTTGTACTCAGAGGTTACAAATATTAAGCAGAATTAGCGACTCTGAATGTGCTCATGGTGACTCAAAGAAACTAGGCATCCTTACATACTTTACATACTTTAAAGTCACCTTCAGTTATTAATGTATTGGAGAGATAAGATGCAAATCACTGTCCTCTGTCCTTGGCTGTTAATAACCTTAAGCTTCATATAAGTAATTTATCTACAAAGTTTGCCTTAAATTGGAAAAAAACCCAGATTCTTTTTTGTATTTTGATATTTTGATAATGTTTGGCATAGTACCTACATGACTATTTAATTTTTATTATATTTTACTTGAAATCTCATTATTTGTTCATATCTACAGATGATAATAACTTGACCAAAATCATTTCTTTAATCTGTTTGATTTCTTTCTCTTGATTTTCTTTGAGGGATTTTGTTGATTTCTTCCAGTTTTTTTGTTTGCCTTTTCCTTCATTTCTTTGAGGAAAATTTTCATTTCCTCTTTAAGTGCCTCCAAACATTCTCCTAAAGTTATTATTTTAGGTTATTTTCTTCTGCTTTAAGTATACTTGGGTGTTCAAATCTTTGCTGTTGTAGAGCCACCAATTCTTGTTGGGTGTCATGTTTCTCTTTGTGGTGTTGAGTGTGTTACTACCTTGTCTACTCATTTTTTCCTCTGATTAGTGTTAGTTGGGGCTGTGTCTCTGGTGATTAATCTTCCCGGTGTGAGGAGATCCAAGGCTTAGATGGTTGCTCCTCATGGGTGCAGTCAGGGCCTCGGGTTCAGTCACACGAACGAGTCACTCAGTGTTCCAGAGGTCGCTTGGTGCTCCTGAGTGGTCCCTCTGAAATCCCAGAGATTTGTTCAGCCCACTCCTAAGGAGGTTGCTTGCTTGGATATGCTCTGCTGAGGTTGCTGCCTTGGGCCTGCTCCAACAGAGGTTGCTGGCTCAGGCCCGCTTTGTGAGGTTGTTGGCTCAGGCCTGTTCCCGTAAATGTCCCTGGCTTGTGGCTTGCTCTGGTGGAGGTCCCTGGCTTGGGCCTGCTTCCTCAGCAGTCACTCCCTTGTACCTGCTTCTGTGGCTGTTGCTGCCTAGGGGACTACTCTAGTGGAGGTCACTAGTTCAGGCCTGCTCTGGCTCAGCCTGTTCCCATAAATGTCCCTGACTTGGGCCTATCACCCAGATGTCCCTGGCTTGGGCCTGCCTCCCACAGAGGGTGCTCCCTTGTACTGTTCCTGTGGAGGTTTCTGTCTTGGTCTGAAAGTGTAATTTAAAGTGTTTAAATTTAACTACATTCATTTTATGCTAGTAATGTTATTTTTTCAAAATAGTGTTTTTAAAAGCAATTTTCATTGTAATTATTTTAAAAATCAAATATTACCTTTTTTTGAGATTAACAGTCTTTAAATTGTTTTTAATTAATGGTTCCTTGGTGAAATTGAATGTGCTGAAATAGAAGAGTAACAAGTATTCTCAAGTAAAAAGATCAAATCTGGGGGAATGAGACATAGGTGTATAAAAACAAAAACAAACAGAAAATAAAACATAAACTATCAAGGAGCAAAGAGGACACCATGGTTGCTTCAGGAATGAAGGGAATGACTGGATCTGAGATCCTAACTTTAAGTTTATGGGTTCTTTTCTATGTTTTAAGTGAGACATCATTACAACACTTCTTTTAAAAAGATAACACCCAAATTACTTATTCATTTACTCAATGACTTGTTTATTTCTTTGGGTTTATGCATTCAGTAATTATTTAGGGCTGCTCCTACACCAAGGAAAGTCAAATTCTGGGACAACAGCTAGTACAAGAATATTGAAAACACATTATCTGTCAGCAAGGCAGGTACAGTCTGAGATACAAAAAACATATTATCTGTCACCATGGCAGGACAGTCAGAAGATGTGGAAAAACCATTATCTGTCAGCAAGGCAAGGACAGTCAGAAGATATGAAAACACATTGTCTCTCAGCAAGGCAGGACAGTCAGAGATGTGAAAACACATGATCTGTCAGCAAGACAGGTACATTCTGAAGATATGAAGGACCTTCCATCTACTTTGCATTTTTTAAATTCAGGCTGAACTAAATTTCTATTATTATTCCACAACTTATGTATGATTATGAACTGGATTATTTTCAAAGGTAGAAGTTTAATTTTAACTAGTGATCAGATTCATGAGAGAATCTAGGAATAATTGGGGAGAAGAAGACATGATCAAAATATATTGTATGAAAAAGTTAAAAAGAGTTAAAACAAAATGAATATAACAATAATAGTCACCTACAGACATTATCTGAAATTTCCTATTTTCTTCTTCTTAAAATTCTAAATAGTTAAACCATGTTCACATGCACTTGCAAATATTTAAATGCTTTTTCACCAAGTATTCTTATTTAAAAAATGTTAAACTAATGGATTATTGTTATTAGCATCACATAATAATCTCTGGGAACATGACAAAATTATTCTTAAAATTCTTTAAAGTTATAATCATTTCCACAAACCGAATAAAGAAAATTGATATTGATATTGCTCCCTTCTAAAGCAACCACACCTCTCCAGATAAGAATGAATATGAATACATTTTTTCTAAAAAAAAAAAAAGTGATGCTTAGGTAATGTAGTTACCATATGGCAACTTCTGCTTTGATCTACAGTATAAATTCAAGACTTGAAAACCAAAATAGGGACAATAAAGAAAACACAAACCGAGGAAATTTTGAAACAAGAAATATGAAAAAAATGATCAGGAACCACAAATGTAAGCATAAAAAGCAGAATAGAAGATTGAAGAGAGAATCTCAGTGCTGAAGATACAATAGAGGAAAATAGACTCATTGGTCAAGAAAACATTAAATCTACATTAAATCTAACAAAAGATTAACACAAAATATCCAGGAAATATGGGACACCATGAACAGACCAAACTTAAGAATAATAGGTATAGAAGAAGGAGAAGTATAAGTCAAAAATCAAAGAAATATATTCAAAAAATTAGAGAGAAACCTTTTCCAATCTAAAGAAAGATATGTAATATGGAGATACATGAAGCTACAGAACATCAAATAGACTGATAACAAAAAAGTTTCCTTGCCACATAATAATAAGACACTAAACATACAGAATAAGGAAAGATTATTAAACAGCTTGCAAAGGAAAAAGGCCAAGTAACATATAAAGGCAGACCTATTAGATTACACCTGACTTATCAATGGGAAAATATGAAAACCAAAAGGTCCGCTGGTCAAGCGCTTATGCAGACATTAAGAGATCATGGATGCCAGCCCAGACACTATACCAACAAAACCCCCAGAGAAGGACAAATCAAGATATTCCATGACAGAACCAGATCGTCACCAATACCTAGCCACACACTCAGCCCTATACAAAAGTACTAGAAGGAACAACTCCACCCACAAAAGCCAGCTACATCCACAAAAAACACAGGACATAGTCGATCTCACAGGCAGCAAATCCCATAGAAGTGAAAACACACACAATAACATCACCCACCAACAAAAACTTAAAATAACAAGAACTAAGCAATCACTGGTCATTATATCCCTTGTTATAAATGGTCTCAACTCACCTATAAAAATATAACAGGCTATGAAAACAAGAATCCATCCTTCTGCTGCATACAGAAATACCACCTCACCTCAAAGACAGACATTGCCTTAGAGTAAATGTTTTGGGAAAAAATTCCAATCAATAAACCTAAGAAAGAAGTTGGTGTAGTGATCCTAATATCAAGCAAAATAGGCTTTAAACTGAAATCAATCAAAAGAGACAAAGAAGAACATTTTATATTAGTCACAAGAAAAATCCATCAAGAGGAAATCTCAATACTGAATGTCTATGCTCCAAATTCAAGGGCACTCTAATATGTAAAAATACTACTAAGCTTAAAACACACATTAAACCCCACACACTAATAGTGGGAAATTTCAAAACTCCACTCTCACCACTGGACAGGTCTGTCAGACAGAAAATTAACAGAGAACTAAGGGAACTAACAGATTTACAAATCAAATAGTCTTAGCACACATCTACAGAACATTCCATCTAAGCATAAAAGAACATGCCTTCCTCTCAGCACTCTGTGCAACCTTCTCAAAAATTGATCACATATTAGGTAACAAATCAAACCTCCATGGATACAAAACAATTGATATAACTTCATGTATCATATTAGATCACCATGGCTTAAAGTTAGAATTCAACAGCAATACTAATTCCAGAAAGCCCACAAACACATATAAATTAAACAATGCTCACCTGAATCACTCAATGACTCAAGAAAGAAATAAAGGAAGAAATTAAAGACAATTCCTAAAATTCAATGAAAATGACCACACAACATACCCAAATTTATGAGACAAAATAAAAACTTGTGTTAAGAGGAAAGTTTAATAACATTAAATGTCTACATAAAGAAGTTGGAAATATTCCACACTAGTGAGTTAATAGGATTGCATCTGAAAAACTCTATACCAAAAGATGCAAACATTTCCAGAAGGAATATATGACAGGAATTATCAATTGATAGCTAATACCAACACTCCTCAAACTATTTCTACATAACAGAAAGAGAAGAAGAGAAAACATTGCCAAACACTTTTATGAAGCTACAGTTATTCAGATAACCAAACCACATAAAAACATTACTAAGAAAGAGAATTACAGAACAATCTCACTCATGAATATTGACGCAAAAAAATACTCAATTAAAATACTGGTGGAACCAAATCCAAGAACACATGAAAATAAATATCATCCACCATGATAAAGTTTGGTTTCATCCCAGAGATGCAGGAATGGTTCAACATACTTAAATCTGTCACATAATCCACCATATAACAAACTGAAAAGAAAACTACATGATCTCTCATTAGATGTTGACGAGTTTTCTGTCCTGACAGTTCCCACAGTTTTAAGTCGCAAAGAAATCACACAGAGGTCCACCTTAACTATAAACTTGTTGGCCATTAGCTCAGGTTTCTTATTAACTCTTATAACTTATATTAGCCCATTTTTCTTGTCTATGTTAGCCACATGGCTTGGTACCTTTTTTCAGTGAAGCAGTTACATGTTGCTTGCTCTGTGGCTGGTCAAGACAGCAGAACAAGCCTTCTTCCTCCCGAATTCTCCTGTTCTCATTGACCCACCTTTACTTCCTGTCTGGTTGTCCCACCTATACTTCCTGCCTAGCTACTGGCCAATCAGCATTTATTAAAAATATAATTGACAAATACAGGCCATTGTCTCACAGAAATTAGATGCTAAAATCCTTCAAAAATACACATAAAGTCTTGGAGAGAGCAGGATACAAGAAACATACTTAAACAGAAAAAAGACAATATGCAATAAGCCAATGCCATATCAAACTAATGGAGAAAAACTCAAAGCAATCCCACTGAAATCATGAACAAGACAAAGTTGTCCATTCTTTCCATATGTATTTATTATATTGCTTGAGGTCCTTGCTAGAGCAATATGAAAACAAAAGATCAAGGGGAAACAATTGGAAAAGAAGAAGACAACATCACTATTTGCTAATGATATGATGTTTACATAAGCAACCCCAAAAATTCTACCAAGGAAGTTCTACAACAGCTCATAACACCTTCTGTAATGTAACAGGATACAAGATATAACTAAAAAACACCAGTATCCCTTCTTTACACATATGATAAATGGGCTTAGAATGAATCAGAGAAACATCACTCTTCACAATAGCCAACAAATAACATAAATATCTTGGAATAATTCTAATAAACAAGTGGAAGACATGTATGACAAGAACTTTAAATATTTGAAGAAAGAAATTGAATAAGACACCAGAAAATGGAAAGATCTCCCATACTCTTGGGTAGGTAGAAATAGCATAGTAAAAATGACAATCTTACCAAGAGCAATATCTACAGATTTAATGCAGTGCTCATCAAAATTCCATCAAAATTATTCACAGACCTTGAAAAAACAATTTTCAACATCATGTAGAATAGCAAAAAACCCAGGATAGCAAAAAACATCCTGTACAATAGAGACTTCGGAAGGCATCACAATCCCTGACTTCAAACTCTACTACAGAGCTACAGTACTGAAAACAGCCTGGTATTGGCATAAATCAGACAGGAAGACCAATGAAATTGAATTGAAGACCAGATGTCAATCCACACACCTACGAACACCTAATTTTTGACAAAGAAGCAAGAAATATAAAGTGTAAAAACAAAGCATATTCAACAAATGGTGCTGGCATAACTGGTTATCAACATGTAGAAAATGAAATAGATCCATATCTAACTGAGTTGGATGCATATACCACAAGCAACAAAAATAAGCTGAGTAGGTTCTAGTTACATATATCTGCACATAAACATATGTGTAGACATAGGTATATAACAAAAAGTCAAGGCTATAAAATTAATACTTGTGGGGAATGGGAGGGTTTTGAGTGATGGTAACTGAGGTGTGGGGAGGGAAGTGTGAATATGAATGTCTTCTACTTCAATTAAAATCTTAAAATTGTCAGTGTGTTGGTGGTGCACTCTTTAATCCACAACACTCAAGAGGCAAAGGCAGGTGGATCTCTATGAGTTCAAAGCCAGCCTGGTCTACAAGAGCTAGTTCCAGGATAGGCTCTAAAGCTACATAAAAACCCTATCCTGAAAAAACAAAAACAAAACCAAAAAATTTAAATGTTAAGAGAAAATAAAACAATGTATTTCATATATAGGCTCTCTATATAGTGTGATTAATGGGGAACTTATTAGGTATGATAATTAGCTTTTATTATTTTATTGATTAAATTATTTACCTGGTAAGCATTTATGAATTCATTTATTTCTCTTGTTCTTGAGACTAGGATAATTAGTAATTCCTGAGTTCACAAAGGTATCATTTTATTCTGTCTATTGGAAAACTGACATAAAAGATACATATATTATAAAAACATTTAACTTATGCTAGCCCAACAACTTCCCTGTAATTAGTGTAGTATGTTGATACACTCAGGGGAATACTTCTCCACTGCTGGTTGGAGTGCAAGCTTGTATAGCCACTTTGGAAATCAGTATGGCTGTTTCTCAGAAAATTGGGTATCAATCTACCTCAGGACCCAGAAATACCACTCCTAGGAATATACATACCAGAAGGATACTTGCTCAACAATGTTTGTAGAAACATTATTCATAATAGCCAGAACCTGAAAACAACCTCGATGCCCCTCAACTGAAGAATGGATAATGAAAATATGGTACTTTTATACAATGGAGTATTACTCAGCTATAAAAAACAATGACATCATAAAATATGTAGGCAAATGGATGGAACAAAAAAAACTGTCCTGAGTGAGGTAACCCAAACTTGAAAGACAAACATGGCATCTAATCACTCATAAGTGGATATTAGATGTTAAAACAAAGGATAACAGGACTACAATTTATGGCTCCAGAGAAGCTAGGTAACAAGGGACACCCTAAGAGGGCTACATGGATCACCCAGGGAAGGCAAATTAGATGAGATCTGCTGGGTAAAATGTGAGCAAAGCTTAATCATTAAGGAGGATGAGATAGGTAATTAAAATATGAGGGAATGGGATGATTGAGATGGGGAGAGGAATTGATTGGGAGAGCAGTAAAAAAGGTATCTTTATGGAGAGAGTCACTATGGAGACAGAGAGAAATATGGTGCCAGGAAAATTCCCAAGAATACACAGGTTTGACCCCAGCTACGACTCCTAGCAATAGAAGAGAGGGTGCCTGAATTGGCCTTCCCCTGTAATCAGATTGGTGAATACCACAATATTATCATAGAAACTTCATCCAGCAACTGACAGAATCAAATGCCGAGATCCACAACCAAGCACCAGGCTGAGCTCCAGGGATCCAACCGAAGAGAAGCAGGAGGGGATATATGAGCAAGGGATCATGATGGAGAAATCTACAGAGACAGCTGAAACCAGCTCAAGAAACTCATGAACTCTAGACTTGCAGCTGTGGAGCATCCATGGAATAGAACCAGACCCTCCATATGTGGGAGGCAGTTTTGAAGATTGAACTATGAGGTACCTGACAGTAGGACCAGAATCTGTCCCTGGTGCTAGAGCTAGTTTACTGGAGCCCATTCCCTATGATGGGATGCTATGATCAGCCATAATGCATGGGGGAGGTACTTGATCCTGTTGCGACTTAATATGTCAGTCTTTGTTGACTCCACATGGGAGCCTTTAATCATGGGCAGGAGTGAATGAGGTGGGCTGGGACGAGAGGTGGAGGGGTCAGGAGGAGGTGGGGAGCTATGGTTGGAATGTAACATAAAATTAAAAAAATAAACTTAAATAAAAAGTAAAAATATTTTCCACAGTTTCATCAAACACTTGAAGTTAAAAATTTGCATTCTCTAGATTATTTTGTATCAACCACAGTCACATATCAGCCTAGGAGTTGGCAATATAGTATAAATACTAAGTGATAAAAATTGCATACAATTATGAATGCTTACAGCCTGATAAGTCATTTTCTAAAACTTAAGAGAAATACCTTTTATTCAATGAAATATAAGTGTATATCATTTACTATCATTTTTATGTCAATTTCATGTGAGCAGAAACCTGGATATTTAATAATATATAAAGCTACTTATACAGACATGTCAGTTTCAGAATCTATAATTTTAGCCATTGATAGATTCTAATTTACCTTGTAGATTCACAGCTTGTCTGAGTCAGTAAGAATGGTAATGTTTTAACCCTTCTCTTAACAACTCTTATTGTGATATCCATAAAGCTTCTGTGAAATGGCCATGTCCTTCTGGTATGCGCACAGGGGAGAGTATACATACCCTTCTCTGTGTTTCTCACAGATATTTTTAGCATTAACCTAGGGAAGCTTCTCTCTGGGTTGAGAAATCTTTTGAGAATCATTTTCATTGAGAAACTGATGTGGGACAATGGTCTTGTACCCTGTAAAGATTTGTTACTTGTATTTTAATAGAATTCTGATTGGCCAGTAGCCAGGTATTAAGTATATGCAGGGTGATGGGAACAGAATTCTGGGAAGAGGAAATTTCAGTTTGCAGTTGTAACCCAGTCACAGAGGAAGCAAGATGAGAATGCCTCACTGATAAAAGACGTCAAACCACGTGGCTGACACAGACAAGAATTATGGGTTAATGTAGGATGTAAGAGTTAATAAGAAGTCTGAGCTAATAGGATAACCAGTTTATAATTAATATAGACCACCATGTGTTTCTTTGGGACTGAATGGCTGAGGGACCTGGTGGGACAGAAACCTAAGTCAACAGAATGGTGCCAACTTGCATAACTAATCTACTTAAAACCTGAGAGTGTTTGGGAAACTAGTCTAGACACAAAAGAACAGAGTAGCATGGCTTCTTGGTATCAGCATTTTCTTAGATAGTCTCTCTTTGCTAGAGGCAAGTGCATCTCATTTAAGAAAAGCTTCCTGACAGGTTTGGCTGCAAAATTTTGCCCTTTTAAGAGGCTCTACTACTAAGTATTTAAATGTTATTTATGAATAGTCAACAGCATGCTTTTTGGTGGTGGCAGGGACCTTGAAACTCCATAGAGTTGTGACAATAAACATAGCTCAGGTCAGTACCTCTGTCATGAGGCTAGACTTTCAGAAATCTAAGAGTTGGGGTGGATCCATGTGTCAAAGCCACAACTTTAATCATAATCATGATTAAAGTTTAATCATATCGGTTAGCAAATTAAAGACTCATGTGGTCAGAAAAAGAGAGATATACAGTAAAGATAGATACAGATGAAGAAAACCTCTAAACAGTTTACAGTGTGTTTTAAAATATATGTAGGCTAGGGAGAGAAAAGAAAAAGAATAAAGTCCTTAAAATAAAACAGAAAGAAGAGAAGGGTGTGGTGGCATACAACTTTAATCCCAGCACTTGGGAGGCAGAGGCAGGCAGAGCTCCTTGAGTTCAAGGACTACCTGGTCTATAAAGTGAGTGCCAGGACAGCCAAAGATACTTAGAGAAACCTAATCTCAAATATTCAAAAATTAAAAATAAAAATAAAAGAAATAGATGTTAAAATAAAGCCACATGAAGATAGAAACTACCCAAAGAATCTGGATACTGTATGTTATTGTGTTGTTTGATAGCTGAGGAAGGAACAACAGCTGCTAAAAGACATTTGATTACAAATGATGCTGTATTAATACAACATATATATTTTGAAAATGCTTTGATTTTAAAATTTAAGTCAAAAGATATGGTACATTGGAGAAGAGGTTTTGCTGTTGTTTCTACAGGAAATGAGAGACTGTAGATTCATTATGGGTTAAGAAAAATCAGGTTTGAGTTGGAAGAGGGGCCACTTTTTGATTCCTAGCTGCCCAGCTAGCTTAGACCTGAAATAATCACACAGAAACTGTATTAATTAAATCACTGCTTGGTCCATTAACTCTAGCTTCTTATTGGATAACTATTACATACTAATTTAACCTATTTCTATTAAATTGTATATCTCCACATGAGAGTGGCTTACCAGAAAAGTTTTGGCATGTCTGTCTCTGGAGGCTCCATGTTTTCTCTCTGACTCCACTCTTCTTTCTCCCAGCAGGTTTGATCAAGGAAAACTCCCTGATAAATCTCTGTTAGGATCAGATGACCCAGATGTCTAAGTTCTACATCCAGAACAGCCTCAAGATTGCTGGCTGGGATGATCAAGTCTCACAGAATATTCCAGTCAGGACTTGGCCATAATCCTCAATTTTCTTTAGGTCTTCATGATATTATCAGCAACCCCAATCAGCAGGAAGTATCCTGGAAAACTATACCCACATGCTAAAAAAATGGACTATGGATGTTTGTCTTGGTTTAGAATGTTGGTTACAAGTTGTTATGGATAATGGTCAGGAAAAAGGTAAACAAAGGAGATTAGATTCAAAGTTATTGTTTTGAAAAACAAGTGTGGGAGAACATGAGAAAGAAAGTCAGGACCGTGAGGGATGCATTCACCCATGGAGACGGTGGGACAGAACTAACGGGAGATCACCAACTCCAGTTGGAATGGGACTGATGGAACATGCAACCAAACCGGACTCTCTGAATGTGGCCGACGGTGGAGGCTGACTGAGAAGCCAAGGACAATGGTGCTGGGCTTTGATTCTTCTGCATGGACGGGCTCTGTGGGAGCCTTGTCAGCTTGGTTGATCACCTTCCTGGACCTGGGGGGAGTTGGGAGGACCTTGGACTTAACATATAGTAGGGAACCCTGATGGCTCCTTGGCCTGGAGAGGGAGGGAGGGGGGTATGGGTGGAGGGGAGAGGAAGGAAGGGAGAGGACGAGGGGAGAAGATGGAAATTTTTAAATAAAAAATAAAATAAATAAGCCATGAAAAAAAATAAAACGAAAAAGAAAAACAAGTGTGTGTGGGTGGGGAGTTCCGTGGGACAATGATCTTTTAACCCTGTAAAGATTTGTTACTTGAATTTTAATAAAACACTGATTTAGCCAGGCAGGAAGTATAGAAGCAGCAGTGAGAACAGATCTGGGAAGACGAAATTTTCAGTTTGCAGATGTAACCCAGACACAGAGGAAGCATGATGGGAATGCCTCACTGATAAAAGGTACAAGCCATGTGGCTGACACAGACAAGAATTATGGATTAATGTAGGATGTAAGAGTTAATAAGAAGTCTGAGCTAATAAGAAACCAGTTTATAATTAATGTAGACCTCCATGTGTTTCTTTGGGACTGAATGGCTGAGGGACCTGGTGGGACAGAAACCTCTGTCAACAAGTAACTATTTCCACAGCTAAGACCACCATTGGAAGTTGACTACCAGACTTGCTTGATCATGCCTTTCATATCTCTTAATTGATATTTTCCCATCTTGAACTGTATTTGGTTATTTTTTAACTTAAATAAATCTGCTTGCAATGTATGTGTACACTGTTATAAATTCTATGTTCAATCCTCAAAATATACAGAAGTTTTCTTTCCATGACTCCTATGAAACATGAACATCTTCTGCAACAAAGCCAAACTCCTAAGGGTATTTTTATTTATTGCAATAAAATAAAAAAAAATGTCTGTTAGTGTAATGTTTATGTGTGTTGCTGAAGAAGATTCAAGATGTGGTATAATGAGAACTCTCACTTTAATGTGACTTGAAAATTAATAGAAGGCTTGGTATGATGTCACATGTCTTTAATCTTAGCCCTTGCGAGGCTGAGACAAGGAGATCACTATGAGATTGAGGCTTGTCCTGTTCTAAATAGTGAGTTTCAGGCCATTCAGCACAACATAGTGAGATTCTCTCCCAGGAAAACAATAAATAAATAAATAGTATTCTGTTATGCTCTATTGAATATATATATGTATATATACAGTATATATTATGTTATGCTGTATTGAACAGTTGTATGTTTGTGTAAAATGTTATAAAAATTAAAGAAAAGAAGTTGGCATAAAGGAATAAGCAACTACATACATAAAGGAAGGTGGGAAACTACAGAGAATCTGTCAACGTGACTCTGTTCATTTAGCAACATGACCTCACTCCATGCCATGAACCATATTTACATTTAAACACCTTAAACTTTTGCTTGCATGAGTATTCCTACACAAACTAAATAATCTGGTATTTATAGACATATAATATATGTGTATGCATATTAAGGATTATACATTAGTAATTAATGTGACTAACCTTATTGGGAAAATATGTTTCCATAGTTCTATAAGTTTAAATTCATAATAAAATTAATCTACAAGTTTAAATTTATTAATAAAATTAATCTTCACACATAAAGTTAACTCAAATAAAGATATAATTTCTATTCAATTTATATGGTTTTTATTTTGCTGTTATGCATGAAAATCACTATTTTTGCACACTAAGCTTCTATATAAAATACGCAGTTTGGAGACTTGCTTTTTAATGAAATTATTCTATTTGCAAAGGGTAGTATTTAGTAAAGAGACTCAAAAATGATCAAAGTTCTAAAGGTGGTTACTGTGTCCTTAACCCTAAAATGAATATCAATATCACCTTTCTCAAGACCATGGAAAAGCTTCTGATTGATTGCAAGAGTCAGAAGATGGAAAGAAAAATCTATAAAACTCTTTTCTTCTGAGTATGTCATACCTTTAAATCATGGCATGCTGCAGTTGTGGCTACCCGCAGAGGACTGCAAGTGCACACATGCACCATGCATGCATACACACACACACACACACACACACACACACACAGATACACATGCATCTTTACACTCACACACACGTACCACATAAAGGAAGAAGAAAATGAACTAGTTAGCAAGAAAAGAGGTGTCAATTGGAGTGGGAAAGGAAATAGGAGATAGTATTAGAGTGATGAATATGAACAAATAAATTGAATAAATTATGAAACTGACAAAATAAATAAAAACATTAGCAAAAAAGAAATGAAATTATCCTGGTACAACTCTGCCTTGAACTTAAGTGAAAAACTTTCTCCATATTTAGCTAGGCAGCTGCATCTATAACTAAGAAATCCATGCCTTCAAACGCTATACATTCAAAATATAGAAAGTATAATGTATTTTCCCTGCAATTATATTTTTATTAATATCTCTGCATATTTAAACAAATTTTATTAACATGTATGCATTGTGCATGGGAATGGATAGTATAATTATTTATCTTTAAGTATATTATATGCTCTGACTACATTCACATTTCGTCTTCTGTCCTCCTTTTTCCTTTCTGTTCGTGCCCTTTTTCCCAAATAGTTCCTTCTTCTATGTCTACATCATATGGGTGCATTAATGTTTGTGTTGCAATAATTGTTTTGAGGTATACCACCATACTCTGGTTTATATGATTTCTATCAGTATTAAAATTAAGTATTACCATTGAAAATCACTTTTTTGTTGCCTCTACTGATGGACAATTTTCTGTAAACACCGAAAGTTCAATGAAAAATAAGGTTAACTAATATTCCATAAAATTAAGTTAATATTTTGGCTATTTTGCATCTTCTCTCAATA
Organism: Arvicola amphibius; assembly: GCF_903992535.2. Lineage (NCBI taxonomy): Eukaryota > Metazoa > Chordata > Mammalia > Rodentia > Cricetidae > Arvicola > Arvicola amphibius. Next base: position 105,518,058 of record NC_052047.1, read on the forward strand.
TTATTTGTTAGCAAAGCTGCTTTAAACATCAGTGTGAAGGGAATTTTTAGCATTCACATGTATATGACTTACATTTGTATGGCTCATAGAGTCTTGTGAAAATTTTAAATAAGGCAGTAAAATACCTATAATAAATGATGGTAGAAGAATTAATAAACAACAAAATCATAGTGAATTTTGACCTCAAGTTAAATCATAAATACAGAATAATTTGAGACTACTAGTCTAACTACAAATGAAATTCCAAAATTTGATGGGAAAATGTAAGAGAATGTTCTCTTATCTTTAGAGTTTCTTAAAATGTATTATGTTACTGATCAAAAAAATTACTGGGAGGATTTTGTGTGGTTTCAATGAACATAAATACACGTGGAATCATGATAAAATCACGACAGTCAGATATTCATTTTCAAACGCTGTATATTTTGTGGTGAGAATATTGAAAATCTCTTTCAACTATGTTGAAATATATAGTACACTGTTCTCACTTTATTCATTTTACTTTGTTATTGTGCACAAGAGTGCGTTTCTCATCCTTTCTAACTAGATTTGATACAGTGATTGACAAACTTCTTGTTTCCTTCTCATTCTACCCTTTCTATTTGCTGGTAACCATTGTAATTTCTTCTGGGATCAACTTTTTAAGTGTTAGAAATGAGAGCTAGAGGTTTAACCTTCTATGCCTGGCTGTTTTCACATAGTTTTCTCTAGTGTCATCATCTTTCTATTTTCTAATGATCAGATTTCGTTCTAGGTTATACTGAAGAAAATTCAGTTACAATAAAGTAGAGCAAAGCTCCAAAGAATCCTCAGGTAAAGCATCCTGGGAGAAATGACAATGAAGTTGAAATTAAAATTTAGAGGATGAAGATTATCTCACTTCATTTTGCAGGATTTGTAAGTTCAGGATTGGTTAACAAGGCTAAGCAGGGGGGCATGGCACCGTTCTGTTATATGTTGTACAAATCATTTTCTCTGTCATCCAAGCAACATCTCCTTTGAGAATCTAGGTGGCCTCCTGAGCATTGGACTAGCACAAAGGAACCGTGGCTACTGGCTTTCCAGTGTGCCTCCTGCGTGATGCAACACCACCCTCACTGCATTAGAGGTTACAGAACAGTGTCACATATGGAGAGAATGAAGGCAAGTGAGACATGAATGTTGAACACAGAGAAATGACATAAGCTATATATTTGAAAGATAACAAATAGATATCTGAACAGGTTGATTTGCTAGTTATGAAGTAATTATTTCTAAATATCTTATTGTTCAAGAAAGAATTATGTTATTTTGTGTAATGAATGGGTCATGCTCTGTATGTTACTTGTGGTACAAATTGCAAAGACTGTCCTAGGAAGACAGTTGAAGAAAATGAAGTTTGGACAATAACTGTGAGTAAGCTTCCATGTAAGCATGGACAATGGCTTTAAGTAAAAATTGAAACTATCTATGGACTGCTTGTGAAAATACACAATATGTTAAGAGCTTCTGATCTACCATAAGCACTGACTGTCCATCTATTGGCTTACTGTAAGTTCTTTCTTGTGCTCAGAGTCTGAAGAATGAGATGACATAGGATGGGAAAAGTGGAAAACTAACAAGACTAGAGTTAGTAACTATTGATGAAACATTGTAGTTAAATAAATCCAGGTGACAAGGATCCTTTTGGGGCCTCTGCTATTTATGAATGGGTGATTGATGATGTACCAAACAAATTATCAGCAAATATGTACATCTATCAACCTAGGAAAAGGTGTCTTAGAGAAAGTGGCTTTGCTTCTTTTCTCTTGAGACAGAAATACACATTTTCATCATGGAGATGTACTTATAGGAGACAATGATATGCTTGCAATTATTGCACATATTTACCAAGGTCAGATGTGTTATTTTTGTCAGTAAAGTTTCTTTGATAAACTATAAGGGGAAAAAGTGTGCTAATTTGCCTTTCATGGTCACAGCTGTGCTTAAAGTACTGCCCTGTTATGTACAAATTGTCAATTTTATGCTTGATTACCTAGTACCAGATAAAGAGGTTAATTCTGTTTATTAAAACATATAGAAGAACATAATTTTACAGTAATCTCTTTCCCTGAACATATTAAATCTCAAATTTAAGCCATCTATACTAAATTTTCAGGTCCTCAAAATGAAACTCAAGCACATTGTCAGCTCACTTTTTCAACATGTAATGTGGTAGAAATAGCAAAATTTCCCAAACAGAAAAGTTTTCATTCACATCATATAGATATGCCATTACATATCATTCATTACACTGCAAAGGCAGCCGCTGTTCTCCTGATGGTAGCTAATTATCAGTAACCCAACTGATCACACCTTCTCCTCCTCTCTTCCTAGGAGGGCAACTCTAATGCAACCAATCTACTTCTGCCTCTCTTATTGTGTTTGTTGAGGATTTCTGGGTCTTAAAATCAACCACCCCTGCACATGGAAAATTTTATGTTTTACAAAATGAATGGCCACCAAATGCTAAAATAGAAAATGAAGAAGACATTTAAAAATGTATATTTCCCCTTGAAGATAAGAAATATGTATAAATTTGACTTTTATGGGTGTCAAAACATATCATGTCTATGACATTGTTTGCTCTTATTATATCTTATTTGAATACTCAATTGTTTAGTTATAATTGTTTAGTTATAACAAAGATTAACATCAGTGTTTTAAATGATGTTATATTAAAATATCTTCTAAAGGTTGTAGTATTGGCATATTTTATATTTAAGTCTTTATAGATTAGTTCAGTTTCTCAAAAATCATTGGCATAAACAATATATATATTTGTCTTATTAAGTTCATTTTCTGAAGAAAATGACAAATATATCATAAGGCTTAATTAAATATTCAATCGACAAAATCAACAATTAACTAATGTAATGTATTTGATATTTTCTTTTGCAGAAAATGTTGCTGATGCTCCATGAGATGGGTTAGATTATCTGAGCCTTTCTAGTATTTTGGAGATGTAGGTTTCTAGATTCCACACATAAGAACCTTGGAAGAAATGCTTTGCAATCCTATCTCTGCATTTTGGAGATTATCCTAGTTATTATCAACTAACCTTAAAACACCCCTAGTTTTAACATGGTAAACAATACCACACATCACTACATTTCATTTTTCTACTTGGTTGGTATTCCTGGCTTGGAAAATTTTCATTGCTTCATCAGCATTCCCGTCTGCTTCCTGTTTGTCCTGACCTTGCTGGGGAACACCATAATCCTTGCTACTGTCAAGCTAGAACCAAGCCTCCACCAGCCTATGTATTTCTTCCTTTGCATGCTGGCAATGACTGATATGCTTCTTACGTGCTCCACAGCCCTGAAATTTTTTGATATTTTTTGATATTTGATATTGCTTGATATTTTTTGGTTTGATAAACACTGGATTGAGTTTGATGTCTGTCTAACACAAATGTATTTTATCCACACACTTTGCATTTTTGAATCAGCCATCCTGGTGGCCATGGCTTTTGATCGCTTTGTGGCCATTTGTATCCCACTGCATTATTCGACCATCCTTACATCTTCTATGGTTATTAAACTGGGCTTAGTTGGGTTGAGCCGAGCTCTGTTCATGGGTTTGCCTTGCATTATTTTGATTAAGAGGCTGCCCTACTACACAAGCTATATTATCCATCATGCCTACTGTGAGCACATGGCTGTGGTGAAGTTAGCCAGTGCTAACACTCTCATTAACAGAGCATATGGAATCTCAGTGGCCCTTTCAGTGATAGTGTTAGATTTATTGCTCATAGCCACATCCTATGTAAAAATTCTCCAGGCAGTGTTCCGGCTTTCTTCCAAGAATGCCCGCTCTAAAGCCCTGTGTAGTGGAATTTGGCGGGCGACCCGGCGCCCTGCGGGTGGGAGGGAGGGGGAACGTGCGCCGCGGGGGCCGGAGCGAGGTGGTCTGGGCACACGCGGGCAAACAGCTCCTGGGCGGGGCAGTGCAGCAGACCTGGCGCAGTAGAGGATACTGCGTCGTTTGGCCACGGGCTGTCTCCGTATGGAGACCAGGAAATAATAAAGAAGAGTGCGAGCTCCGGCTCAATCAGTTGAATTAGAATTAGGGCCGTTCAGCCCGCCTGTGAATAGAGAGCAGACCGCAGCATACTTACTGCCTTTGGGATTTTGTCCCACGTAAATTTTTTAAGTGGATTTAGTCACCACGTTGGAGCGCCAATCTGTAGTGGAATCGGGTACAGGTAAACGTACCGGCAAATGCCGGCGGTACCGGCGGTTGTAGGGGTTAGGGAATAACCACGATAGTCCTTTTATAATTAATCAGTTTTAATACAAGGGGAGATAAGGGAACTTACAGAACCAAGGGTCCAGCGGAGCAGAAGGTACGCCGGGGAGAGCAAAACGGGGCTCCTTCCGGTGCCCCGATCCTATTTAAGGGGAATGCTACTCCGCTGGGGCAGCCACGCCCCTGAACTCAGGGATTGGGCCAGCTGCCCCAACAGCCCTGGGCACCTGTGCTGCCCATGTCTGCACCAAGATGAGAATGCCTCACTGATAAAGGTACCAAGCCATGTGACTAATACAGACAAGAATTATGGGCTAATTTAAGATATAATAATTAGTTAATAAGAAAACCTGAACTAATAGGCCAATCAGTTTATAATTAATGTAGGCCTCTGTGTCTTTCTTTGGGACTTAACTTCTATGGGACCAGGCAAGACAGAAACCTCTGTCAACAGTAATGAACAAACATTTTTGTTTAAATGACAATATTTTTAAGATATGCAAACATCAATTATTAGGTTATTTTGTTATTTCACCTGCAACTATAAAACATACATTTTTATAGTACATCCACTAATATTTCAGATTATGAACAAACACCAAAATTACATTCAGTCCTCATTCTTCTGATTCTTCTACTTTTTCTATAATTCACATTAGCATGACATTAGCTGTTTGTCAGTTTGCTGCATAGGCTCTACCTTGCATATATTGATGAAAAATTCAGAAAGTGAAGTATATACAATGAAATAGGCATGGCACCATATTTGAACAACTATTAGAGCTCTCATGGATTTGACTTTCAAGTTATCTACCTCTCAGTTGAAAAAAAAAGTGAAAATAAAAGCTGGGCAAGTCACATGTCTAAGGCAACCTCCCTGACACCCATCGTGTAGATTGTGACAATGGTGGGCAGTGTGGAAGCAGACAGGCCCAGGTCCATCACTGCTAGCATGGATAGAAAGTAGTACATAGGCTGGTGCAGGGAGGGCTCTGACTTTACAACCCACAGGATCAAGCCATTCCCTGAAAGAGAGGCAATGTACACGAAGCACAGGGGGGAATGGAGAAGCCAGACATACACAGCCTCAAGGCTGGGAGGCCAGTCAGAAGAAGGATGGTGCTGATATGGTTGGAGTGGGCCATGAAAACTGCTGGGGAAGACTCCAAAATCAAGTGTAATCCCAGGACCTGAGTCCAGAGAGTTGTTAGAACTTCTGAAAGCTGGGATCTAATGGAGGCTCTTCAAAATGTTGCTCTCACAACCAAGGCTTCTAATTTATCTCACCATTTCTTTTAGTTCATAATTAGAGAATCCTTTAAAAAGGTGAATTTGTTTAATTGTTAGAAGAAAGTCTTTGTATGCAGTAAGAGTGCACAAGGCAAATATATTTAATGCTTAAATTTGAATCTGGCATACATCTTTAGAAAAGAGCTAAAGAATATTGGTTCCAAGTCTGCACTACAATTATTGGGAATTGAGTTCAAGCTATGCTCAGTATTACTACTAGATCAAATCTGGTCTATAATTCAAGGCTCATTTCTGTTAATTTCTTCACATTCCTCTCCTTTTCCAAACAAATAAGCATGATGAATTCTGTCATTTTCTTCCACATTTGAAAATATCCTGGTACAATTCATTACATATGTTTTTTACTTAAAGCACTTTTTAAAACAATTCTATATGCATTATTCAAATTATTTTTATATCTATTTTGTTTTTTGATTGCACAAATATATTGCTGCCTTATGCATGTACACTGTATATGTTTCTGGTGCTTTCAAAGGTCAGGACAGAGCATTGGATTCCCTGAAAGATGGTTATAAGCCATTATGTAGGTGCTTGAAATCAAATCCTGGTTTTCTGAAAATGCATCAAGTGCTCTAAACCATTGAACAATCTCCCAGCAGGTACGTATTGGGGAAGGACAAATAAAGTGTGTGGGGGGAGTGATGGAGGGAGAGAGCACATGGAGAAATAGTTGGAATTGAGAGCACTTGAGGGTGGAAATATAGTGCGGGGGAAACTTCCTGGAATCTTTGAAGGTGACCATAGTGAGGACTCCTAGTAATAGAGAACACAGAGTATGAACTGGCCATTATTTGTAGCCATCAAGGCTTCCAATTTTAAGACTGTGTTATACTCTGGTTGAGCTATTGGCTGAGGAGGTCCTATGGAGATCCCGAAACAACCCAGGCTGATGCTAGAATAGAAGGTCACTCTCTAAAAATGGTATCAGGGCCTCATTGCCTAGGAAAACTTCTACAGAGCTCATTGAATATAGAAAGGTTGAGCCTAAATCTCCTTGAATGCTTCATACCTATGTCCTAGTCTCTTTGGCCAGAGAAGGTTCTCTGGAGGCTAGAGAGAAACCTGGAGATCAAACCAGTCAAAAGTGAGTATTTTGCAGTAAAGAAATATGCCTACTCATAAAAAACTCCATTATATCTTAACACTTGTGAACACTTTGGATGGATAGAAGTGTCGTGGCTTAGGTACTTCTGGACCACATCATTCCTCAGTTTGGTGTCCCATGAACCATCCAGATAGACAATCGGCCAGCCTTCACTTCCAGAGTCATGAAGCTCATGTCAGAAGCTCTCAACATCTGGAAATCCCATACTCTCTACCATCCACAAGCCTCAGGAAAGATGGAAAAAAATCAATGGACTCATCAAACAACAGTTAACCAAACTCTCCATTGAACTCAGGTTATCTTGCCCCCCTCTTCTCCCCATTGCCCTTACTCGCCTCAGGGCCACTCCATGTTCCCTTACAGACCTGAGCCCTTTTGAGCTGCTTTATGGCAGGCCCTTTCTCCTTAACCATCACCTCCCAGCCCAAAGTCCTCCGCTGGTGGGCTGCCAACCCTACCTGTCCCTTTTAAGGTCTCTTCTCTGTCCACACGCTGCCAGTTGTCTTCCTGCCTTCACACCAGTGGACCCTAATGCCCCTAAACCTGCCCTGCTCTTCCCAGGGGACAGAGTACTCCTTAAACAATGAACCTCAATGGACAGGATCTCACATGGTAATCTTTATCACCCCCTCGGCTGCCAAGTTCTTGGGACACTCATGCTGGTACCATCTCTCCAGGCTCAAGCGGGCACCTACACTGGACACTTGGTCTGTCCAGCAGACAGAATCTTCCACCCTCCGGTTTTCCAGGATGGCACAATGAAGGACCTACCTGCTCCTTGTCTTGGCACACTCATCTTTGGTGATAACATTTTTTTTTCTAAACACTTGCCTTTTCACCTCCCCCAAGGAAAGATGCCTGGTGCCTCTTGGGAGACAGTACATGGGATGCCTTTCTAGTCACACCTCTCACGAGCATGGACACACCAAACACCGCAGCCTCTCCCATTCCCCATGTCGACCCATGCCCAAAAAGTAACCAGAGTTGAGTCAACACCCCTTTTTCCTAAGAGAACCTAAATGTTAGCCAAAATATCACCTCAGCTTCCTATTAACCCCTTATACAAACAGACAGATGTAAGTCCCTTCCAGTCTCTGGCCTCCATCTTTGAGGCCATGTCCCTTTGGTCCGCCAAGCCTTGACTCCTCCCTGGAGGAGGGTCAAGACTGCCCGCCAAAATCTTGACCACTCCCCAGTCTATTTAAACTACTTTGTTCCCACGTGGTCTCCTCCGCCCATCACCCCCCCCCCCCCCCCGGGGTGGACGCATTAGTGGTTTCCTGGTTCCCTTGCGGGGGGGGGGGGGGGAGGCACCCTGAGAGGCACAGAAACCCCATTAAACCTGGATAATAAAAAAGGAAATGGTTTATAAATTTCATAGCTATCCCAGATAGTCTAGCTGAAGATGCACAGTTAGCACCATAAAATGTATACATTTAGACTGTTGGTCATGGGGGTACTAAACTAGAAAACATGTGCGTATGTGTACACAGGAGAAAGAAAAGAAAATCAGCCTTGATGGTATACAAATGGGTCCTAGGACTCAGAGGCAAAACAGGCAGAGTGTAGTGGAGACCAGCCTGGGCTAGAGAAGGAAACCAAATAAATAAATCATAATAAAAATTTAGCTATAGAAATTTGAAATATAAATAAAAAGTTAAATAGGCAAAGGAGCCTACTGAATATGTATGCGTGTTTCTATGATTCTCCTTATTAAGAATATCCCTGACATACTTTATCATTTTCAAGTCAGAATACTGTACTAAAGGATTATGAATTAACCTAAAAATGAATCTGATTCAAAGCAAGGAGGTGAGGTTTAAAGCAGCCTGGGTTCTGTCCTTTCTGTGTCTTATCTATATATTATGTTATCCTTGGACAAACACCATTATATAACTCAGACTATTTCACAAAATATCATGTTTGTGATTTACTTAATCTAACTAACAAAGTAAATATCTAGAATGTTAAACCAAAGCACTTTTATTATGTGAACATCATATAAATAGATATTTTCTAGAAATTAAAGGGAAAGGCATTTGAATGATAGGCAAATGGGCAATTGACTTCAGGGAGGTGAGTTAGTCTCCCCGAGACTAACTCCCTTATTAACTATCCAATGAAGAATGGTCAGCCTTGGATGCATATACACACAAACAAGAAAATGAATATATATATATATATATATATATATATATATATATATATATATGTGTGTGTGTGTGCATGTGTGGTGTGTGTGTGTATGTGTGTGTGTGTGTGTGTGTGTCTGTGCATAAACATGCATGTATAAATAGGTAAGTACCAAAAAAAGAAAGGTCGAGAGGCTATCAGTTTAAGACTGTGGGGAATGGCAGGGTTTTGAGGGATGATAACTGTGGCATGGTGAGGGGAGAGCGATATAATTGTACTTAAATGAAAGACATTAAAATTTAAAAGAAAATAAAATTATGTATTTTATGAATAGGTTCTTTACGATAGGTGTTTTATAGGGAGCTTTTTGGTGCCTGGAGGAGCTCCCCCAGCAGGGAAGGGCTCAAAGGAGGTTCAGGCATTGGTACTTACTAAGCGCATTTATTCATTACTTAGTATATTATTATTAGTATTATTATTATTATTATTATTATTACAAATTTCATCTCCTCCCTTCTCCCATTTCCCTCTCTCCTCCCCAATCCCCCTTCCTCTTCCTCTCCAGTCCAAAGAGCAGTCGGGTTCCCTGCCCTTTGGGAAGTTCCCCGTGTCCTCACCCCTCCATCCAGGTCTAGGAAGGTGAGGCATCGCAAACAAGCTAGGTTCCCACAAAGCCAACACATGCAGTAGAATCAAAATCCAGTGCCAGGTCCTTGCCTCTCAGGTCAGCCCCCTTGGTCAGCCACATTCAGAGAGTCCGGCTTGATCACATGCCCATCACTCCCAGTTCACCTGGCCTTGGTGAGTTCCCATTAGTTCAGCCCCACCGTCACAGTGGGTGGACGCACCCCCTCGCAGCCCCGACTTCCTTGCTCTGTTCTCCTCTCCTTCTGGTCCTCATTTGGAACCTTGGGAGCTTAGTCCAATGCTCCAGTGTTGGTCTCTGTCTCTATCTCCATCCATCACCAGGATGAAGGTTCTATGGTGATATGCAAGATATTCATCAGGTGGCTATAGTTATGGGCCATTCAGGCCCCTCATCCTCAGCTGCTCAAGAACAAGCTGGGGACATCTCCTGGACACTTAGGAAACCCCTCTAGAGTCCAGTCTCTTGCCAGCCCTCAAATGGCTCCCTTAATTAAGAATAGAAAACACTATTTTGGTGAGGTAACCCAGACCCAAAAAGATAAATATGGTATGTTACTCACTCATTAGTGGATTCTAGCCATAAATAAAGGACATTGAGAGCCTATAATTCATGATCCTAGAGAAGATAAATAGGAAGGTGAACCCAAAGAAAAACATGTAGTTATACTCCTGGATATTGGAAGTAGACAAGATTGCCAGGCAAAATTGAGAGCTTGGGGTAGGGGTAGGATGGGGGTAAGGAGAGAGATGGGGGAGAGAGAAGTGAGAAGGGGGAAGGATGGGGAGAGCTTTGAGGAATGGGACAGTTGGGAGGGAGGAAGAGTGGATATGGGAGCAGGGGAAGTATATATCTTTAATTAAGACATTTTTATCTGAGGAGGTTAAGGGAAAAAGTAACTCACACATCTCACACACTTGCTCAGTGAATTCCTTCAGACTGTTTCTTTATTTTTCTTTTGTGTTCTCAATTCTCTATTTTCCTGGTGATTTCCTTCTCTCATTCTCGATGTTTAAGTTCTAACTTCTATTCTTGATGCTTTCCTTCTAACTCTCTCATTCCTGATGTTTTTCTTCTAACCCGTTTAACTCTTTCTTTATTCTTTCCCTTATAGCTTATATCTTAGCAAAGTCTTTCAGGCAATATAAAAATTTACAGTGTGGCTACATTCTGTTTTTCAAGTGAAAGGGTAACAATGAACATGTTAAAAAAGTAACATATTCTCTAAATCTCTTACATAACAAACATTTATATATTACTGATGAAAAAATAAATTATCCAAGAACCCACATACATTCATACCCAAGCAAATTGTTAATATTAACCGTGAAGGCAAGGAAGGTATCTTCTTCTCAGTCAGGTCTTTTACTGGCAGGTTTGCATTTTGCAGAGTTGCAAAATAGAAGACCAGTTACTTTATTATTATCTTGAAAGGGTATCTTATAAGGAATTTTAAGGAATCACAAAACTTAATCTTTTATATATGAAGGAAGAGTCAGCTCTATTTTAAAACTTTAAGATGCACACCTACTTGTAAGTAGTTTTTTATATCAGGAGATTGAGGACAGAAGTGAGTATAAGGAATTGATCTTCACTTTTGGTTATTGACTGATTCTAGCAACAAAAGTGCATTTAGCTAGCAGAATTGGATTCCTTCATTCTTGCTCCCTGACCTTAAAGAGTTCCTCACTCAGCTATGTGCCTTTTCTAAAACTTCACATTTTCTTATTAGGTTTTTTCTAAGCTATTATCAAAACATCTGATCTAACCTAGAGTTATTATAAGGCTTTGTTTCAGCTAATGAAGAACACTGCAACCTGTGACTGCATCTTTCTGCATTAAGATTAAAGAAATTCAATATAACCTGGTTCTTAGGACTCAATTGTTTTTCTTAAATCATCAACTTGAACTGTGATCTATGCAGTTTCTTAGGTGAAATTCATAGGTCCTGGCCGTGTATATATTTTAATTCATCAAGCTCTGTATAAACTTACTTTATTATTATCAATTAGACAGTATAGTTTTAGGAAGGGAATCACCTTCATAATAATCCACAGGGTAAGAAGTGGAACAGGATGTTTCCATGATATAAACACTACATTACATGCAGTGAAGATTCTCAGTACACATTCACACCACACCAGATAACCAGAGACAGAGAGCAGCAGCAAACATGTAAAGGCACTGCAGCAGCAAAAGACATTCTGGAGTCTGTGGTTTCAGGGACGTGACTATCTGAGATTCCACCTGTTTGGGAGTTTCCTCTTTCAATTTGCCACCTGTTACTCCTCTAACAGGTCCACTGGCAGGAGCCTATTTTATATGATTATTAGCTTTTATTATTTGATTGCTTAAATTGCTTATCTGGTGAGCATTTATGAATTCATTCATTTCTGTTATTCTTGAGACTGGGATAATTAGTAATTCCTGAGTTCACAAAGGTATTATTTTATTCTGTATATGTAGAACTGACATAGAAAGATACATACAGCATAAAAACATTTAACTTACTCTAGTACATTGATTTCCCATGATTACTGTACTATACTGATACAGTCTTCAAAGGGTACTTATTCTTTCTGTAAACTTCCTATTTATAACACAACAATAAGTTTGGGATAATATATTAATGTATTTTACTTACTTTAAAAAACATTTTGTATACACTTTTATTTAAATTTTCATGCATTGTACTTTGGTTATAGTTTTGCCCTCTCCCATCTCCTCCAAGAGTCCTCCCCACCTTCTCACCCACACAACATTGTGTTCTTTCTCTTTTTAATTCCCTTCAGTGTTTTTATTGGATGGTAAAAGCTCCATGGCTACATCCAGACTGTTTTTGTATTTTTATTTAAGCCTTTTGGTTTGTCTTTGCTGTTCCATAGACTTGAATCATTTTGATCGGAAACAAAGCCCTACTACTCAAATTCTTATCTCTTTGGTCTTTATTCCATAAACAATGGGGTTCATGGTTGGGGGTATCAGTAGATAGAGATTTGCCAGGAGGATGAGGATGTGCCTAGCCACCTGGTGTCCAAAGCGATGAGTAAAGAAAGAGAAAAAGGCCAGTGTGTAGAATATCAAAATAACACAGATGTGAGCTCCGCAGGTGCCAAAGGCTTTTGTCCGGGCTTCCCTTGATGGCAGTTGTAGGACTGTTTTTAAGATTAGCCAGTAGGACAAGGAAATGAAGACAAAGTCCAGCTCCATTGGTGAGGAGAGCTGCCGAGAGCCCGTAAATGCTATTTAAGGTAATGCTGTTGCAGGCCAACTTGGCGATGCCCATGTTCTCATAGTACGTGTGGAGGATAATGGTGCTCCGGCAGAAGTCTAGGCGGAGAATAAGGAGAACACCAGGAGTGACAACAGCCACACTCCGAGCTACCAGGGCCAGCCCAACCTTAAGAATGAGAGCGCATGTAAGCAGGGTTGTATAATGCAGCGGTGTGCAGATAGCCACATCGCGGTCAAAAGCCATGGCCTACTGGCTTTTTCTTTTCTTACTAGACTTTCCTTTTTTTTTTTTTTCTTACTAGACTGCAGATTCAGACAGGAACAGAGCGTGGGCAAAAAACATTTGTGTGAGGCAGGCAGTGAGAGCGACTGCCAAGGGGCCCTGCCAGAAAATGAGCAGCATTTGGGGCACTGTGACAGTACAGAGAGAACATCGTTGAATGCCAACATGGCCAGGAAGAGATACATGGGTTCATGGAGGCTCTGGTCCAAGACCACCACTGCCACAACCAACACATTGCCTAACACAGCCAAGAGGTACATGAAGCTGAAGGGTATGGAGATCCAAATCTGGATATCTTCTAATCCTGGCACACCAGTGAGGAAGAAGAAAGCAACTTGAGTATATGTAGTGTTCAGTTCTATAAAAGAGATATGTGGAAGAGTTTAATATATGAAAAATAGATAATCTAGAATATATATTCATATGTCTATATTTACACACACGCACGCGTGCGCGCGCACACACACAAACATATTTGAAATGCTTTGAAACTAGTGAAATTCTAATTATTTTGGTTTAATGAGGAGAATGGAATAAAGACCATGAATAAGATCATCTTCATATGGTTTTCATATGCTTTTCGGACAGTTCTTTGAAAACTGTGTGGATGAGAAAGAGCAGAACTCCCCATTTTCTCTGACTGATGGTGTTTGTTACCATCAATTAATTTATTTTATGATTTCTGAACTTCTATTCTAAATGCCTAGATTTGCTAGATAATAACCACAAAACCCATGGTTTTCTTCCTTTCTTCACCTAAGTAAAGGTTGGAGAGAATATTCCACTTGTTAAACCATCACCTTGTATAACATAAGCAGTAGTAGTTTGCAAATTCTTTCAGATTCTAATTCTTTTTTAAAAAATAAATTATACCATTCTCCCCTCTGTGCATGTTTGTGTGTGCGTGCACGTGTGTGTGCGTGTGTGTGTGTGTGTGTGTGTGTGTGTGTGTATACCTGCATGTTCGTAGGTGAGAGGGCGGGCATGCATGGTCTAGAGTGCATGCAAAGGTAAGAAGACAGCCTGCAGGGCCCCATTCGATCCTGGGGACTGAAGTCGCATTCTCAGTCTCAGTCTTAAGTCATTTTATTTGCCAACCATCACATGTGTTTAACAGGAAAATTCTTAATTCCTTTTGGAAGACTGTGAAATTTTCATTGTTGGCCTATTTTTTCTAGTACCAAAAGGAGTAATTTGATTAACTAGTCTTTCATACAAATTGTTGAAGACAATAACTAAACAAACATGAAATTTAAAGAGCAGTGCAAAAGTTAAATTTTTCATACTTAAATTAATACTACGTCTGAAGGATCAGGACATAGATTCAGATAGAGATACAGACCATTGTTGATTTTCATTGAGAGAAAGAAAATACAGAAAAGTGTCAAGGTTCATCACTATTCAACACCTAACACTGGCAGGGTTTTCCAAGGAGCAGAGAAATTTCTATTTTCAACAAACCAAAAGAACCAGGTGAAAACTTACCAAAATTTTTATATCCATGGGTCTTGATTTTAGGCTTTTTAAAATAATAATTATACCATTGTCCCTGTTCTCTCCTTCCAAACCCTCACACTCACACACTCTGCTCTCTATTAGAATCAGAGTCCTATTCTTTAACTATTTGGAGCACTCAGCAATATTTTAAAATTAATATGTGATATATCTATATAAATAACTCATACAGAATTATGCATTTTCTGCTCTTATAAAACATGCACTTAAGTTGCAAATTTTATAGTACAGATCATCAATTTCAGCAAAGTCACAGAATACATTTATCAACAGGTTTTGACTTCAACTATGAGAAAACCTAAATTGAGGATAATGGATAATTTTCTATTTGAAAAGTAATCTACCATAATTTCTAGTACACACAGGCTCAATTTTCCATCCTGGAACCTCACTCAAAGTCTCCAGGAAATCTGTGTTAAAATACAGCCATCACTCTCCACATTAAATAAATAAAATTAGGATAGCTAGTGTTTAAAATATAATTAGGTTTATGGTTTTATCAAACAACTGAAATTGAAAATTTGCATTTTCTAGAATTGTTTTATAGCAACCACAGTGAAAACACCAGACATTTAAATAGAAGGCAAGCTAAATATCAGCCTAGGAATTGGTAGTATAATATAAATGTTAAATGATAACCAGATACAATTATGAATGCTTCTGTCTAATAAGCCTTTTCCTAAACCTTAAAAAGTTAAAGGTTTTCCTAAACCTTAAACAGTTGTATGTTTGTGTGAAAAGTTAAAAAAATTAAAGAAAAGAAGTTTTCATATGGGTACCTAAAAATATTTTCATTCAATAAAATATAAAGGTATCAACTACTTTACTATGATTTCTTACCACAGTTCCATGTGGGCATAAACCTGGATACCTAATTATATACAAATCTTGTTTGCCGATTCAGAGGAATCTATAATTTCAGCCATTGATAGATTCTGATTTACCTTGTGGATTCATAGCTTCTCTGAGTCGGTAAGAATGGTAATGTTTTAACCCTTCTCTTAACAACTCATTGTGATATTCATAAAACTTCTGTGAAATAGCCATGTCCTTCTGGTATGAGTACAGTGTATGGTATACATACACTTCTCTGTGTTTCTCATAGATATTTTTAGCATTAACCTAGGGAATAGCTTCTCCCTGGGTTGAAAGATCTGTTGAGAATTATTTTTTTTTGGCATTGTATTTTTTTATTTTTTTCTCATTTTTTTATTAAAAATTTCCATCTCCTCCCCTCCTCCTTCCCCTTCCCTCCCCTCCTTTCCACCCATACCCCCACTCCCTCCCTCTCCAAGCCAAAGAGCCATCAGGGTTCCCTTCACTATGTTAAGTCCAAGGTCCTCCCAACTCCCCCTAAGTCCAGGAAGGTGAGCAATGCTGTAGAGTTCAAGCTCATTGCCGTTGTCCTTGGTTTCTCAGTCCTCTTCCACTGTCAGCCACATTCAGAAAGTCCGATTTGGTCCCCTGTTCCATCAGTCCCATTCCAACTTGACTTGGTGGTCTCCCGTTAGATCTGTCCCACCGTCTCAATGGGTAAAAGTCCTGACTTCCTTGCTCATGATCTCCCTCCTTTTGCTCCTCATCAGGACCTTGGGAGCTCAGTCCGGTGCTCCTATGTGGGGCTCTGTCATTTTCTCCATCCATCGCCAGGTGAAGTTCTATGGTGATATGCAAGATATTCATGAGTATGGCAATAGGATCTGGACATTTCTGGCACCCTCTCCTCAGCTGCCCAAAAAACTAGCTGGGGGCGTCTTCCTGGACACCTGGGAACCCCTCTAGTAAAGTTTGAGAATTATTTTTATTGAGTAACTATTTCCACAGCTGAGACCACAGTTGGAATTTGACTGACTTGGCCATGCCTTTCACACCAGTTAATTGATATTTTCCTTTCTTGAACTGCATTTGGTTATTTTTTAACCAATAATATATATCTTTGAAATATATGTGTACACTCTTATAATTTCAATGCCCAATTCTCATATAATTCTATAAATATACAGAAACTTCTTATTTTATGTCCCCTATGAAATGTGAACACTTCTTTCATCAAAACCAAACTCTTAGGGTATTTATAATTATTTCAATATTATACAAAATGCCTCTTAGTTTGATTTGTATGTGTGTTGCTGAGGAAGATATACAATGTTGTATTTGGAGGACTTCCACTTTAATGTGATTTGAAAATTCATAGAAGGCTGGATATGCTGTTACATATCATTAATCCCAGCACTGGGAGGCTGAGACAGGTGGATCTCTATGAGTTTGAGACCATTCTGGTCTACAGAGTGAGTTTCAGGCCATCCAGCACAACATAGTGAGATTCTGTCTCAGAAAAAAATAAACAAATAAATAAATAGTATTACATTATGCTCTATTGAACAATTGTATGTTTGTGTGAAAAGTTAAAAAAATTAAAGAAAAGAAGTTTTCATATGGGAATGAGCTACTGAAGGTGGGAAGCTACAGAGAATCTGTCAGTCAAAATTTACATCTGTCAATGGCCTGCATGTGATTTTCTTCTTTTAGCAACATGACCTCACTCCATGTCATGAGCCATCTTTACACTTAAGACATTTAAACATTTTAAACTTTTGCTCATATGAGCATTCCTGCACTAACTAAATAATCTGTTACTTATGGATATATGTATATGCATAATTAAGGATTATACATTATTTGTTAATGTGACTCATCTTATTGAGAAAAATGTTTCCACAGTTCTATAAGTTTAAATTCATTAATAAAATTAATCTTGGCACATAAAGCTAGCTACAATAAAAATAATTTCTATTTCTATTTATTTTGCTGTTATAGATGAAAATATTTTGGTACATGAAATACATAATTCATAACATGCATTTTAATAAAATTTTTCCATTTGCAAAAGGTAATGTTTGTTTATTTGGTTGGTTGTTTTTTTTCAAGACAGTGTTTCTCTGTAGCTTTGGTACCTGTCCTGGAACTAACTCTTGTAGACCAGGCTGGCCTCAAACTCATAGAGATCCTCCTGCCTCTGACTCCTGAGTGCTGTGATTAAAGGCGTGTGTCACCACTGCCCGGCTGCAGAAGGTAATGTTTAATGAGTAGACTTAATCATCAAAGCTCTACAAATGGGTGGCTGCTATGCCTTTATCCCTAAAACTGACATCAATATCACCTTTGCTGATGCCAGGGAGAGGGTCATAAAGATTTTGGAGCCAGAAGATGGATAAAAAAACTGCAAAACTCTGTCTTCTGAATATGCCATACCTTTAAAATCATGAACATACTGCACTGTGATTATCTACACAGGCTTGCAAACACCCACACACATGCAAGCAGATGCATGTGTGCACAAGCACATGCACACACACACACACACACACAATATCAAGGTAGATGGAGACACAAATGGAGGGGGAGAAGCATTAGGAGAGATTATTAGGGGGATAAATATGAATAAATACAGAGAATACAATATGAAACTGAAAAATAAACAAAAACATTATCAGAAAAAGAAAAGAAATTCTCTTTGCACAGCTTCTACCTTGAATCCAAATAAATACCCCTTCCATACCTCGTGAGACACTGGCATACTACAGTTCAGTATGCCTTCAAAAGCTCTACATCCAATTTCCAGATAGTACAATGTGATTTTTTTCTTGAAATTTTATTCTTAATATATATCTCCATGTATTTTGAAACAAATGTCATTAGCATAAAAGCATTGTGCATGGAAAACAGTAGTATAATTATATTTACATTCAATTATGTAATGCAATCTGACCCCCTTTCTTCCCTTCTGCAAGTACCTTTCTTCCCACAGAGTTCCCTTTTTGATGTCTACATAATAGGGATGCAACTCTGTTTGTGCTGCAATATTTGCTTTGAGGTATACCACTAAACTTAGGTTTATGTAAATCCTATTAATAATAAGATTAATTATTCACCTTAAAAACTAACATTTTTTGCCTCTAATGATTAAACACTTTTCTGAAAAATACCAAAAGGTAAATGGAAAGTAAGATCAGTTAATCTTCCATAAAATTAAATATCTATCTACTTTTCTTAATATGTTGGTTATTTTACATATTTCCTCAATACTGTTAGTGAAGCTGTTTAAAAAATAAGTGTGAAGGAATCTCTACCATCCTGTATATGACTTACATTTGTATGGCTAATAGCATTTTATGAATTTTTTAATTTTAATTGATTTTATTGAGCTATACATTTTTTCTCTGCTCCCCTTTCTTCCTCTCCCCTCTGCTTCTACCCTATTCCATGGTCCACATGCTCCCAATTTACTAGGAGAGCTTTTTCTACTTCCCATGTAGATTAGATCCATGTATATCTCTCTTATAGGTTCTCTGGAATTATGAATTGTAGGTTGGTTTTCTTTGTTTTAAGTCTAAAAGCCATTTATGAGTGAGTACATATGATATTTGTCTTTCGGGAACTGGGTTACTTCACTCAAAATGATGTTTTCTAGATCCATCCATTTGCCTGCAAATTTCAAAATGTCATTAGTTTTTCTGCTGTGTAGAACTCCATAGAGTAAATGTACCACATCATCCTATGCATTCTTTTTTATTTTTTTATTTTATTATTTTTATTATTATTAAAAATTTCCACCTCCTCCCCACCTCCCACTTCTCTCTCTCTCCCTTAACTTCCCTCCCCCTTTTTTTCCAGTCCAAGGAGCAGTCAGGGTTCCCTGGCTTGTAGTAAGTCCAAGGTCCAACCCACTCCATCCAGGTCCAGAAAGGTGCGCATATAAACAGACTAGGCTCCCCCAAAGCCAGTACGAGCGGTAGGATCAAAACCCAGTGCCATTGTTCTTGGCTTCTCAGTTAGCCCTCATTGTCCACCACGTTCAGAGAATCCGGTTTGATCCCATGCTTTTTCAGTCCCAGTCGAGCTGGCCTTGGTGAGCTGCCATTAGACCAGCCCTACAGTCTCTGTGGTTTGGACCACTCCTCGTGGTCCTGACTTCCTTGCTCATGTTCTCCCTCCTTCAGCTCCTCATTTGGGCCTTGGGAGCTCAGTCCTGTACTCCAATGTGGATCTCTGTCTCTATCTCCATCCATCGCCAGATGAAGCTTCTATGGTGATATGCAAGATATTCATCAGTATGGCTATAGGAAAGGGCCATTTCAGTCTTCTAGAAAAGCTAAATAAAAAGGTGAACCCATAGGAAAACGTATAGTTATCCTCTTGGATATTGGAAGTAGACTAGACTGTCAGGCAAAAATTGGGATCTTGGGGGTGGGGTGGCGGTAAGGGGTGATGGGGAGATGTGGAAAGAAGAGTGAGGAGGGGAGGATGGGGAGACCCTGGGGGAATGGGATGGTTGGGATGGAGGAAGCGTGGATAGGGGTGCAGGGAAGAAGATATCTTAATTAAGGGAGCCATTTTAGGGTTAGCAAGAGACTTAACTCTAGAGGGGTTCCCAGGTATCCATGGAGATGTCCCCCAGCTAGTTCCTTCTTATGCATTCTTAAAGGGGCAGTTAGGAAATATCCAGGTTCTGGCTATGACAAACAATGCTGCTATGAACATAGTTGAGCACATGGTTTTTGTGGCACGATTGAGCATCCTTTGGATATATATCCAAAAATGGTATTACTGGGTCTTGAGGAAGGTTGTTTCCAAATTTTCTGAGAAATGGCCATGCTGATATCCAAAGGGGCTATACCAGTTTGCATTCCCACCAGCAATGCAGAAGTGTTCCCTTTTCCTCACAACCTCTCTAGCATAAGTTGTCATCAGTGTTTTAAGAATTTGGCCATTCTTAACAGGATTAAGATGGAATCTCAGATTTGTTTTGATTTGCATTTCTCTGAGGGCTAAGGATGTTTAATGTGTCCTTGAGTATCTTTCAGCCATTTTAGATTCCTCTATTGAGAGTTCTCTGTTTAGGTCTGTACTCCATTTTTTATTGGATTATTTGTTCTTTTGATGACCAATTTCTTGAGTTCTTTATATATTTTGGAGATCAGACCTCTGTTTGATGTGGGGCTAGTGAAGTTTTTTTCCCATTCTGTAGTCTGTCATTTTGGCTTATTGACTGTGTCCTTTGATTTACAGAAGCTTTTCAGTTTCAGGAGGTCCCATTTATTAATTGTTTCTCTCGGTGCCTGTGCTGCTGGGGTTATATTTAGAAAGTGGTTCCCTGTGCCAATGCATTCAAGTGTACTTCACACTTTCTCTTCTATAAAGTTCAGTGTGGCTTGGCTTTATATTGAGGTCTTTAATCCACTTGGACCTGAGTTTTGTGCATGGTGATAGATATGGGTCTATTTTCATTTTACGTGTGATTATCCAATTATCCAGCACCACTTGTTAAATATGCTTTCTTTTTTCATTTTATAATTTTTGCTTCTTTGTCAAAAATCATGTGTTTTAAAGTGTATGGATTAATATCTGAGTCCTCAATTCAGTTCCATTGGTCCTCCTGTCTGTTTTTATGTCAATATCAGGCTGTTTTCAATACTGTAGCTCTGTAGAAGAATTTGAAGTCAGGGATTGTGATACCTCCAGAAGTTCATTTATTTTACAGAATTGTTTTGGCTATCCTTTTTTTTTTCTTGCTTTTCCATGAGACATTGAGTGAAGTTCTTTCAAGGTCTGTAAAGAATTTTGTGGGGATCTTGATGGGGACTGCACTGAATCTGTAGATTGATTTGGTAACATTGCTATGGTAATTCTAACTACCCAAGATCATGGGAGATCTTTCCACTTTCTGGCAACTTCTTCAATTTCTTTCTTCAAAGATTTCAAGTTCTTCTCATACAAGTCTTCCACTTATTTAGTTTCCGTTTCTATGAGATATTTTATGCTATTTGCAGCTATTGTGAATGGTGATGTTTCTCTGACTTCATTCTTAGCCCTTTTATCATTTGTGAACAGGAGGGCTATTGATTTTTTTTATTTAATCTTGTGTCTTGATACATTACTGAAAGTGTTTTTGAGTTGTAAACTTTCTTGGTAGAATTTTTGGGGTTGCTTATGTAAACTATCATATCATCAGCAAATAGTGAGAGTTTGACTTCTTTTCTGATTTGTGTCCCCTTGATCTACTTTTTGTGTCTTATTGCTCTAGCTAAGACCTCAAGAACTATATTGATTAGATATAAAGAGAGTGAACAACCTTGTCTTGTTTCTGATTTCAGTGTTTCTCTCCTTTTAGTTTGATGTTGGCTGTTGATGTGTTGTATATTACCTTTATTATGTTTAGGTATGTTCTCTCTCCAAGACCTTTATCATGAAGGGATATTGTATTTTGTCAAAAGTTTTTCCTGCATCTAATGAGATGATCATATGTTTTTTATTTTTCAGTTTGTTTATATGGTGGATTACGTTGACAGATTTTAGTATGTTGAACCAACCTGCATCTCTGGGATGAAGCCAACTTGGTCTTCTGGATGATGGTTCTGATGTTTTCTTGGATTTGATTTGCCAGTATTTTATTTAGTATTTTTGCATCAATGTTCATGAGTGAGATTGGTCTGTAATTTTCTTTCATATTTTTCTTTGTTTGGGGTATCAAAATAATTGTAGCCTCATAAAAAGAGTTTGGTATTGGCAATGTTCCTTCTGTTTCTATTGTGTGGAATAATTTGAGGTGTATTGGTATTAGTTCTTTAAAAATCTTATAGAATTCTGAGCTGAAACCATCTGGTCTTGGGCTTTTATTGGTTGGGACATGGTATAGAAGGTTCTTCTGTTTTTGTGTTACTTCTATTGGTTGAATAAAGAGACTGCCTTGGCCTTTTGATAGGGCAGCCCCTAGGTGGGTGGAGTATACAGAACAGAATGCTGGGAAGAAGGGAAGTGTGGCAGACACCATGAATCTCCGGCCTGAGACAGATGTAGGTTAGAATCTTGCCAGTAAGCCACAGTCACATGGTGATACACAGATTTAATAGAAATGGGTTAATCAAGATGTAAGAGTTAGACAATAAGAGTTTAGAGCTAATGGGCCAGACTATAATTTAATTAATACAATTTCTGTGTGGATATTTCAGGGGTTAAGCTAGCCGAGTGGCAGGACACAGCCCACTGCTCCTCCTACAACAGGGAGACGTTTGTTTGATGACTATTTCTATTTCTTCAGCAGTTATAGATCTGTTTAATTTGCTTATCTGGTCTTGATTTAATTTTGGTAAAAAGATATTTATCCAAAAAGTTGTCCATTTCCTTTAAGTTTTCCAATTTTGTGAAGTATAGGTTTTTGAAATATGACCAGATGATTCTTTATATTTCCTACATGTCTGTTGTTATGTCCCCATTTTCATTTCTGATTTTGTTAATTTGGATATTCTCTCTCTACCTTTTGGTTTTTTGAATAAATGTTTGTCTATTTTGTTGATTTTCTCAAAGAACCAACTCTTTGTCTCATTGATTCTTTGTATTGTTTTCTTTGTTTCTATTTTGTTGATTTTAGCTCTCAATTTGATTATTTCCTGCCATCTAGTTCTCTCTGGTAAGTTTGATTCTTTTTGTTCTAGGGTTTTAATTCACTAGTGTGGAATTTTTTCAGCTTCTTTATGTAGGCATTTAGTGCTATGAACTTTCCTCTTAGTGCTGCTTTCATTCTGTCCCATAAATTTGGGTATGTTGTGTGGCAATTTTCATTGAATTTTAGGAAGTCTTTAATTTCTCCCTTTATTTCTTCCTTTACCAATTGATGATTCAGGTGAGCATTGTTTAATTTCCATGTGTTTGTGGGCTTTCTGGAATTAGTATTGCTGTTGATTCTAGTTTTAAGCCATGGTGATCTGATAAGATACATGGGGTTATTCCATTTTTTTTGTATTTGTTGAGGTTTGTTTTGTTACTTAGTATGTGGTCAATTTTTGAGAATGTTCCATGAGGTGTTAAGAAGAAGGTATATTCTTTTATGGTTGGATGGAATATTCTATAGATGTCTGTTAAGTCCTTTTGAGTCATAACATCTGTTAGTTCCCTTATTTCTCTGTTCATTTTTTGTCTGATTGACCTGTCCTGTGGTGAGGGTGTGATGCTGAAGTCTCCCACTATTAGTGTGTGAGGTCTAATGTATGATTTAAGCTTTAGAAGTGTTTCTTTTACATATGAGTGTACCCTTGTATTTGGGGCATAGATGTTCAGTAGTGAGATTTTTCCCCTTGATGGATTTTTTCCTGTGGCCAATATGAAATATCCTTCTTTGTCTCTTTTGATTGATTTTAGTTTGAAGTCTATTTTGTTAGATATTAGGATAGCTACACCTGCTTGTTTCTTAAGTCCATTTGATTGGAATATTTTTCCCACCTCTGATATAATGTCTGTTTTTGAGGTTGAGGTATGTTTCTTGTAGGCAGAAGAAGGATGGATTCTGTTTTTGTATCCAATCTGTTAGCCTGTGTCTTTTTATAGGTAAGTTGAGTCCATTTATACTAAGGGATATTAATGAAGAGTGATTGCTATCTCTTGTTAATTTAGTTTTCATTGTTAGTGATGTTAATTTGTGTGTTTTCTCTTTCTTTTGCTGCTATGAGACCATCAATTGTCTGTGATTTTGTTGATGTAGCCAACTTTCTTGTGTTGGAGTTTTCCTTCTAGTATATTGTGTAGGGCTGGGTTTGTGGATAGGTATTTTAAATCTGGTTTGTCATGGAATATTTTGTTTTGTCCTTCTATGCTGATTGAAAGTTTTGTTGGGTATTGTAGTCTGGAATGGCACCCATGGTCTCTTAATGTCTGCATAACACTTGACCATGACCTTCTGGCTTTCATTGTCTCCAATGAAAAGTCAGGTGTAATTCTGATACATCTGTCTTTGTAAGTTACTTGGCCTTTTTCCTTTGCAGCTCTTAATATTCTTTCTCTACTCTGTTTGGTGTTTTCATTATTATGTGGCAAGGGGACATTTTTGAATCCAGTCTATTTGGTGTTCTGTAAGCTTCTTATATCTTCATAGGCATGTCTTTCTTTAGGTTGGGAAAGTTTCTTCTGTGATTTTGTTAAACATATTTTCTGTGCTTTTGAGTTTAACTTTTTCTCCTTCTTCTATACCTATTATTCTTATGTTTGGCTTTTTCATGGTGTGCCATATTTCCTGGATAATTTGGGTTAAGATCTTATTAGATTTAATGTTTCTTTAACTGATGGGTCTATTTCCTCTATTGTATCTTCAGCGCTTGAGATTCTCTCTTCCATCTGTTATATTCTGCTATTCATACTTGCATTTATGGTTTCTGTTCATTTTCTCATGATTTCTGTTTCTATTATTCCCTTGGCCTTTGTTTTCTTTATTGTCTCTATTTCAGTTTTCAAGTCTTAAATACTTTCTTTCATAGGTTTGATTGCTTTTTCTTGTTCTTTTTTAAAAGGGATTTGTTGTTGTCTTTTTTGTCTTTTCCTCCATTTTTTGAGGGAATTTCTCATTTTCTCTTTAAGCATTTCAAACCTTCTCCCAAAGTAATTTTTAGGTCATTTTCTTGTGCTTTATCTATATTCTGTTGTTAAATTCTTGCTGTTGTAGGGTCTTTACGTTTTACAGGAGTCACATTGCTTTTTATGGTGTTGTGTTTGTTTTTACCTTTTCTTTTCATCTTTCCTCCAATAGGTGTGTTTGGGGCTGTCGATGATTCTGTTGATTAATCTTCTAGGTGCCAGTGAATCCAAGACTCAGATGGTTGTTCCTTGTGGTACAGTTAATGCCACAATTCTAGTTACTCCTTTAGTCACCCTGTGTTCCTGGAGGTCACTCAGTGCTCCCAGGCTTTGCTGCAGTCCCTTGGAGTTTGCTCTCTCAGGCCTGCTCTAGCCTATGTTGTCAGCTTTGACCTGTTTTATTTTTATTTTTATTTTTATTTTTTTTCCTCATGGTTTATTTTTTTTATATTTAAAAAATTTCCATCTCCTTCCCTCCTCCTCCCCCCCCCCCCCCCTCCTCCTCCCCCTTTCCTCCCCTCCTCCTCCCCCCTTCCCTCCTCTCCCCTCCACCCATACCTCCCCTCCCTCCCTCTCAAGGCCAAGGAGCCATCAGGGTTCCCCACTCTATGCTAAGACCAAGGTCCTCCCAACTCCCCCCAGGTCCAGGAAGGTGATCGACCAAGCTGAGAAGGCTCCCACAGAGCCCGTCCATGAAGAACAATCAGAGCCCAGAGCCATTGTCCTTTGCTTCTGCTCCTGCAGAGGTCCCTGGCTTGGTATTGGTCCTGCAAAGGTCTCTGACTTCCATTAGAATTACTAGGCTTGGGTGCTCCCAGACCCATAGAGGATCTGGCTTAGGCTTACTCCCTCAGAGGTCTCAGACTCACGCTCAGATCTGGACCCACAGAGGTTTCTGTTCCTTCCTACTCTCTTTGATATACCAGACCAATGCCCGGACCCACAGAGGTCGTGGCTCAAGCCTACTCCCTTGGAGGTCCCAGATTTATGCCTAGATCAGCAGGGGACTGGCTCAAATCTAGTTCCTCAGAAGTCCTAGACTCATGCCCAGAAACACAGGGGTCCTGGTTTAGGTCTACTCCCTTAAAGGTCCCAGATTCACATCTGGACTCTCAGCAGTCTCTGGCTCTGGCTCCCTCATTCAGCAGTTGCTTCCCTGTAGTTGTTCCTGTGGTGTTCCCTGTCTCGGATCTGCTCTGGCCCAGGTTGCTGGCTCCTAGAATAAATTTCTTAAAATATATTAAGTTATTGATTAAAAAAATACCTTAGAATTACTTTACTGGGAGGATTTTGTGTGATTTCTGATGTGGGAGAGTCTTCTGTTTGTGTTGATTTCATTTGTTAATGAAGAAACTGTCTTGGCCCATTTAATAGGCCAGCCCTTAGGTCGGTGGAGTAGACAGAACAGGAAGAAGGAAGTGAGGTAGATGGCTCAGACAATTGACTCACCTCTCCTCTCTGGGACAGTCGCCATGAAGCCAGCCATCAGGTCAAACATGCTGAATCTTTCCCGGTAAGACACCACTTCGTGGTGCTACACAGATTATTAGAAATGGGTTAATCAAGATGTGAGAATTAGACAATAAGAGGCTGGAACTAATGGGCCAGACAATGTTTAAATGAATACAGTTTGTGTATTGTTATTTCAGGACATAAGCTAGCCAGGTGGCCGGGAGCTGGGCAGGATGAAAAGCAGGCCTGCCTGCAGCTCCTTACTACAGATTTCAATGAACATAAACACCCATGGAATCATGATAAAAATCAGGATAGTTAGATATCCATTTTTCTAATGCTATATATTTTGTCATGAGAATATTGAAAATCTCAACTATGTTGAAATATATAATACATTGTTCTCACTTTATTCATTTTACTGTGTCTTTGTGCATGAGAATGTGTTTCTCATCCTATCTAACTAGATTCGATACGGTGATTGACAAAGTTCTTGTCTCCTTCTCCTTCTACACTTTCTATGTGCTGGTGACCATTCTTCTAACTTCTTCTGAGATCAACTTTTTTAAGTGTTAGATATGAGTGAGAGCTGAAGGTTTATCCTTCTATGCCTGGCTGTTTTCACATAGTTTCTCTAGGGTCATCATTTATGGGGACTCTCCTTCAGCCAGTGACCTTTAAGAGGCTGGACCAGGTTGGGGTGTGACCTTTTGGGTATCTGGAGAAAACTACCAGTCCACCCAGCTCTCTCTCTTGTTTTTCCCACACTCAACAACTTGGGGTGGACTTTCCATTCCTGTTCACTGAGTTTTCCCCTTAAAATAAAGAAAAATATTGGAATCACTTGGAGTTAGCTTGGAATTATTTGACTCATGTTCCTCCTATCCCTTTTACACATTCAATCACATAACATCTTTTATTCTAATGATGAGATTTCATTCTTCTAGGTTATACTGAAGAAAATTGAGATACAGCAAAAATAGAAAAGCTTCAAAGAATCCTCAGAAAAAGCATCCTGGGGAAATGTCAAAGAAGTTGAAATTAAATCTTAGAGGATGAAGAGTACCTCATTTTATCTTACAGAATTTGTATGTACAGGATTAGTTAACATGGCTTGACAGAGGGACATGGCACAGTTCTGTGTTATATGCTATTCTAATTATTTTCTCTGTGGGTATTCCAAGGGAATCTCCTCTGTGAATCTGAGTGCCTCAGGAGCATTGGACTAACAAAAAGAACCATAGCTACTGAATTTACAGATGCTGCCTACATGATGCAACAGAAACACCCGCATCATAGGTCATAAGACAGTGTTCCGTATAGAGAAGATAAAAGCAAGTGAGATGCGGACACGGAACACAGAGAAATGGCACCATATGCTATATATTTGAAAGATAATGAATTGGTATCTGAACAAGTTAATTTGATAATTATGAAGTAATTATTTCCAAATATCTTACTGTTCATGTTATTTTCTGTTATGGAGTGATTTCCTAATATGTTACTTGTGACACAAATTGGAAAGAATGTTGCAAGAAGACAGTTGAAGAAAAAAGAAGTTTGGACAATAACTGTGAGTAAGCTTTCATGTAAGCATGGACAAAGGCTTTAGGTAAAAGTTGAAAAAAATCAATGGAATGCTTGTGAAAATATACGCCATGCTAAGAGCTTCTGGTCTACCCTAACAACCGACTTTCTTGAGTTCTTTCTTTTGTCCAAAGTCTGCTGAATAAAACTGACATAGAATGAAAAAAAAAGTAGAAAACTAACAGGATGAGAGTTAGCAACTGTGGATGAAACATCCATCAGGGATAAGTGAATCCAGAAGACAAAGACCAGTTTAAGCCTCTGCTATTTATGACTGGGTGACAGAGTAATGCACCAAATAATTATTAGCAAAATATGTACACCTTAGAAACCTAGGAAAAGGTTCTTAGAGAAATGGCTTTGCTTCTTTTCTCTTGAGACAGAAAATACACATAGTCATCATGGAGATGACCTATAGGAGACAATAATAAGCTTGTAATTATTGCACTATTTACCAAGGTCACGTTGTATTAGTTTTAATCAGTAAGGTTTCTTTTGCTAAACTAGGAGGGGAACAAAGGTATGCTAATTTGCCTCTCAATGGTCACTACTTGTGGCTTAAAAGTTATATCCAAATTGTCAGTTTGTATGTTTGTTTATCTAGCACCGCTAATCGTGTTTAATAAAAGTTATAGAAGGACTATAATTTTAGAATAATCTCTTTCTCTTTACATATGAAAAATCAAAATCAAAGTTGAGTTTATTTATGCTCAACTTCCAAGCCTCAAAATGAAGCATGATATTGATAGCTCACATTTTCAACAAGGAATGTGGGTAGAAATAACAATATTTCTCCAACATAAAATGTTTAGTTGATATGAAATATATATGCCATGTGTCTTAGCCATTACACAGGAAAGGCAGCTTGTGAGGTCCCTGATGGTAGCTCACTATCAATATTCTGTTGATAACTCCTACTTTTCCTATCTAAGACTTGCAAACTTTAACATGACCGATCTGCTTTTGCTTGTCTTCTTTGTGCGTCTTTAGGATTTCTGTGTCCTAAAATATGCACATGGGAACCTTTTATCTTATACCAAATGAATTGGCACCCAGTGGTAAAACAGAAAATGAAGCTAAGAAGATTTTTAAAATTAGATTATTTTCCCAAATATGCATAAATTTGATAATGATGGGTGAAAATCATCCAATTTCTATGATGTTCTTGGTTTTATTATACTTTATTTGAATGATCAACTATTAGTTATAATATTAAATACTAACAGGAGCATTTTAGAAGATCAAAATATTTCCCAATTGTTGCATCACTTTTTATACTTTATGTTTAAGTCTCCATATTTTATTGCAATTTCTTAAAAACCATTGGCTTAAATACAGAACATTTATTTTATCAACTTTACTTTTCATAAAAATGGAAAATTTGTAGTAAGATTTAATTAAATATTTAATTGACAAAGTCAATGATTAACATATGTAATGAATGTAGTATTTTCTTTTGCAGATAATGCTGAAGCTCCGTAGAATGCGATAGTTTACCTGAGTCTTTTTAGTATTTTGGAGATTTAAGTTTGAATTCTAGATTCTACACATAAAAACGTTGGAAGAAATGCTTTGCAATCATATCTCTGTATTTTGGAGATTATCCTAGTTATTGTTAACTAACCTTAAAACACCCCTGGTTTTAACATGGTAAACAATACCACACATCACTACATTTCATTTTTCTACTTGGTTGGTATTCCTGGCTTGGAAAATTTTCATTGCTTCATCAGCATTCCTGTCTGCTTCCTGTTTGTCCTGACCTTGCTGGGGAACACCATAATCCTTGCTACTGTCAAGCTAGAACCAAGCCTCCACCAGCCTATGTATTTCTTCCTTTGCATGCTGGCAATGACTGATATGCTTCTTACGTGCTCCACAGCCCTGAAAATGCTCGATATTTTCTGGTTTGATGAACACTGGATTGAGTTTGATGTCTGTCTAACACAAATGTATTTTATCCACACACTTTGCATTTTTGAATCAGCCATCCTGGTGGCCATGGCTTTTGATCGCTTTGTGGCCATTTGTATCCCACTGCATTATTCGACCATCCTTACATCTTCTCTGGTTATTAAACTGGGCTTAGTTGGGCTGGGTCGAGCTCTGTTCATGGTTTTGCCATGTCCTCTTCTAATTAAGAGGCTGCCCTACTACACAAACTATATTATTCGTCATGCCTACTGTGAGCACATGGCTGTGGTGAAGTTAGCCAGTGCTAACACTCTCATTAACAGAGCATATGGAATTTCAGTGGCCCTTTCGGTGATAGCATTGGATCTATGGCTCATAACTACATCCTATGTAAAAATTCTCCAGGCAGTGTTCCGGCTTTCTTCCAAGAATGCCCGCTCTAAAGCCCTGGGCACCTGTGCTGCCCATGTCTGCACCATTCTTGCCTTCTATACACCTGGACTGTTTAGTTTCTTAACTCATCGCATTGGCAAGAATGTATCTCCAAGTGTCCACATCATCTTGTCAAGCCTGTACCTTCTAGTGCCCCCCACAGTCAATCCCTTGGTGTATGGTATCAAGACAAAACAGATTCGGGACCGAGTGCTTAGCCTCTTCTCACACGTGAAAATTATTGAGTACTAATTTTTTAAATAAATATTTGTGAAGGAAGAATGTATCATAATATAATGAGGCATTAACTTTTGCTATAATGATGTTATATAATGCTATTTCTGTTTTATGTTATATTTCATAGTAGAGATTTATGGTGTGTAATATTTATCTATTAATCTTCTCATTTTAATTTCACATAAACCATGTCTAATTTATTTTTTCATTCAGTATCTTCACTTTACACAGTCCAGGTTCAGATTATGTACATATTCCCCACTATTATATATTTTATTGTAAATTTCTCTGACTATAGATTTAAGTACATATAGTATACTGTTTATTTATTTAGTGACAAATTACAGGGCAAACATAGATCTAACGATTTCAGTTTTAGTTTCATTTATAAGAAGTTGAGGTGACTGGAGAGATGGCTCAGCAGTTAAGAGCACTGACTCTTCCTCCAGAGGTCCTGAGTTCAATTCCCAGAAACCACATGGTGGCTCACAGCCATCTATAATAAAATCTGGTGCCCTCTTCTGGGGTGCAAGTACACATGTACACAGAATGTTGTATATGTAATAAATAACTAATAATAATAAAAAGAAACTGAATACTGTCAATGTAGTCCTTACTTCAGAATAATTCGCAGCAGCAGTGTCCACCTGTACATTAGGTGTACTAGATCAGGACAGTGAATGAACAATTTATATCCTTTAGTACACTCAAGCATCAGCTTTCTATGTCCAGTGTCATCTGAACTTCTTAAAGCATTTTATCTATGTCTTTGTGAAAAAACTGAAAATTGATCATGTCTCTTCCTTTCACCAGAGAAGTAAGTTTAGCTGGCAAATGTCTTCTTCAACATCTGCAGAGTCAGTAAATGCAGACAACATAAACTCAATTGAAACAAGAACATTTCAAGCAGGTATGTTGTGCTGTAAAAGAATTTTAAACATAAACCTTCTGAGAATGAAATACCTGAGTATATGTGAAGAAAGTATACCAGTTAAGCTTCATATTCTTTTAAGTCTCAAAATATGTAATATATACCTACATTGTCAAGAAAAGTACTCAGACTAAGATACTATATGTCACCATATGAACAAGAGAAGTGGAAAGCTGCAATACTATAAAGGATGTGGTAGAAGTTGGGGAGAGGCCACCAAAGGTACACACAGTTCCTGAGAGAGAACACTGCTGTTTGAAAGTGTGATGAGTGTGCAAAAGCACTTCTAGTTTCTTTTAGAGACGTAAGAGATAATACTAAAACTCTGTAATTCTCCATTAAATACAAGAGAAGTCACAAAAACGAATAAATAATGACTCAAAATTACTGTCTTAGTTTATCAAGAAAAGATCTGTATATGTGCATAAAAAAGAGAAGAGATAATATATTGTACACAAAATTTAATTCTTTCTGTGGAAAATATGGTATTCTTTTCCAACATGCATTTTAAATTATTCCTTTAAAAATATTAACAGTACTTCTATTCCAACTAGAAAATTAGAGATTTTGTCTACTAGTAAATGAAGTCATTTCTATGAGCTTCAAAAATTTTCCTCTTTTCCCATCTAAGGTTTTCTGAAACTGAGCCATTGACATAATATAATTACAAGGGAGAGGTTCTGCTTTCACCACAAATTATGAGTAGGTAAATTTAAGTTTGATGCCATATGGTGAATTCACTGAATAACTTTTAATTTTAATTAGTTATTAAAGCATTATATATTTATACACATATGCATATGTGTATGTGCAAACAATAATGAACATGAGCCCATGAGTGGGCAAGAGAGCAAGGATAGATGGATGTTAGGATTTTGAGTGAAGAAATCAGAGGAAAAATGATGTAATTGCATTATGATCTCAAAATTAAAATAAGTAACATACATATATCATTTGTTTTATTATATATATATATTTATGCATAAAAGGGAAAATGAAGTAATATATTATACTGTATATAATTATTGCATTTTCCTTTTTATCCTTTCCTTCTTCCAACCACCCCCATATAACATAACCTCTATCTTCCTCTCTTCCCTTCTTCTGGCTTCTTCTTAAACTCTCTCTCTCTCTCTCTCTCTCTCTCTCTCTCTCTCTCTCTCTCTCTCTCTCTCACATGCATGCACACACACACTCATACATAGACACTCATATGTATTTGTAATCCTAAATATATAAATATATCTTTTTCAGTCTGTAGAGGTATGATTTCATGGTGATTACTTGATATGGCTAATGAATCCAGAGGTCATTTCCTTGGGCAAGCTGTTTCCGTCCATTCTCAGCATTCCGTAGTTTCCTGTAGGTTTTTGTCTAGACTTAGTGCCCCAGTGAGAGGTATTCCCTTCTAGGTTTGCATGTCTGTTTGTGTTTGTGGTCCCCTGTTCAGATCTTGTCAGTGCCGCCCATGTTATGGAGACATCATAGGTAGTTTCCATGACATTTCTAGGACTGGTCTCACAGTCGAATTCATCCTTCCTCTGGATCTTAAAATCTTCCTTCCATTAATGGTTTCCTGAGTCTTGGGTACAGGAGTTGTGTTGTGAATAGATCAACTGGGGACTGGCACCAACAATCACTTATTTCTTTTTTTTTTTTGATTGGTTGCTTATTTTTCTGTATTGTTTTTTAATCTGTTGCAGAGAAGATTCTTTGTGATGAGAGCTACACTGATCTATGGGTTGAAGCATAACATGTAGAATGAGGTTAGGAATTATGTTAGTTTAATACACTGGTGGCTGTAAGTTCTCATTTATGATCCATACCTTTAAAAGCCCCAGATAACTGTCTGGATTTCAGGTACCAGACAGGATTTCCTTCTTGCTAAATCCAATTAAAAGCTGTTGAATGTCCACCAAGAAAAAACTACCACCATGGCACTTTTTGGGTAATTGTACCATGTTGGTCATTGTTGGTAATTCATGTTAATTTAATCACTTTCTTTTCCTTGTCTTATTTCCTGGCTGAGAAATCAAGCACTATATTAAATAAAAGTAATGAGAATAGAAACCTTTAACCTAGTTATTATTTTAAAGGAAATGCTTTTGTTTTTCTACATTTACTACAAGTATTAACATTTAATCTCATGTATCTTTTGGTATCAATAAAATATTAATTAATAAATTGTTTCATCATCTTATCAAATGAATTTGATCATAATTATCATGATATAATCCCCTTAACTTCTAAATTAATTAAATTCACCACTTCTTACCTTCCTACCCTTCAAAACTCTTAACTGTGAAAGTACTGGTTAAAACAACTGGTCAAGGAGAGTTGGTGACTCTGGAGTGCGCAGGCCAAAGTGGGACATCTTTACCACAACCCCTGCTTCTTGTTCTCATGAAGTGTAACTACAAGAAATGGCAAGAGGGAGAGATCTAGTAAGAATGGAGCCAAATCAAGTCTTCTGAACAATGACAGGACCATTGCACTCACCAATTCATCGAAACTGTAGTTATCTAAACAACTTACTGCACAAGATCAAGACCAGGCAAGCAGTGTCAGTCTTTAATAAGCGATATTATAGATTCATCTGAACTTAATATTTGTCTATTTTTATTATGTATACTTGTGTTTCTCTTTAATTATTTGCCACATTGTCTATGGAGACCAGAAAGGAGCCTATGACACCCTGGAGCTTGAGTTCCAGATAATAGTGGGTTTTACAACCTAGGAGTTCATCTTGTGTCTTTGCACGACCTGGCAGTTTTAACTGCTGACTCATCTCACTAGCCCCATAACAGACATTTTTCTTATAAATGTTTGAGAATTTCGTATATGAATAATAAACATATTATATACATCCAACTCCTTTTAATTTTTCCTTACTTTATCTAAAATTGACGACCTCTTCTTTAATTATTATTATGAACACATATTTGTGTATAATTTTTATGAAGATATACTGAATTGTGTCAAAACATTTTGTTTTCATCTTTTGAACTGTAGAGAAATGAAAACCCTATGTTAAAGGGAATAAAATTATAAAAGATTAAATTGTCATGTGTTCTTTTATGTTTTTAGAATCTATATCCATCCCAAATGGCATTCATGGTGCTGGAAGGTTCTCTGCATGTTATTGGGGCAAAAGTTGTCAACAGTGTCACCAAGCTGTGAACAATGTTAGCTATCTAACTGCCCCGGCAACAAACTCTATGGAAGTAACCAAAAGCTTTATGACTAGATTTAATGTCCATTTTCACAAGGCAGAATCATCCCAGGGTACCATTAACTGGAGCCAAAACTGGTTAGTCTAGCTAGGTAAGGATGCTAGGGGAGAAGAAACTAATACTGTATTACTGCTTAATAAACAAGGTAATGAGCATTCCATCTCAAAGTTCTTATCTTTCTAATCATTGGTTAGTTCATCTCTCACCCTCATCAGAGAAGCTTCTTTTTAGAGTAAACAGATGGCAATTAATATAGAGACATACAACTGACCATGTACAGAGAGAAAGACTGTAGAGGGAACATGGTTATCAAACTCCCCACCTTGACTCATGGATCATCATGGGAGATGATTGTAAGGGCCCAGAGGTAGTAATCACCAGTGTGGAGCCCAGCCTGCGTGAGGCAGTAATCACCAGTGTGGAGCCCAGCTGCAGTGAGGCAGTAATCACCAGTGTGGGAGCCCAGCAGCTGCAGTGAGGCAGTAATCACCAGTGGGGAGCCCAGCTGCAGTGAGGGGTAATATTCACCAGTGTGGAGCCTAGCTTGTGAGGCAGTAATCACCAGTGTGGAGCCTAGCTGCAGTGAGGTAATAATCACCAATGAGGAGCCTAGCTGCAGTGAGGCCACTGCACACATGACCTCATAGCAGCTCATAGCACACATGACTGCATGCACAAGACCTACACAGAATCAAGGCAGCCAAAATAACAGCATGGATCTGAGAAGAGCTTTTGACATATTAGCACAATCTGAGAAACTATTGCCAATGATGTAGAAAGAGTTTGTTTAAGACTCAGTCTAAGAGAAGCTTGTCATTCTCCAATTTGATATCCCTACCTCGTGCATACCTGTAACTCCAAGTGAATTCATTGGGCTTAATGAAAAGCACATGAAGTTCAGGGCTAAAATTAGAGGGGAGTAAATTGGGGCTTAGAATTTACCAAGACTAATTATGTTTGTATGAAAATCTCAAACAAAAATAAATTACAATAAATGTCTAAAAATGTTATTAGACAGTAAGTCAAATTGAACCCATATTCTTCTTTTATTAAAATAATGAAGATTGGCTTGTACAACTCATTAAATTTACACTTGTTTTTATTTATTTCTCAATGCGTATCAATAAAATTTCTATACTAACCACTAAAATGAACTTTCCTAAACAGATAATGTGTAACATTTTTGGATTTTCAATAAATAATTTATATTTAAATCCAACTTTAACCTTAATTGATTTATTGATATATAAGTTATTCTGTAATTTACTTGAAAGAAGATATCTGTCACCATTATAGTGAAATTAAGGCATTTGGGGAAAATAGAAATTGTTAGTCATTTTAATCCAATAAAGTTGCCCAACATTTCTTCTGCAGATATCCCTGAAGGCAATAGCCCAATCAGAAGATACATATATTTAAACAAAATAATTGTTTTGTCTTCTCTATTTTAATTATAAATAAACCACATTAAAGAGTATAAAATGTACTTCCCTTAAAAGCCTGTTATTATATTCCAATATGTAAGGAGCTTTGAGACTGTCTTTCTGTTGTGAATAATAAAATCTGATGAAACTGAAAAGTTGACAGTTCTCCTTAATTTTCTTTTACTTTTTATGTTCTGAGATGATAATATAATTACAACCTTTCTCCCCTCAAAATTACAGAAGATAATCAGTTGTTCATTCATCATCCCCTTTATCGTTCTCCATTAGTTGACTGGAAATCAAGTTTTCTTTTTACCTCTATTCAATACAAACATTCTTTTTGTTTTATATTATTTCAGTTAGAATCAAAACAGTGGGCGTTATAAAGGCATATTCATGTATGTATATATTCAAGTTATATATGTGTGTATATATAAAATGCATCATATTATGTTCACCACCCCAAATCCATATCCCTTCTGTCAGCCTCCTCCCCTTTACTGCTTTCATTGTCTCATAATATTGAGTTTGTTGCAGTTTACTCTTGGACTATTTCATTTTTTGACAATGAGAAGCACACAGTCATTGTAGTGACCATGTTTATGGTAACAAGTAATAAGACTGCAATTGATGTTTTGATTTATTTTATGAGCCTTACAGTTGCAAACCATGTGTCACAAAACAAATATAGAATTACTGAACATCCTTCCCACTTTCAATATACTATCAATAAAATGTGTTATCAATTCCTATATCATAAATCAGAAAAAAACCCGAAAAAACTTTTTAAGATTGTTTTCACAGATGTTGAGATTAGAATAGTGATCACAAGAGGATAAAGAATGTATAAAGACAGGATAATGTGAAGAAATATTTCCATGGGATCAGTGTTAGTTGTACAAGGATATAGTTCAGATGTCTCATTACAAAGGAGGATAAATCTAGACAACAATAGTGAGCTGTGTATTTGGAAAAAAAACTAGAAGAGAATATTTTGAATGCTTTCTCTAAGAAAAAGATAACTGTTTAAGATAAAGAGTTAATTATCTTCTTTGACCATTAGTCAATCCATACATATATTTAACCATCATAGTGTATCCCATATTATTCTGTTATTAAATCAAAGAATGAAAATACAATTGATCAAAATGCATAATTCAACTAAATGTTTTGCTGCAATGACAGGCATATAATGTCTTTTTCATATAGGAAAATTACTTGATGTAATGAACAAACATGGTCTATTTAAGTAGTAGAATATATGTAAAATGCATTCTTAGACTATTTTATCATTATCACCTGCAACTATAAAATATATATTTTTTCCTATCTACTGAAATTTCAGGTAATAAACAAATACCAAAAGGATATTCAGTCCTCTTTCTTCTGATACTTTTACTAGTTCTTTAATTTTCTTTAGCATTACATTTTGTCTTTCTCTGCTGTCTGCTGATCATCAGTTTGCTGCTTAGGTTCTACCTTGAATTCCCTTTAAGTTATTTTCATAATTGGATATAAATGAGAAATTCAGAAAGTGAAGTATACACAATGAAATTGGCACCACACTGTATTAGTACTGGAATAGCTCTCTGTATTTGACTTACAAGCTAGCTACTGCTCAATTTATTATGTTGAAGACTGCTGAGATACTTGCCTTCTTTTCTTCTTTTTCTTCTTTTGTTTTTTATTGAGACAAGGTTCTCTGTGGCTTTGGAGACTGTTCTGGCCACTAGCTCTGTAGCCTAGGCTCGCCTTGGACACACAGAGATCTGCCTGCCTCTGCCTCCTGAATCATGGGATTAAGGGCATGTGCCATACCACCCAGCAAACTACGGAGATTCTTTTAAGCATAAGCTTACCCTAAGGAGACTGATTGAAATTGTTTTCTATTCTTATATCATTAAAAAATTGTTTTTCTCTCTGTGATAAAATAAAAGTTAAAAGAGTAGCTATATTATCTTTGAAATTTTCTATTGAAACAATAGAAAAAAATAGTAAAGCCCTTAAAAATGTTTATAGTTTGACTTGTGGTCACCTAGCATTCAATCTTCAATCTGTGTACAATTTAAGACAAAAAAGTCTCTCTCAGCACATTATTTATCCATTCAATCTCTTATTAAGCAAATATTAAACAAATGCCTAATATATTAAAATAAAGCATTTATAGGAAGAGATGTACATTAAAGAGACAACTAATTGTGCCAAAATGATTACACCTAATTATATATTTTCAAAATGTTTCTCTATCAAAAAATTATAAACCTGAGCAGTATTCTGCTTGCCGTTTATTTCTCTTGAACTCTAGTAAAAAATAAATTTTATTCAGTAAATGTTCAGCTACAATAAAGTCTATCATATCAGTCATAATTAATACACAAAATGCAAACTGTACTTCATGTTTTTATACCCATGGGAGTAGATTTGGTGACCCTGGGTATCTTCACCAGACCGGAAGATGCGCAGAATCCGCAGTCGGATCTGCTTAGTCTTTATGGTATAAACTACCGGATTGAGCACTGGAGGAATGAGAAAATGGAGATAAGAGAGCAACACACGACTGCATGGGGAAGCCCACTTGCCAAATCGGTGGATCATGGACAGGCCAATCATAGGTGTGTAGAAGAGCAGGACAGAACAGATGTGGGAGACACAGGTGTTGAGGGCTTTGAGGCGCTCAGTCTTGGAGGCAATTGACAACACTGTGTGGAGGATCAGCCCATAGGAGAGAACAATGAGCACAGAGTCCACACCCAGGGTGGAGAGAACCACGAACAGGCCATAGACACTGTTGATGTGGGTGTCGGCACAAGCCAGCTTCATAACATCTGGATGCAGGCAGTAAGAGTGGGAAAGCTGGCGCTTCTGGCAGTAAGGCAGCTTTTTCAGCATGATGGGGGCAGGAATATGGAGACCAATGCTGCGAACAACAATGACCAGGCCCAAGCTGGCAATCCGAGGGTTGGTGAGGATGGTGCCATAGCGCAGAGGACTGCTGATGGCCACAACACGATCAAAGGCCATGGTCAGCAACACAGAGGACTCCATGATGGAGAAAGTATGAATGAAAAAAAAGCTGGGCAAAGCACATGTCTAACGTAACCTCCCTGACACCCATCATGTAGATTGTGACCATGGTGGGCAGTGTGGAAGCAGACAGGCCCAGGTCCATCACTGCTAGCATGGATAGAAAGTAGTACATAGGCTGGTGCAGGGAGGGCTCTGACTTTACAACCCACAGGATCAAGCCATTCCCTGAAAGAGAGGCAATGTACACGAAGCACAGGGGAATGGAGAGCCAGACATACACAGCCTCAAGGCTGGGAGGCCAGTCAGAAAGAAGGAGGTGCTGATATGGTTGGAGTGGGCCATGAAAACTGCTGGGGAAGACTCCAAAATCAAGTGTAATCCCAGGACCTGAGTCCAGAGAGTTGTTAGAACTTCTGAAAGCTGGGATCTAATGGAGGCTCTTCAAAATGTTGCTCTCACAACCAAGGCTTCTAATTTATCTCACCATTTCTTTTAGTTCATAATTAGGGAATCCTTTAAGAAGATGAATTTTTTAATTGTTAGAAGAAAGTTTTTGTACACATTAAGACTGCATAATGGAAATATATTTAATGCTTAAATTGGAATTTGGCATATGTCCTTAGAAAGGAGCTAAAGAATGTTGGTTACAAGTCTGTACTACAATTATTGCATTCAAGCTACCTTCTAATATAGCTATTATATCAAACCTGGTCTAGAATTCAAGGCCTACTTTCTGTTAATTTCTTCACATTCCTCTCCTTTTTTGAAAATGATAATCATGATGAATTTTGTCATTTTTCTTTCACATATGAAAACATACTGATAGAATTCATTACCCATGTCTTTCACTTAATGTACTTTGTGAAACAATTTTATATGCACGATTCACATTATTTTTAGATTTATTTTCTTCAATTTTATGCATAAATATTTTTGCATGCCTGTATTCATGTACACCATGTATGCTTCTGGTGCCTGCAAAGGTCAGAAAAAGTCATTGGGTCCTCTGAAAAATGGGTATAACCTATCATATATGTGTTAAGAATCAAACCCTGGTCTTCTGCAAGAACAACAAGCACTCTACACCAATGACAAATCTCCAAACCCCATCTTGGGGCAGGATGGATAAGGTGTGTGGGTGTAGTGATGGAGGGAGAGAGTACATGAAGGGGCGGCTGGAATTGATGGCATTTGGGTGTTTGAAAATCTAGTGCCATGGAAACTTCCTGGAATCTATGAGGGTAACCCTAGTGAGGACTCTTAGTAATAGAGGATACAGAGAGTCTGCACTGGCCATGATTTGTAGCCCAGCAAGGCTTCAAGTTGTGGGACTGGGTTACACTCCACCTGAGTTGTTGGCTGAGGAGGTCCTTGGGAGATCTCTAAACAACCTAGGCTGATGCTAGAACAGAAGGTCGACAGTAGGGCCCCATTGCCTGGGAAAACTACCACAGACCTCATTGCACATAGGTCGAGTTTGTGTCTCCTTGGAGCCTCATCCCTGTGCCCTAGTCTCTTTGGCCAGAGAAGGTACTCTGCAGGCTAAGAAAAGAGAAACCTGGGCACCCAACTAGTCACAAAACCCTGTACCTACAGTCTGTCCCGTGACCATGATGTGCTAGCACAATGGTGCCTCAGAACTTGTGGGAATGGCCAACCAATATTTGGCATCACTTGAAAGTCAGCCACAAGAGGAGCTTAGGGTCTGTGCTGCCTGGATGGCCAGAAAGCTGACTCTATAGTACAGAATCTTAGGCTAGAACCAAACATGACTGGCAAAGAAAGAAGCAAAGAAAGGAAGAGAAGAAATCAAAAATAAAGTCAGGAAATAAAACCTAGTGAAATGGTTCCTAATGATATGGACTATACTACTAGGTTTGCGCCTCGTCTAGTAGTCAACAGAAAGTTTTCCTCCGGCAGTAGATGGAAGCAGGTGCCTAGACCGACAGACAGACATTATGTGGAGAGAATCTGTGTTGGAGGTCTTCAATGTGTTCCTCACCTCGGCGATCGGGGACCCAGAAGATAGGGAGCGAAGATTGTAGGAGTCAGAGGGGATAGTGGACACCAGGGGAACTTGGCCCACCATATCAGCTAGTGGGGCTCATATGGACTCACAGAGCAGCAAGCAGGGGCCTTCTTGGGTTTGCACCTCTGCATATATATTTAGGTTGTGTGTGAGCTTGGGGTTTTGTGGGACTCCTAACAGTGGGAAAGGGTGTAGCTCTGACTCTTGACTACTCTTGGGACTTTTCCCCTCCTCTTGGGTTGCCTTGTCCAGCCTTTATATGGGGCCTTTTACCTTGTCCTAGTGTGCCTTGTTTTGTCCTGTTTGGCTGTTACCTCTCAGAGTTCTCTTTTTTTCTGAGGAGGAAACAGGGGGAGTGTATCTGAGTAGAAGAAAGGTGTAGAGGAAGCTGAAAGGATTTGGGAGAGGAGAAATTGTGGTCAGGGTGTATTGTATGAGAGAAGAATCTGTCTTCCATTTATTAAAAAAGAAAAAAAAGAATTGGATCTATAATTTTGTCTTTTGGTCTGTCAAAGGAGGATCCTAGACTAGAAATAATTTTGAGTGACCTCTGTTTTTGAATTATGAATATTGTATTCAGTAGCTGAACACCAAATTCTAATGAGTATACTATAATAGTAACTAAACCTATTATTTTTAAATATTTATTTTTGTTTAATTTTGTATGTGTATGCATGCGGTTTTGTGCATATCAGACTTATTCTCATGAATTCTTTTGTGTTATTGTTCTTTTTCTTAAATTGTTTTCCTCTTATAACTTGACTTGTTCACGCAGTAGTGAAGCTATGTCAGGTACTGCTTTAGATGCATAGATTAGAGCTCTAACATTTTCAAATAAAGGGCAAAGAAACACCACAACTAATATTATTCTAATATGTGGAGAAAATAAAACAAAGGGGAAAGGGAAGGAAGTATCATACTAGATTAAGAATTGGAGAACTTGGAAGAACCAGTCACGGTGAGAGGACTCAGTTCACTGAAGCCAATTCAGTCCCTAGAACACTTCATGTCACCCAGCAGAGTAAGTGCCAGCTCTGTAGTGTACTAAACATGTGTCTGTGTACTCTAGAAATGGAGATGCAGGACTGGTAGCATTAATATAAATGGCAACCTGTAAATCTTGCAGCATTTTAGGTCTCTCTCAATCCCATTAGTCAGTGTTTTCCTGGATTGAAGCCTTGCCATTGGTTTTCAACAGTGCCTAACGATGACTGTGTTGTCTTTTAAAGCCTGAGCTGCCACCATCATTAGTTGTAGAATGAGAGTGTAGACAGCTGATGGCGCTTGTCAAAGTCCCACTGACACTGATCTGGGAGGGAAATCGGAACACTCGCTGACACAGAAAGTGTGATCCATACTACAAAATGCAGATGGTTCCAGAAAACACATTTACGTATAAATTAGACAACATTAATATTAATAATTAAGCAACAGAATTGTGATTATAATAATTGTTCCAAGAGTTTCCCAAGAATTTACCATGAAAAGAAGCAAGTTTTCACTGAGGTAATCTGCTAGGGTATTGGAAGCTAATGGAAATGTGAAATAAGACATAAATATTTGGGGACATTGACCAGAATAAACTGGACATTCAAACACTTCTATAATGGAATATTTCTCATAATTAGCCTGCAGAGTTTCTTTAAATTGGAGAGAAAGAGTTCTTTAATAAGCTGAAAGGGTCTCCTCTTACATCTAAATCACAGTTACATAGGCATATTACCTTTCAGAAAGAAATGGAACGTGAAAATAAACTGGCACCAGAATATTTTTCTGTTTCTGTATATGCTAAGCTCAGATGCTACCTAGAAAAGAATTTGTGATTGTATATACTCATTTTTCTTGTGTTTTAATTATTTTTACACACTTTGTGGAGGGAAAAGATTTAATGATAAGCAGAGGAATATTGTTGAGAATTTTGGACCATCTGTTTCTGGTGTTGGCTTCAACACAAAGACAAGAGGAGAAATTTGAAGATTGATAAAAAATAGCACTTAGTCATGAGATATTTCTCTAAAAATGTCAAGAAGGTACTATGGGATTCTGCATCTGGCTGGCTAAAAGAGTTTTAGTTATCCCAAGTAGGATAGGGATAGCAAAACCAGAAAGTCATACTGGAATTTCCAACATTGGCAACTTTACAATTAGAACAGTAAATCTTCCTCTTCTAAACTATAAGAAAATTATACAAGCAAAATTTTCTTGTCCAAAAATATTTTCATGTGTATTACATGTTAATATACATTTGCATATTTTGTACCATATAGATTTTATCCTTATGCAAAGAGAAATTTGTATTGTATTACTTCTTATAGAATGAATATATCTTTGTGTGTATAAATTTAAAAAGTGGGATGAATATTCTGTTGCATTCTGTAGTGTTAGATATTAGATAATGATTGTTAATTTTTGTCTTATTTTCTCCTATGTTCTCACCTTAAAGGATACAAGGTGTCTTTCAAAGATGATTATTCAATGATATGGAAAGAGCTTCAGTCAACAGGGATCAGCACGGATTTATTAATATCATAGCTCTTTTACCTTTCACCTTAAAAGAAAAAAAGAAATTAAACTACTTTCCAAATCAGCAACTCTACATGATAATTCTGTTCCTAAAAATCCCCCAGTTTTAGTTCAGACCTGAGGAGGTACACAGATAAAGACTTCTCCCCAATTTTAGTTAAGATCTGCAGAGGTACACATATTAAGACTTCTGGGTCTTCACAACCATGAACATTATAATTCATTTAAGATGAGGAATTATTGCTAGTGAGTTATCAATCTATCTGACAGCTTTGCATTTAATTGACTTGATTTGCTACAAAAGGACATTTGAAAAACTCAGTAAGAACCTACCCATTAGCTCCATAAAACAGAGAAGTGAAAGGTCCTTTTATTTACTCTTACCAGTCAATGGTTTTACTTCATATTCTTAATTCAAATTTGGCCCTTTTATTTTTCAAAACCCACATTATTTACTGATCCACAAGGAAACAAGGACAGAGAACTCGTCTCTTCCTCAGGAGTCCAGTGGCAGGGAATGCTCAGCAAGGAATAATTCTACAGCAAATTAGTCAATGCCCAGGTTATACAACAGGGACCATGGGCCTGGCCTGGTAGCAGCCAATGACTTTAACTTTGCCATTAAAAACAAGTCTTACATGTTCCAATGAGATAGTATTGCGATTGTTAGCCATGTGATTTTTCAGCAATCTGAGTTTTTATTGCTGTTGGAGACTCCTTAAAAAATAACTAAAACCTGTCTCGTCAAGACATAAACGAAAATTTATCTCTTTTTGCTTCCATTTTTTCAGTGACTCAATTTTTTAGCCTTTTTTATGTTTATAGAGATGTATATTTGGTTAACAGCAATCATCTGAGGTAAA
Organism: Arvicola amphibius; assembly: GCF_903992535.2. NCBI lineage: Eukaryota > Metazoa > Chordata > Mammalia > Rodentia > Cricetidae > Arvicola > Arvicola amphibius. The sequence continues at coordinate 105,562,607 of NC_052047.1, forward strand.
ACTGTGTTTGGAATTCAACACAAAACTTTTGCATAGTTGCATATTTTATTTTAGCCTCTGAGCCATTCCAATGGCTTCACTGGAATAGTAAAATACATTAAGAAAATTGCATTGAGGAGTAAATGGCATTTTCTATTTAAAAACTGAGGAAACTTGCAATTCTAAATCAATAGCTATGATTCTATTATTTACTAACAATATTGGAATACATAATACAACTATGTTTAGAAATCACTTTCTAAATATTTTAAATGATTCATTAGACAGCTAATTATTATTATTAAATCTAAACCAAAAAGAATGTTCTACCTTTGCACATTGTATAAATAATGAAAGTTCCAGAAAATGAAACGTTGTCTAAATTTGAAGATTTAGCTCTGAAGTTGGACAGAAAGTAGAAAATTACTAAACCCAAAGCAAGATAACTAATTGTGTTACCCCAATAAAACTTTCCTAAATAATATGTTTCACAAAAGAAATATAAGAAAAAAACAAGGATCTCAATCTTAGTCACAGGTTTACTTATTTGGCCAGTCCATGATGTACATCAAGACAGGAATTTATGACATTACTGGATCAGCAGTATAAAGACTTTTCACGGGGTAACCAATGGCTTTCTTGATTGGATTTGAGGACTTCTCCACAGAAAGGAGCTGCAAGCATGGTCACTACTGAATTGGAAGATCTTAGACCCTAGGGAGGAAAGTGGCGCTACTGTTCTTCTAAATAGTCGTGCTGGTTCTGCCTTCTAAATATTTAATTTATATGCATGGGTTCATGCTGCTCTCAACTGGTGAGCTCATAAACTCAATAACAGATATGGCTACCTGTCCATCATGTGCACAAGACCAAGGCAGTTTAAAGTAACAATATGGTAGAGATAAAATTATCTCAGTGGCTAAGAGCACTTGCTCATGTAGAGGACCTGCCTTCCATTCCCAGCACTCAGATGGTAGCTCACAACCCTTTAGAACTCCATATTTGAGTCTGCTTCCTTTTAGGCATGGACATGGTGAACATACATACATGTAGCCAAAACATACAAACAGCATAAATTAAGTAAATATATAATTTTTAAAAATTCCAGCATATAGTGGCTAGGGTCACCTAAGGCTCTATCCTTAGCTAAGGGGATATTAACACCTAAGGGTACTAAGGAAGGAGGGTCACTTTTCTTTGCTGGAGTAACCACGAATAGCTGTTCACTTCCTAGTTTGTGTGCACATACCACAGTGTGTACTGGCAATATCAGTTGAATGTAATGGGTTAAAAATTTATATGTATTTTGTCAAGGTCTCTATGATTCATGTGTGTATCAACCCTATTTTGTCTGGAAGACACTGTCTCCTTGCTGTCAACCATCACCTATTAGCTCTTAACATCTTTCTGCATGTACTTCCAAATAGATTACTAAGATTTGAGGGGAGGGGTTTGATGATGACATTCCATTTAGGGATGAATGTGCCATTCTTTTTCACATTTACACATTGTCCAGTTGTGTATCTCTGTGCTAATTATCATCTACTACAAGAAGAAGCTTCTCTGATGAGGGTTGTGAGATGTACACATAAGACTTGTCAAAAATTTCAGCACTTAGAAGGGGAAGTGTAAGCAAAGTCGCAACCCTAACCAAGAAGTTATTTGCAATTGATACCTTATTGGAAAGGGATAATGAAGGGACACTGGGTATATCAACCACACTCCAAGGTAAGGCTATATGCCTAAGAATAGTTGGCCAAATGGTGTGTATTATTTGCCCCCCCAGGAGTGTGTGTGTGTGTGTGTGTGTGTGTGAGAGAGAGAGAGAGAGAGAGAGAGAGAGAGAGAGAGAGAGAGAGAAAAGAGAGGGAAGAGAGAGGGAAGAGAGAGGGAAGAGAGAGATTTTATGATATTTGATAAGTAGAGAGATGGAAAGAAGCTGGGAGGAGTTGGGAAAAGAAAATATAATCAAAACACATTGTATTAAAGAAAACACCATCCTAAGTGAGGTAACCCAGACCCAAAAGAGGAATATGGTATGTACTCACTCATAAGTGGATTCTAGCCATAAATAAAGGACATAGAGCCTATAATTCATGATCCTAGAGAAGCTAAATTAGAAGGTGAACCCAAAGAAAAACATATTGTTATCTTCCTGGATATTGGAAATTGACAAAATTGCTGGGCAGGGGTTGGGGGCAGGGGGGTGGGGGTGAGGTGAGGATAAGGGGAGATGGGGGAGAGAAGGGAGAAAGAGAGGTTAGGGAGAGCTTCAGGGAATGGGATGGTTGGGATGGAGGAGGGGTGGATATGGGAGCAGGAAAGTATATATCTTAATTACAGGAGCCATTTTAGGGTTGGCAAGAGACTTGACTCTAGAGGGGTTCCCAGGTGTCCAAGGAGATGTCCCCAGCTTGTTCCTTGGGCAGCAGAGGAAAGGGTGCCTGAACTGGCCTTGTCCTATAGCCACACTGATGATTATCTTGCAGATCACCATAAAACCTTCATCTGGTGATGGATGGAGACAGAGACAGAGACCCACATTGGAGCACTGGACTGAGCTCCCAAGGTCCTGATGAGGAGTAGAAGGAGGGAGAATATGAGCAAGGAAGTCAGGACCATGAGGGGTGCTTTTACCCACTGAGACGGTGGGACAGATCTAATGGGAGATCAAGGCCAGTTGGAATGGGACTGATGGAGCATGTGATCAAACCGGACTCTCTGAATGTGGCTGACGGTGGAGGCTGACTGAGAAGCCAAGGACAATTGCACTGGGCTTTGATTCTACTGCATGGATGGCTCTGTGGGAGCCTTGTCAGTTTGGATGCTCACCTTCCTGGACCTTGGGGGATCTGGAGGACCTTGGACTTCCCATAGTGTAGGGAACCCTGACTTGCTCTTTGGCCGGAGAGGGAGGGGATAGGGGTGTGGCTGGAGGGGAGAGGAGGGAAGCAGGCGGAGGGGAGGGATGAAAATTTTTAATAAAAAAATAAATAATATAAAAAATATTAAAATTAAACAAATCTTAAAAACATGAAGTTGGAGGGATCTGTGGTGAATTGGAGCAAAGGAAAGTTGTATGGACATGTTCCATATATATGTTGTATATGTGTGAACTTTTTAATAAAGAAAATAGAAATATGATATTTTTTAACAGCAGCAATGCACTAGAACAAAGGAAATAAAGTTCTCATTTCAGAGCAACAACTGGGTAGGAAGAAATTTCAGAAAAGCATGTCCAAAGATATTGATTTAGATGTCCACTTGTAGGTCCTTTACCAAGTTCTAACCTGAAAATTCATAGCAAAGATGCAATGATACTCAACAGAGAGTGTCACTGGGAGAAATAAGTACAGAACAAGTGCAATGGAGACTGAATCTCTTGCAATAATGAAAAACACCAAGATTAGAGTGCAGATATTTTTTGATATCTCAGATATCTGTATGATTAATGCTATGTATAGTTAAGGTCCAAAGTTAAAAATTTAAAAGTAGCAATAAAAAGCATTCATTACCTTGTTATCAGAAGTCAATCTCATTGTATTGAAATCACAAGCTAAAGCATGAAAGAATTGTACATTTTACCTGAGTTGGTAAATTATATCTGATAAAAATATAGATCAGCTGTTTCAAAACTATCAGTGATGGCCTGATGAAAAATAATCTGCAAAAAAATAGGATATAGGACTTCTGATGCAGAAAAATTTCATATATATATGAAAATACATATTTTTTCTGAGACCAGGATTTCTCGATTTCTCTGTTATCTTTGAAGCCTGCCCTGGAACTTGCACTGTAGACCAGGATGACCTTGAACTCACAGAGATCCTCCTGTCTCTGTCCCAGAGTGAATAATGCTGGGGATTAAAGGCGTGCACCACCATCACACGACATAAATGATATATTTTAAAGCTGCAGGGAAAAAACGGAATTCTGAAACTTATAAATCTAAGTAATTACATATTGTACATCATAAGGAAACATTGTAAGGTTAGATAAAATTATACATGATGTCTGTATATCTTTGCTAATGTAAACTTGATATAATACTAAATATTCACAATGAAGAATTTATTTATGTCATTAATTATGTATCCATAAAGTGAAATATAATAGTGTTTCAAAAATAGAAGAAAATAATATACAACCACATCTACTTAGTAAAAGAAAACTAGGGCAAAATAAAAAAAAACCTTTTTTATCGATTATAAGTATGGGACAATAATCACTCAAGAATTAATACGTTTATTTCCTTAATATCCCATGGCATACTTTGGGACATTTATTGAGTTACATTTTTCATAAGTCATGTCCTACTATATAGTTATATACATCAAAAGTAAGATATAGTGTGATTGGACATCTTTACCACTGTTCTGAAAGTACAACTAAATGAGGTCCTCCTGAGTTGAAGTTTTTCAGAATTCTAGGATTTTTATCAGGAAAAGACTTTCGACTTGCAAAACTTCAACTCTTTCAATTTGTCCAGTTTTGCACATCATTGTATAAATACTCTTGAGACACAACGGATTTTCTGGTAATACGGCTTTACAAAATAGTAGAATTATGACTCTTCCCATGGATCAGTTATGGTTTTGATGTATGGAGGAATTCACACTGTATTCCTGTTGATATGTCTGAAAATTAGTTGAGTGATGATCTGGCAAAAGCGGACACCTGCTGTATTGTTGGGATGTCCTCAGTCAGCCTTTACCTAGCATTGAGGAATTGTACAAAGAAATTTCAGTGCTTCTTCAGATGTAGCATCTTTAAAATGCAACCCGGATCTCTTTGGTTTTGACACTGTAGACAATTGTGTTGAGAATGGGGGCATAAGAAAGTGGAGATAAGAGAAGAAGCATATATACCGGAGCTGGTAGTTTCTTTTTCCCAAAGCGAGGATCATGGACAGACTCACGAGTGGGTAGTAAAACCAGAAAGGACAGCACAGATGTGGGAAATGCAGGTGTTGAAGGCTTTCAGCTGTCTGGCATAGAAGCAATACTCAAGACTGTCTTCAAAATCAGCCCATAGGAAAGGAGAATGAGCACAGCATCCATCCCCAGTGTAGAGAGCATGACAAGAGGCCAAAGCCACTGTTGACGACTGTCCTGGAAAGGGACAGTCTTAGAACATCAGGATGAACACCGTAAGAATGAGACAGAGCACTGACAGGCTGGAACGTCAGCCTTCCCAGGAGCACAGGCAAAGGCAGATGAAGCGCAGCACTGCGGACCACCACGGCCAGTCCAATGGCTCCAATACGTCTTGTTGTAAGGATGGTAGCATAGCGCAAAGGTTCTCTGATGGCTCACACAGCGGTCAAAAGCCATGCCAAGAACAGAGGACTCAATGACTGAAATGTGTGGATGAAGAAGAGCTGCATGAAACAGGTTGCAGTTCCTATCATTCTCTGGCCGAGGAGAAAAACAGCTGCCATTGAAGGCAATGTGGAGGCTGAGAGGCCCAGATCGGCCATTGAGAGCATGGAAAGAAAGAGGTACATAGGTGTGTGGAGGCTGGACACAGACTTGATAACATGCATTATGGTTATGTTGCCCAGCACAGAAAGATGTAAATTAAACAGATGGGAATTGCTGTCCAATGACGAGAAGCCTCCAGTCCAGGAAGATCCATCAATATAAAAAAGAAGCTGCTGGCATTGCTATGTTTAGAAACAGCCATAACTCCGGAAATAAGGTTGCCCTGGAAAACTGTAATGGAAGCAAAGTCCTGTTTATTCTTAGCCATGTTCTAGCAAGTTGTCTTCAGTGGCATTGCTGTCTGACTGCAGAATAGCGATGCTCACACCGCTGAATCCCATTCTCTTAGCAATTTCTACTCTGAAACAAGGCAGACTCCTTTTTTTCCTATTGATTTTATTGAGCTAAATGTTTTCCCCTGCTTTCCTCCCTTCCTCTCCCCTTCCTCTCCCCTTCCTCTCCCCTTCCCTTCAACCCTCTCCCATGGTCCCCATTCTTGTAATTTACTCAAGAGATCTTATCTTTTTCTACTTCCCATGTAGATCAGATTCATGTATATCTGAACACGCCTGATCTCCTCTGATCTCAGAAGCTAAGCAGGGTGGGGCCTGATTAGTACTTGCACAGCAGACTCACTTCTTAACAACCGTTTTATTTTAAGCAGCACATTGGGATCATTAACATGAAGAAACCTCTCTTTTCACCTTGAAGGTTCTTCAACATTTGAAATTTAAGGACAAACCTGTGTTTAAGACATAGGGGCCCAAACACATGAGATACCTTATTTCTAATAGCAGAATACAAGTGTGTTTCTAATGGAACCAAGATGTGGACAACTGTGCTGAATGAGTGTGTGGAGTATAAATTATAATCAATCAATACTAAATCATATTATCAGGTAAAACTTTTGTTCTGAACTGGCCCTAAGGCATTATGAACAAAAACAATATCAAAAAATATATTTGAAAAATTTTGACTTCTTTTGCTCATTGACTTGAAACACTTCCTCAGTCATTATCCATGGTATTCATTGAAGTTTAGGATAGCTGGTGTGAATATACGAAACAGAGATATAAAAAACTAAAAATTTAAAAAATGTATTTTGGTGGTATCAAAAATCAAAGCTCCTTCTCTTTTGTGAATATTAATAATAACAGCAGTTATTTTATATATTCATATATTTTCTGCATTTCAAGGTCCAATAACTTGCTAGCAATATAGAGCATGTGTCAACTAGACCAAGAAGGCACTGACTTTAGATAGAGTGAATGTATCAAGCAGTAATTTTTACCCTTTCCTCCATGCTCACAGATTCCAAGTTCTGTCAAGAACACTTTTTAAAGAGAAGAATAACCTGGAATCTGAGGATGTGGAATACAATCTGATTCATCCTTAATCAAATATCAAAAATCATACATTAAATGTTATTTTCTTTACTGAACATCTTAATTTTCCTTAAAATAGAGACTTAAAATGTTCTTGAGAGCTACACTGTGCAGCATGTTTGAATAATAGGGCAATTGGGATATTCTAATTTTTGTCTATCAGTTGATCCTAGTGGTGTACCATTTTGCAAGAAAAGTCATCTGTATAACCAGAAATCCACACGTCAGCTGTTGACCTCAGGGATGCCTAGAGTAGCATTTCTATGAAGGTTAAATAATGATGCTCCATTTGAAGTAGCATATAAAATGATCACTAGACATGTTTGATAACAAATATAGGACAAATGATAGAAGAAGCAAATAAGAGTTGTTCATAAAAAAAAAATCAAAGGTGAGGCTGACCTATCATGTGGGGAAACGAAGGGGGCTAGTTCGTGTGACTACACCTCTGGAGAGGCTGAGGGGAGGTAGTTCCTAAGAATCATCTAAGATGCACTGAGAAAATTCTAAATATTGATGGCAGAAAAAGAGATGGGAAAAAAGAGGCTGCTTTTCTTGATCTGTCTCTGACAAAGGTTATCTGTGGTATGCTAACTACAGAGTGCTTCTAAGAACAGAGAAAATCACATCCTCTCCCCTTCAAAATTGTTTGTCAATACAGTGAAACTTTTGCAAATGTGGAAAACTTGCAATTATACCCATTAAAACCAAAACACTTAAAAAGTAGTAGCCCTGAGTGGATTTTAACATCCAATTTAACTTACTTGTCTAATATTTTCTTGAAGCATAATCAGATAGGTAAACATGATTTGTTAGAAATCAAAGTTCCATAGAATAGCTCCACAGATAAGTGGCAATGTGGCAAACACCCAACAGACGGCCTCCTAGGTATACAGGGATGTCTATGTTCTGACGTCACCTTCTAACAGATATTAGGAAAGAGAACTCAATGCTCTCAAACCTGTGAGCTTAGTTGCAGGGTATAGATTCAGCCCATACTCATGAGTCAACCTAGGGACAGATATTAAACTACATGAGGAACTGATCACACTGCAAACTCATGCTGTCTATGTATAAGAAGCTTCCCAAAGTGTTATTTAAGAATAGACTGATAAATGCAGAAGGACAAAGTATCAATCAATCACCTGTGATAGAAAAGCTGAAAAAGAACCATGGAAAAGAACTGTAATCAGAATGGTTAGTGGTGAATTTCTTCAATATAAGGCCATGTTCATTACATTCAGATATGGCTCAATTCTAGAGGGTGATAAGGGCTTATGAAAGGCTACTGTTGGACAGAATAAGTAATTAAGATGATAGGACTAACTTGTGAGGATTGTTTAAGCCAGGTTTTAAGAGACAGATGTTCTTAGGAGACCTAGCCATGATGCTGAGCATGTAATGACTTAGTAGATAGCTCCCAGGTTGCATGTCTGTTTGCCTATCTGTTCACAGCATTTCTTAATTTTGTGTGGGAGAAGATGAGGAAATTATTCGTCTTACATGAACTTTTGACAAGAATATTTCCAATCACAAACTGAGAAATGAAAGGCTATAGTCCTTATTTGACACATGCCAAAAACAAAAGAGGAGAAGTATGTTTTACTTTTCAAAGTCAATAATACAACACTGGATAAACTGATTTTGTAATATCCTTTATCACTAAACTAAAACTAAATGCTTTGAAAGGCAATTAATTAAATTGTGACATTGAAATAGTTACAGAATTCTACATTCCTGTAAAGGCTTTTGTTCATGTTAGAAAAATGTTCTGAGCCATTAATTAAGATTTTAGTACCCGGATATTAATTTTGAGAAGGCATTTTAACCTACTTTTTGGTATACTGCATTGAACCAACATTATTTTTTTTATTTCCAAGTTTTAAAGGAATGCGTGTATGTGTCATTCATAGCCATGATCTATACACAGAGAAAAGTTACACATTACAGAATCCTGAGGTTAGTTCAGGTTTAAGTGCTAACAACAGAGGGTTTATTAAGGAAGAGAAATAAAGAAAGCTGACAATAAATGGAAACAAGAGTTTGTATGCTAACCTTGATAAACATACCTTTTCATCATGACTCTCATATACCTAAAAATGAGAGCTGGACCTTTATTGAATGGTGTCTGGTATTTAAGGAATATTTACTACCTTTCAAGAATCTTAACTTGTTATATAATAGCCAATTTAATGAAGCTTGAGTTTCTGCGCTGCTTATATACCAACAGGTGATGTTCATTGTAATGAGAATCATAGGCTCTTTAGAGAGGAGATGCAGAATTACTGTATTTTCCCAAAGGGATGTTATGAGAAAAATACTGCAAGCATCCCCTTCATCTGTTACATGGAAGATAAATCCATCCCATCTTCATCGTGACAACCTCTTGGTGGCGAGTTGAATATCTCTATTACAAAGCTCTGTGAGAATTGGAAGGCACATTTCTTGTTTTCCTTCCTGTTTTCTTTCTTTGTTCTATCATAAAAATTTCTTGGCAATTTTAGTATTCAGCAAACATAAGTTCAACTTGATTTATATTAGATCTTAAACTCTAAGGTGAATGATTGACAAGTGAGGAAAGAGGGGTCAGAGATCTAAATTCACTCTCTAAAATTACTATCATATGCATCAATTAGTAGAAATGAGCACCTCCAACAAGTGTCCTTTCTGCCTCAAAGAGCTACACAGTTTTAATCTTTTATGTGGCATAACCTCTGGCTTCCATTCCAGGTACCATATGACATTATCTAGATCCAAGTGTTTCTGTCACTCACCTGATTCCAGGACAGAGCCACTAGCTCTACAGAGCCTCAAGAGGCTCCCTGTCTTAAGTGCAATGCCACCTTAGGCTTATAAAGCTCCAATTCATGCTTTCCCAGGAGGCCCACAGCCAATTCCCATCCCTACAAGTGTTAATCTTGTGAACTGTCCAGAGTAACACTAAGAACTTACAACTTGATTTAGTTCAGTTTTCTTTTTGTTTGTTCTCAGTCTAAAGCCATGCTAGTCCTACGCAAGTCCCATTATGGTCCCATGTTGGTTCTAGCACTATCTTGCTGAATATCAGTCTCTCCAGACAGAAAAATCACCTACACGTTTCAAACAAAGTGTTCTTATTTTTTTTTCTGTTCCAGAAAACAAAAACCCTTAAGTTATAAGCATGTTGGGGCTGGAGTAGAATATCTTTAGCACTATGTTCAACCTAAAGATATCAGTAAAAGATGTCTAGTCTAAATTTATTCCATAAAGAACATTAGACATACTTTTCAGTGATTTCTCCCTTTTTGTCCCTCTATATTTTCAAACTGTGCTCTTTATATTTTCTAGGGAATTATTATAAAGAAGAAGGGAGGTCAAACTAATTTAGAAGAAGTAGTCTGGAGTGTTTCTGTGAGGTTGAGAAAATGGAACTATAAATGTGCAAATGTGGCAGTAGGTGTAGGGCTACTGTGCGGGTGAGACAGAGGCCACATTAGGAATAAGACCCACGTGATCTGAGAGTGTGCACAGTAATTCACTGGTCCTCTAGAAGGAGCCATAGGATGCAATATGAAAATGTACTCATGGATAAGACTCAACACACAAAGGATGTGACACACCATCAGAAGCAAAAGAACACAGGCAAAGCACAGCCGGGCTTAGGTGTTTATTTCTTCTTTCTTCCATTAGTCATTTTAGCCACAAACCCCCAAGAAACATGAAAGATAGTTCTGTTTCTACAGTGTGTTTGTATTTTGGAGGCCAGAGTTCTTTCAGGAGCTAGCCACAAAGGTACACAATCTGTTATATGATCAGCAATGCAAACGCCATACTTGATTACATAAGTATGCAGCAATTTTCATGTTCCTTCCCATGTGCTGTTGTTGTGGTTTAACCTGGGAGGCTGTTCTGGGGAAGATTATAGCATCATTACTCAGTAATTTTCTTGATATTACTCAGATTGAGTCTTGGAGTCTGTCAAAGGATATTTAGCATGGATGTAACGATAAGCAAGAACTTATAAAGTAGATCCATTGCAGAAACTCTGCTACTAGAGGGATCTTGTCATCTTCAAGAAAATATCATATCCCCACTAGATATGTGTTGGAAATATTTCCATTTGATATGTTTAAAGTATAATTAGCTCCTGACCTTGTAATGTTCTGAATCTAGTGGTGAAAATATGCTAATTATATACACATAAAAAATTAAATAAGAGAGGTACAGTTTGGATAATCAATAAACATTATTTGTGCCATTATATTTGTACATCTAGCTTGGAATTTATAATATATATATTATATATATACTTTCAAAGTATACATTATATATATATGTAATATACATATTACATATACTTTCAGACTATTATACTTTAAAAATTTTGACTCTAGCAAACATACACACAGGTATATGTAGGTGTTTATCATTTAATTGTATCTTGTATGCTAATAAACATGCAAATATGGAAAGGAGCTATCTCACAGAGTTCCAGCCATCGGCAAAGAACTACAAACAAGTAAGGAATCAACTCCCAAAAGTAGGAAAAACAGTATTAGCAGAAGAAGAGCCCTCCAATTGGTTATCCAGTATCACATGATCAGTCTTTAACAAGCAGCACTATATGGACTGAAAAAGTTGTATTTGCATATTTTTGCTAGGCAAGCAAATGTGCCTGCATGCATGTGTGTGTATATGGATGTGTGAGTATATAACAATAACAACTAAAGAACAAGAGGCCACAATTTTGAGAGGGAGAATGTTGGGGGGTACATTGGAGAAGTTGGATAGAGGAACAAGAATAGGAAATGATGTAATTTATTTTAATTGAAAATAAAAAACTTAATATTATACAAATGTATACACATATATGTACATATATACATATAAATATACACACACGCAATTCTATGTTAGAGTACAATATTGGCTAACCCAATATGAAATCCAAAAGGTTAATTCAATGTCAAAATAGTTTTTATTTTATTTCATGGTTAAAGCAGTATGAAATGTGAAAATGCCTTCTAAGTCATTAGGGAGAATACTGGTGTGAAGCAGATATATCTAGGGGATAGTTACCAAAATTTGAGATACATCTGGGGATTATAGAGAACCACCATTGCGGTCAGTACTGTGCTGTCAGCATTGGGAAAGGAATTGAGCTGGAGATGACTAATTTGCTGTCATTTCCATGTGAGGATTCTAGTGCCCTTATGAAGCACAGGAGTAAGAACTTACACCAATTCCAAAGTCTCTTGCATAGTATACAGGTATAAAGTAAGGCATGGAGAGTACTCATAAGTCCATGCAAAAATGAAATAATTATGGTTATTATAGAATTATAGAATATTTGAGAGGCTGTGGATTTCAAAACTCAGACTTGAATTACAGAATACATGCTATTTGTGGATAGTAAGGATACTGCCAGCATAAAATATGGAAAAGTTTTGTTATTTTATATCTTTACATTTGAAGAATATAATTGTATTTTGATCATGTTTCCCCATTTCCCTCTTACATAATTTCCGTCCCATCACAAGCAATTCCCCAAAAGTTCCCCTGTTACTTTCCTATATTTTGCATTTTTGTCAGCCACTGCACTAATCAGGGCTTCCTGCAAGCGTATATGGGGCTGTCACTAGAGGTAAGGACAGTGTACCAGTGGCTACATTCCCCCTTCCTTCAGCAACCATTGACTGCATGTAGATATTCAGAGGGATGGAGCCTTATGAGCCAATATCATCTATAACTGAATGTTGACTGTTATACAATCTTGTACAAGAATTGTGCACATCATAACTTTCTGCTGAGTTCATAGTTGACAGACATGCCATTTCAAGAAGACAGTTTGCACAAGACCCCTTCTTTTCTTCTGGTTCTTATGTTTTTGTAAGGGGTGACAGAGGTACCCATTTCCAGGAGTGCACTTCATAGTCACTTGCTTTAGGCAGTTTGATGATTACATAGTTATTGCATAACAGTTATTTTCAGTTCCAGGTATAGATACATGTTTTGCTTATTGATTTCTTTTTGTTGTCCTACAACAACAGCAGCAAGAAAACATTTATAAATCTAGCCTGAAGGCATATTTTTTAATCATTAGTACTAAAGCAGCAGAAGCTGAAGGAGAATTGTGATTTCAAAGTAAGCTTAGGTAAATAGTAAGACTTTATCTCTAAAAATTAAGGCTAGTCTGCCATGGTCGCACATGCCTTTAATCCCAGCACTTGGGAGGCAGAAGCAGGTAGATATCTGTGAGTACAAGGCCAGTCTGGTTTACAGAGCTAGTTCCAGGACAGGCACCAAACCTACACAGAGAAACCCTGTCTCAGAAAAAATATATATTAAAACTAACAAAGAGAAAGAAGGAAAGAAGAAAATGAATGAAGAAAAGCAGCAATGGGAAAAATGAAGGAGGAAAATTGAGAAGCTGCTCCGAGGGAATAGTTTGTTAATTCATAGTATTTCCCCATATGATAAATAATAGATCAGAATTAGCACCACTCTACTGAAACACATGCAAGTGATACAAAAATTAATTTTCTTACTGTCACAAGATGAATCTTAGTCTTTCCTGCTCAAAATAGGAACCTGAAATTAAAAAAAAATACATTTGATTGTTTCAAAATTTGAAGTTACTCAGGATACCTGTGACAGAAATGGTTTTGTAGTTCCACCTACACTATCACTTAATCCAGAAATTAGCAATTGAACAGAGCTTAAGGAATATGAGGAAGTAAACCTATAAGAAATTTGGGTGGTGAGATGCCTCATTCAACCTTGATGCAGAGGGTGGAGATTGGTCCTGCCTCAACTTGATATGCCATGCTTTGTTGACCTCCCTTGGGAGGCAAGTGAAGGGGGCGAGTGAGTAGAAAAGAGGCGGGAAGAGGGAATGAGCAGAGATGAGGGGGGAAACTGTATGTGAAATGAATTTTAAAATTTAATGAAAAAAAGACACCAAAAAGAACCCTGGAACATCATAGTTATGTATATGCTTCAGAGTAAATATTTCATACATCAGTGTGGTACCCAACCTTAAAATGAGGGCATTGTGCATGATGATACTGGAAGGAGGTAGAAAGAGTAGCTCTCAGTGTTGCTGCTAAGGAGAGATACAAAGCACCATGATGCCAGCCGTTAAAGAGTCACTAATTTGTCAAACTGATTGTATTAATGGCAGAAGTACATCATATAGAGACTATATTTTTTTCTTTTAACTGTGACGTATACTGGAATACAATCCTATTTCTTGTTTAATAAAATAAGCATTGGACTATTTTGGTTAATAGATAGCACCAAGAAAGTCTCTTTAATGAATTGTAAGCAGAAAGACTGCAATAAATACAGGTAAAATTAAAAGGAGGAAAATTAAATTGAGTACAGCAAATACAAAATATCAAAGTATATAAACGTCACAGTAGATGTATTCAAAGTCAAACAAATGCATTACAAACACACACACATCATGGGTATATATCTTAAAGTGTAATGTTCTCATTACTTATGATAATAAAGAAGTTTCAAATTAAGAATATCTTGCACTGAATTAAGCCAAAATGGCTATACTTTCTAGTGTATTTGATGTTATCTAAGAAGAAGACATTAGCATGATATCATCATTACATATAAATGAAATCTATTTGTTATAAACCTACCAAGAACCTTTATTAATTTATATGGGTGATAAAGAACTTTATTCTTCTTTTTTCTATTTTTTATTTAAAATAGTTTTTTTCATTTTACATACCAACCACAGTTCCCCCTCTGTCACCCCCCTGTTACCCTCATCTTCCTTCTACCCAAGACCCCATCTACTCCTCAGAAAGCATAAGGCTTCTCATAGGAAGTCAGCAAAGACTGGCATATCAACCAGAATTAACATTAATCCAATAACTGGCTTTTTGGGCCCCATTCCCTATGGAGGGATACCTTGCTCAGCCTTGATACAGAGGAAGGGCTTGGTTGTGTCTCAAACTGATAAAAAACTTGTAACATGCAATTACAAAATTGAATTTAATGGTAGATGAAGGACTTTACTGATATTTCTACTCATGTATAAGACTCACATAGCCAATCATTTGACTTTATTAATAATTTATCAAATAGTTTTCTGTTATGTTTATTTGCTTCAATATCACCTGAGATACTGTACCATTTTCTGAAATGTGTTAGTTATCAGTGAACTTGCAATAATTAATTATCCAAGCTTTATTTTATCTGATTCAATTTCAAAGGTCCTTATCTCTTTCTCACCTTCCTAGTTCAATCTATTTTGCTATATTAGTTTAGTACAGCTTACTAGGTATAAAGAACTAAGACAAGGCAATGAAGACCAGGCAGTTGCTATATTCTAAGTATTCTAAATATCTATGAGACAAACAGTCAGTTGCATTTAAATGCTGAACAAAATAACAGGAAGATTAATTAAGAGTTTACCCTCAAGAAAACAAGAGGGAACAATCAATGTCTTGTTCATGAAGCAAATTTACTAGAACATGGTCTAGAGAGATGGCTCAACAGTTAAGGATTGCTCTGTAGCCAACTGAACCCAAGTTCAGTTCCCAGTACCTATATCAAGTAACTAACAACCATCTGTAACTCCAGCTCTAAAGAACTCCAGATCTGACATCCTTTTCTGGCCTTCATGAGCACCTACACACTGGAGCATGCAATACACACATACACTCAATTAATAAAGTTTAAAAGCTATTGGAAAAGTTCTGAGAACATTAAATTCACATTATTTCATAAGGAACTGTATAAATGTATTTACATGTTGTCTTTAAATGTCTGGATGGTATATTGAAATAAGTGGTTAGAAAAGAATAGGGTATGAAAGGAAAAGTTAAACTTCTGTGGAATTTTAATGAAATATAGCATGACTTTGTATTTATTGGCTTTTATATCTGTATATAGTTCAGTAAAAAACAATTTAATAGGAAAGGTTGCAGCCACTGGTTCCCTCCCACTTCTCCGACCTCCCCTTTACTTCCTTTCTGTCCAAGATTCAGTCCCCTTCTGTTGGCCCTTCAGAAAAGAGCAGGCTTCCAAAAGATGACAGTCAAAGAGGGGAAAACAAAATACAATAAGACAAGGCAATCCAATAGGAGGAAAAGAGTCCCAAAAGAAGGCCGAAAAGTCAGATATATACCTGTTTCCACTGTTAAGAGACCCACAGAAATTCCAAACTAATAACAATAAAATGTGCAGACACCTGGCGTAGGCAGGCATGTTTAACATTACATAAATTTTCATAATTTATGTTATAGATGTGACATGAGCTTTTTTGTTGTTTTTTTATAATGAACAGCTTCTTAATTTTGTCTCGGATCTGCTTGGTTTTTACCACATAGACAATGGGGTTCATCACAGGAGGAATTAGGAAGTGCATGTTGGCTAGAGTCACATAGACATGTGAGGGAAGCCTCGGGCCAAAACGGTGCAGCATGGACAGACAGATCATGGGTGTGAAGAAGAGGACCACGGCACATAGGTGAGAGATGCAGGTGTTGAGAGCCTTGAGGCGGCCACTGTGGGAAGCCATCCTCAGCACTGTTCTCAGAATCAACACATAGGAGAGGAGGATGAGGAGAAAGTCAAGTCCCATGGTGGAGATCATTACAAACAGCCCAAAGATACTGTTGACCCTAGTATCGGAGCAGGAGAGCTTTATGATGTCAGGATGCAAACAGTAGGAATGGGAAAGTACATTGGAGCAACAAAAGCGCAGCCTCCTCAAGAGGATGGGGAGAGGTAGCTGCACAGTTAGGGTTCGGACAACAATAGCCAATCCTATTCTGGCAATCACAGTGTTTGTGAGAATGGAGTGATAGTGAAGTGAGTGTGAAATGGCCACATACCTGTCAAAGGCCATGGCCAGAATGACAGCTGATTCAAGGTCTTGGAAAGTGTGAATAAAGAACATTTGGGTGAAACAAGCAGAGGGGGTCATCTCTCTAGCAGCAAGCAAGAAGATCCTTAACATAGTGGGGAAGGTAAAGAGAGAGAGACCCAGATCCGAAGTAACTAACATGGCCAAGAAAAGATACATAGGAACATGGAGAGTCTGCTCCCACCAGATAGCAATTATGATGGTCATGTTGCCCACCATAGTAATGAGAAACATGGCACAGAATGGTATGGATATCCAGATGTACAGAGTCTCCAGTCCTGGGATGCCAGTAACCAGGAAGGTGAAGAAGACAGAGTTGGTGCTGTTGGCAGGAAGCATACCTCTCCTGTAAGATGTCTTGTCTTAGAACAGATGCTGAACCCTGTCTCTATAAGCTTTGTCCATTAAATACGTATTGAACTCATCCTCATGAAGTCATGAATTTCCCTTATTGTTTTTGTGATAAAAGGTTTTATGACATTTCCTATTGATTAAGTTGAACCTAATAAAGACTAATTCTTTTGTTGAACAACTTTTCCAGGCGTGATAAATTACTGAAGGAAAAAAATAAGTGTTTTTAGTTAACTCAAGTCATAACACTGATACAATGACATTTTAAAATGAAGAACTCAGAACTTACCAATCACTAAATTCCCACTCAATAATCAAAATGCACACTCTAATGAAACCAGTGCACTATTCTGTGTGGTTTCTACAATCCTGGTGATAATTAAAAATGATAGATCAGCAGATTGGTTGTTCATAGAATTATAGAACTTTTATGTAATTGGGATTTAAATCAGTATTTTAGGCATAACAGGCAAAATTTTACCTACTAAGCAGGGAACCCAAGCACCAAATCTGAGAGTTACCATTGTTTTTTTAACCTGTTTATAAGTTTTTTGTTGACTGAAGTGCAAAAACTAAAAAGACACAAATGTAAATATTTTTATTCATGTTAATATAGTTATCCGGTTTTCCCTCATGAGCTTGCCTCTCATTTAGGATGTATTCTTGCTTTTATAACAATTCTTTTTACTTGCATTTTACAATGGATATACAAAATAGTTTATGACAGACTTGGACTTTCTTATTGTCATCTCTCCATCACCAATTTTAAGAAGTGCTCTGACAAGTGGCATATCATTCCTTAATATAAACATGGTTTCTAAAATCACTTACCATGGAAAATAAGACAAATATTTCTATATTATTCAAAATGTATCTATAGTTGAAGATTCTATAGACTCATTCATATAACATATAGACTAATTTCATAGTGAATTTTTTAGTTTTGCAATTATCAATGTACATATCATAGGGACTATTGAACGTAATAATAAGAAGTTCAATTTTCATCAGTATGTCAAAGCAAATAATACTGTGACTTATTTACAGATGTTCTTCAGTATTGATCATTTACTCTTTATTCAGGCCAATAATGCATATGTTTTTCAGCCACATGCTTAATTCTAAAATATAATTTGTGGTAATGGCAAAAATTAAATCTGGTTTCATTAAATAGGTAAGTACCAATAGAAAGTAAATCACAAAGTATTTATGAAATGATTCCACTATCACTATCTTCATTAACAACAATATATTTAATTTAGAAAAAAGTTCTAGACATATTTAAATCTTCTCAAGTTTTCAAAACGTATTCTTCTCTCTTTCCATCTTACATTTCTTTCCATGTTTCTAAAGTTAAACACACAACATGCATCCGGTGTTCCCTTTTATAAGCATTGATACTATGAACAATAAACTCTAGACATCTGGTTCTTCTCCTGTCCACCAGCCATATATTCCCTGCTGTTATTTTTGATGGAGATTATATTGAGAAGTCTTCATTTCGTGCATGAGAGCATACACTTCCATTTTACTCTTAGTTTTTCTATGTCTTATTTAAAATCCCTTTTGAATCTGGGTTCTGATGGAGAAAGAGCATTAAGGAAAACCACAGAAACAAGACTTAAATTCTGAATTTCCTTTTTCTGATATTAGTTATGAAATATTTCAGGGGCCTGCTGACTAATTTCTCCATCCATTTACCACTTCACAGATCAAGATATCCATCTGCATCAGTTTAGATGAGATTCAGAAGTGATTGCTGTGATTAAATTTTATTTTACAAGCTCTCTGGAAAGTAAATGGTCAGAGATGAAATCCAACAGTAGCCTCAGAAAACTGGTGGGCACTGCTCCTTTAATGGAGAATGGCTCTGTATCAGGGAATATGGACTAGAATAGCATAGCAAGTTTGATAAGAATATGCCCAGCCAAGTCTCATACTTGCAAGTGGGCCTCATAATTAAGTTTCTTCTTGCATCTAAATTCTAAATGGTGTTTTCTTTTGCTTAGATATCATTTTGAGAAGACTTTCTGTATCTGTGTTTTCGGGTATAAAGGGAGTCTTACATTCAGTAAGGAGCTGAGGCCTGTGGTCAGCATTACCATGTGGACAGACCTCCAATTCTCCACTTCAGGAATAGCTGCCTCATTCTATTTGTTGTGCTATCATTACCTAAACATCTCAGACATTTGATATAATCAACAATGGATGGTTTTCCTGAAGACCCCTCCCCAGGCCCCGGTTATTCCTCCGACTTGATTGGATAGTTCTGCACTCACTACTTTATCCATAGTCTCGTTGATCGAAATTTCATTTTCAGAGTACACTCAGTTTTCCTCTCACCTGGCATCTTAAAGTGGCATGCTCCCCAGGGTTCTGTAAGGACAGCTTTCCCTTCTGTGTTGAAGATCACTAACACTCATGATCTGAATTCAGATGCTTATTATGTGTTCAGCTCTCCCCTGAGACTTAAAATCTCCCTAGACCCCCTTTTACTTAATGGGAGAGTCAAATTTTGCTTTCTTACTCCCCAGAGACACTACTATAAGAATGGCCCAGGCACCAAGTGGGTCTTTTTTTCATCATTAAGCGATTGTAGTTACCAAGGTTGTATTAGCTCAGTTCTGTTAGAAATCAGTTTACTAATGAATTGTATATTTCTGGAAAATTCATTTAATTGAAAATTTTCCATTGAAATCTTCATTGTACTTTGATTCATTTGAGCAGCTTCAATCAAAACACTATTTTATTCTCCTAGAAATTATATCAGGATTCGGAAGCAATTCACTCCTTTTGTCTCTGTCTCCCTTCTTTAGCCCATATACTTCTTACAAACGTCAGTGCCAGCAGATCTTTTTTACATAGTATTTTATGTGTCTCTAAGGATAGTTTCTGTAACTTCCTGTAACTTTATGTGAATCTAGACTAAAGAAAACAGAAGCCTTGAAACAACTAATGACAATATCATATTCCTGGAAGTGGAGAATCTCTCTAAAGTGATATGGACTAGGCGATCTTAAGAAGCATTATTTTCTGGATGAGGCTTCTATAATTGATGTTAATTAAGCTCATCCTCAATCTGATCACAGGGGAAGGCCAACTAAGGCACCCTCTATACTATTGTTTAGATTCTTATCTGGGGTCATCCTTGTGAATTCCTGGGAATTTTCCTAATGCCAGGTTTCTTGTTAGCCCCATAATGGCTCCTTCAGTCAAGACACCTCTTTCTTTGTTCTCTCCCTCTTTCCCTTCCTCCAACTCAACCTTTCTGGTCCCTCTTTTTCTCCTCCTGCCTCTTCTTCTACCTGCTCATTCTGTTTTCACTCTCCATCCTCCCCCTACACTCCCAGTTTACTCCGAAGATCTCGTCTATTTCTGCTTTCCTGGGGGATTTATGTATGTCTTTCTTAGGGTTCTCTTTGATACCTAGTTTCTCTGAGGTTGTGGTCTGTAGTATGTTTATTCTTTGCTTTATGTCTGATTTTCACTTATGAGTGAATACATACTATATTTGTCTTTCTGAATCTGGGTTACCTCACTCAAGATAGTTTTTCTAGTTCCATCCATTTGCCCGAAAATTTGAAGAGCAGATCTAGAGACCCATAGCTAACCACTGGGCTGAGCTCCCTAGGTACAACCAAAGAGGGAGAAGAAATAATAAGAACAAAGGGTCAAGACCATGTTGGGGAAACCCATAGAATCAGCTGACCTGAACTAGTGGGAGCTCACTGATACAGAACTGACAATTGGGAAACCTTCATAGGACTGAACTAGGCCCCATGAAGGCAGGTGATAATGGAGGAACTTGGGCAGTATGTAGCAGTAGGACCAGGATCTAACCCTAGTGCACTGACTTTGTGGAGCCCATTCACTGTAGACAGATACCATGCTCGGCATAGGGGGAGGGCCTTGGTCCTGCCTCAAGAAGATGATGGGACAAACTTAGTTGAGTTCCTAGGGATGAGTGGATAGAGGGTGGGGTGGGAGAAGGAGAGAGCAAAAGCAGGAGAGGAGGGAGGGGTAACTGGAATTGGTGTATTAAATAAATAAATAAACTAATAGATAAATGAATAAAAATAAATAAATTCTACAAAAACATTATTTTTGGGCTGTTGAGATGGCTAAGAGTTTAAAAACACTGACTTCTCTTTCAGAGATTATGAGTTCAATTACCAGCAACCACATGGTGGCTCACAACAATCTCTAATGTGTCCCAGTGCCTTCTTCTGGCATGCAGGCATACATGGAGAAAGAACACTGTATACATAACAATAAGTAAATCTTTTTTAAAAAAAACAAAAAAGCATCATTTTCATATACTTTTCCAAAAACATTTGTCATAACTGTATTAATAAAGAAATAAACAAATTATTTTAAGTTAACAAAGCAATTAAATATGTGCTGCATAAAACAGTATAAATATATTAAGTTAGCTAGAGTAATTTGATAATGAGTCAATGTATGCATATTAGAGATTTTGTAGTGAGAATATTTAAAATCTAGTTTACCAATTTTCAAGCACAGTTGCCTGTCATTCCCATGGTATTTAGTATATTTCTCAAAGCTTCTCTTTTGTTGTAAATATTGTAGCTTGACTCATGTCTGTGCAATTCTCACCTTCCAGTCATATGTAACCGAAATTCTATTTTCGGCTTCTCTGAGTATTTTTACAGATACTAAATATGCAACATTTGGTTTTGTTACTCTTATTATTATAAAAGGACATAGAAAAATATAAAATTATAACTGTTGATGGTCTGTACAATGGTAATTTAAAATGTGTATAAAGCATGCCATTTAACACTGGGCAAAGGTAACTGTATCCACAAACATTTGTCCTTTACCTATGATTAAAAAAAAACCTCAAAGTTTTAGTTTTAAACATATATTAGAGGGAGGAAAAAGGAAGGAAAAAAGATGCAGTTATAATTTTTAAAAGAGAAAATGTTACATAACATATACAGTACATTATTGTTGGTTCCTGGCTGCCCAGCTAGCTTAGACCCAAAATCACACAGAAACTATATTATTTAATTCACTGCTTGGCCCATTAGCTCTAGCTTCTTATTGGTTAATGCTTACATTTTAATTTAACCCATTTCTATTAATCTGTATATTACCATGAGGTCATGGCCTATCGGCAAAGTTTCAGCATGTCTATCTCTGGTGGCAGCTCTATGGTGTCCCTCTGACTCGGCTCTTCTTTCTCCCACCATTCAGCCTAGCTTTCCCTGTCTACCTAAGTTCTGCTTTGCTTTAGGTTTTAAAGCAGTTTCTTTATTCATTAATGGTAATCACAGCCACACAGAGGGAAATCACACATCACCTCCCCTTTTCTGTTTAAATAAAAAGGAAAATTTGAACTGTAACAGTAAATTACGTATAGCAAAACATGTATAAAATAAGAATTATAGTTACAATATTATATCTACCCTTATCTTTTATCATAACTAAGGAAAGCTATAAACTATAAATTCTTCAATTCTATCAAAGACTCCAGAAGTATATGATATTACCTAAGTAAACAGGAAGTACATTGTAAGTAACTCCAAAACTCCAGAAATGACAGAGAAGCACTCTCCCTGCCTGAACAGTCACCCCAAAATTTTCTGTACTGTTGGGGCACCCATCTTCAGTCTACTTGCCCACAGTATCTAGCAGACTTTTTCTGTGAATCAGGAAATTTTAAAGACAGTTCTGCTTATCTTGGCAGTTTATCAGTAATTTCTTCCGTGTCGTGCAGAATATCTGGCAGACTCTTTCACTGAAGCGGAATCCTGAAGGATCATTTCACCTTTAGGCAAGTTCAGCAGTCATTTCTTGTGGGGTCCTGCATGTCTAGTTCACCAGTTCCCAGGCAAGAGCAGTTTCTTGCCCAAATGGCTAACCAACTCCATAAGGGGCCTCTTCAATGCCCATCTTCCTCTTGAATTAGCTTTTGCTTGCCAGGAGTAGATGTGTCTCATTGTCATAAAAAGTATTAAAACTTAATACTTTAATTTTTTAAAAGTATTAACTTAAAACATTTGAATGCCATATTCTGAGGTCTCTGAAAGATTTGAAGAATAACCTATCTAACTGAAATATATTTTATATATTTAGAAAACCTAACTAACAGGACTACAAGCTTCACTATTATAGATGACTATCTACTAACCTATATTTTTAATTAGACATTACATTTTTAAATTGAGTTGTATAAACACAATACCTTAACAAAGAGCAGAAATATATCATATAACAAAATATACCTAAAACTTGTAATAATAAACCAGATCCATACCAATGCAAAGTATCCATCTCTATAGCATATCCCCTTTAAATGTAAAGAAACATTTACAAACAATATTGGGAATATGAGCATAGTTTTTTCCATACTGCTTCCTGCTGATTTTGGGTGTACTAATTTTGGTGGGATTCATGCTGACCTTCGGGGGTCTTGTCCATCAAACCACATCAGTTGGAAGCAATCCACATGTCTCATTCTGTGGAAATAGGAGAAAACCTCTTTTCCAAAGCAACATATCCTTAGACCCAAATTTCAAAGTCATGATACCTTTATTAATATACATGCTGGCTTAGCTTAGCAGCCTATACAATGGGGTACATACATACTAAGTACAGTCTCTCTGTACTGTAGCTCCTTCACAGTCAAAACATTCAAAGATAAGACAATAATATACACAATCCAGACTCTGTGTGAATTTTCCATTTTTGGTGTGGCTTATTTTTCTTTACCCCTTTTAATATATGACTATCCTCTTTTTCTTCTCTCTCCCAGGCCTACATGGATTTATCCAACATTGTGACTGTTAGAGTCACATCTGGATTTGTCTTTATTGCATATCTATAATTCTTTATTGTCCAAGAACACTTTTTAAAATGCCAAGTATTCTTAAAACTTAAGCTTCATCATTACTAGGTTATATATGGTACTTCTGCCTACCCTTCCCAGTCCAGCATAGGGAGGCACTTGTGCCTCTGAGCGCACACACCACCCTACATCCAGGTATACAGCCAGTCTATGTTGCCCACAGTCAAGCCGCATCATGCTTCACACAAACCCCATTCAAATGTTTGGTTTCCTGAAAGAGTCAGAGTTTTGTGCTAGCAGCATGGCCCATGGCCAGGAAGCTGCCATTTTGAAACAGCACAGCTGATTACCACTGAATCAGTAAGACCTCTCTTAAAGGAGCGCCGCAGCATGCCACCCCAAGCAAAGCCCTTTAAAAAATGCAGCTAAACTTGTTTTTTTAGTGTCTACAAGTCCTTTCAAGGCACTCTCAGATTTTATGGGTGAGTTGTAGTTACCCCTGTTGGTATGCCAATCTGAAGAAGGAGAGAGGCCTGCTTGTTGGTTCTTGCCTGCCTGGACTAGCTTAGACCTGAAATCACACCAGAAGCTGTACTATTAAATTAATGCTTGGCCCATTAGCTCTAACTTCTTATTGGCTAACTCTTACATCTTAATTTAAACCCAATTTCTATTAATCTGTATATCACCACGAGGTCATGGCCTACCAGCAAAGTTTCAGCATGTCTATCTCTGGGGTGGCGGCTCTATGGTGTCCCTCTGACCCTGCCCTTCTTTCTCCAGCATTCAACCTAGCATTCCCTGCCTACCTAAGTTCTGCCTTGCTAAGGTTTAAAGCAGTTTCATTATTCATAATGGTATCACAGCACACAGAGGGACTCTATATCACATTACCATTATACCTAGCCTCCTATGTCCATCAGCATTATCTGAACTTTTTCCATCTGCACAGAGTAGTTCTCCTTCCATCAGATGTTCTGATTAAAGCGGATTAAATTGAAAACACAGCATCAGATAACTTATGCAAACATATAGATTGATCACTTCCAAAAATTAAATAAGACTAGTTGTTATTCTTACATCACTTTGGTAAGGTTCAACAAGAAGACACTGATATAAATGTGTGTTAAGCAATATGTGTATGGGTGTTCATATTTTCCCTTGAGACACAACAAATAACTGATGTATTAAAAGCCTTACAGAATTCAGGAAAAAGCTTAACTTTTCAAGGTCATTTCCCAATGGAAACAAACAGCAACATCTAAATATAGTTTGAAATACTCCTTCTATTCCCAGCAACAGTAATGATAAGCTATAGATCTCATAAATTGTTTATATATGAACTGTGGAACAAAAATATTTCTACCTATTTTTAATTTGCTCAGAGAAATTTTCTCAGAGAGAAAGACACCAATAAGCAATAATGCCACCAAGTGTTTCATTATGGTTTTGAGTATAAAGTTGATCCATCAGTATGCCTTCTAGAGAAATGAGTGTTTGTCTTTTACCTTTTTAGAAAAACTTCACTATAAATTTTCAAACATCTTAGTTATCATGCAAAAATTTTTACTTAATAAGACTACTTTTTTATCTTTTATAATATGGTCTCCTCCAAGTCTGAACTCTGATGACTTGGTTCTTTGCTACTTAGATGTTAGTTACCTTATAACAAACAGCTTAAACTTCTGTGCCCAGGTTCCAAACTGCATCAATATCAATATTTGGTTCACCAATAAAGTGCTTTGAAACCTAAGTCCGTGTTTTCCTTTAGAGCTACCTGTCAGTTTTTTAAAGAAATGTGTTGCAGATCCTCTTTCTAAGTTTTCAACTCTCTGAAGTCTTCCTTTTAGATTGCTCATTAGCTCATTTAACATGGATGCACACATAAATCTGTTTTCATCAAGCTCCCAAATGCCAGCTTCATTACAAGCAATTATTAATTAATAAACACCTCTTTTAAAAAGCAATCTTTTTACATTGCAATTGAAACTGGGAGGGTTTCCCTCATTGAACTTGTAGAAATGTGTATCTTTCTATGCCATTGATTAAAATCAGTGAATCTGTAATAGAATGAAATAAAGAAGAGGGCAAAAACAAGGGAAGATGTCCATCATGAGTTCATATAAGTCCTGTCATTAGGAGGGTCAGCCAAGTTTGTCCATTCAGCACCTTAACATTGCAAGATGATGGCACCTATGGATCTCAACTAGTCACAATATAATTGAAAAGAAAAACCCTCAAGACATTTTGAAGCACAATTTGTGGGGTTATTTTTGGACCCACATTCAAAGCTATCTTGGGCCATGTGTAATCTGTGGGACTCAGGTAGGAAAGGCTCTCCACAAGGGAGGATTTCATTTTGAGTTATTTACTATCAGTCTATGGGACTTTTCCTCAGCTTTGTCTTTTCTCCAAGGAGAGCCTAGTCAGCAAGTAAGTTCTTTTCCAAGTATTTTATTTTCTAAAACATCAAATATTTACTGAATCCGACATTGAGATAGCCAGTGATTTTCTTAAAGAGCAAATATCTCAGCTATACAAGCAATGAAACGTCCCCAATGCTATCAAACATTTTTTTTGCAGTACTGTCCAAGTTAAGTAGGTACATGAAACATAATTCAGAATTAAATCAAGTTCTTATAAAACATTCCACAACTAAATAAGTTTTATTCATGCAAGTAAAAAAAAGACAAATATGACCTGACTTGTAGAAGGAAACCTTCAAAATATTTTTTATTGTGCTATAGGAATAGAACATTCTATAGTTTACATTAATCTATATAATTGTATAGACTAATTTGAGTCTATGAAATTATTATCTAGTATTTTGTACCTTTATAAATAGCAACAATCTTATAAATCAATAGAAACATCTGTTGAAAAAGCAATAATAGTTTTTATGTTCATTAATTTAGTTTGTTGCTAATTTTATATTACCACAGGTTTGTTCTGATATTTTCTCCCTTCACCCCCATTTATCTTCCTTCTATTCCCATTACCAACAAACCCATCCCACACTATGCTCCCCTATTTCAGACTCCTTCCCAGATTTATAACTTTGGGTTGTTTTGGGACCTCTTTGCTTTAGCCAGGGCCATTTGTTAAACTTTTTCATTAGAGATATTTATTAGAGCTTGTTGGGGGCCCCACTAGACACAAAACTAAAGGCATTATCCTCACTTTTCCTTACTCTCTCAGTAGCAAAAATTGCAGATAAAGCCTCAATGATCTCCATAGACCCTGCCAATGAACAGTATTCAGGCATTGCCAGGAATGGGCTCAGAGTACAATCGACTATTATTGTTGTTGTTGTTGTTAATTTTTGAGATTATAATTAAATTGTTTCCTCCTTGCCTTCCTTTCCTCCAGTCCCTTCCATATACCCCTACTTGCTCCATTTCAAATTCATGGCCTCTTTTCCACCCATTGCTGTTACATGCATATATGTTTATGTTCATACTCATATAAATACAAAAAATCATCTTCATGTATCATTTATACTTTTGGATAACCAATTGGTATGTTCTTTACATTAGTAGGAATTTTACTTAAACACTTAAGTGGAGCTGGATCATGGTGGTGCATGTGTTTAATTCTAGCACTCAGGAGGCAGAGGTAGGTGGATATCTGTGAATTGAGTATGGTCTACTACAAAGTGAGTTCTGGGACAGTCTGGACTGTTTCACAGAGAAACCCTGTCTTGAGGGAAGAGGCGGGGAGAACCTTAAATGGAAAATGTAATGATATTTAGGTGACGTAAATTCTGAATTTACAAGAACACAGATAATAAACGAAAGTGACTTGATGTGAGGAAGATCACTGGAGAGTTATGAGAGATGTTTCTGTGATATTATCCTGTGGGATAGTGAAGGAAAAAGCTGAGGACAGAGTAAGTGTAGGTATTTTTCACATTACAGAAAACTCAAAAGTAATGGTTTCAGAGTTTTTAAAAATGTTTTGTGAATTTCCATAAACTGTTAAGATAACAGATAAATTATCTAAGGCTTTTATAAGGAGAAATTCTAAAATTCAAATAGAAAATAAACTTGTTAATTCAGCCAGGTGATTTAAAGTGGTATATTTAATATCATTACATTAAATTTAAGACATCATTCCATGTTAATCTCAGAGGGGAGAAGCAGATAAGTGTACTTCAAAGTCACATGAAATCATGTATTGACATTGGATGTCATATACTCACATATTTTTAGTAAGACTTCTCCTAAGCAATCTCTTACCTATTTAAAAGATCACTAATCCTAGATGCTTGGCCGCATCTATGAATACATTTACACATTTTCACTTCAATTTGCCTTTCATACAATAAAGGAAGAAACTGGTCAGATCTTCCTTTTCTACTAAAATGATACTTATCCCTCCCTCCAGTACAACAGCTTAGTAAGACAGATCTGTAAGAAAAGCAGGCTTCTCCTCAAATCCCCTGGAACAAAGATAAATTTAAAGTTTTTTTGCCTAGGATAGTTAGGAATTCCCTGAACTTTTAAAGTCTCAGTAGAGCTTGTCAGGCACCTGGGAGACCCTGAGTCTATAAATCAGTAATAAACCCTTGAGGTAAGATTCTTCCTCTCAATATTGAGTGAAGAGCTTCCTGACTCAAAGAGGAGAACCCTGCAACAGATGCTTCTGAACAAGAGGAGGCTGGCTACTACCACAGAGTGAGTGAAGTATTCTGGGAAGAAGTGATAGCTGCTACTGAGCTCTGAGAAAGTTCACTCAAACAGTGCTGTATGAAACCACCACTTCTCATTTAATTCAGTGACTAAGAAAAACCACATACACCAGTAATTTGTTTTCCATGACAAAAATGATCAAAACTAAAGGGAGTGTATTGTTGAGTTATAAAGTGTTTGGTTTGGAAACTGTATTAGAGAATTTGATGTTTGAGTAAATAATTAAAATTACATTATTGATTAGTTGTATTTTATATGTACTATTTATTGTCTTTGCCAATAGCTAAGGAGTCAGTGCTCTGAGTTCACACCGTTTTTTAGAAAGCTGAATGGGAACTGTGGTTTTTGGTTTTGCTTTATTTTGTTTTGTTTGACAACTTTTCTGAGAGTCATTCTTCAAGCATGCGTGACAATTATATAACCCATTAATCCAATCCAGTGTGTACCATAGACAACGCCACATGCTTAGGGAGAAACCTCATCACTCAGCAGTTAACCCAAAGAAAGCCCTTTCTTTCATACAAATATTTCACTCATGCTTTCTAATGGTATCTGTTATTTTATTCACAAATTTAAAGATATTCAAATATTCAAATTGCAACCAGGACTATGCCAAGCCAGATTAAAACTGCCAGTTTAAGAAGCGGGATTTATCTGGGTAGGGAGCTCTTCCGGCCACCTGATAGTTTCAATATTGCATAATGCTTCTGTTTAACATTTTCATAACGTTGGTAATTGTCTCTAACAGGTGACTTCTCACTCAAAGGGTGAGTGAGAACCTGTGTAATATTATAGTTTGACTTTGAGGAGGAAAAGCTGTATAGCTCTATAAAGAATATTTTATTTAGTATCTACATATCCTTATCCCTTAGGTTTATTTATACAAACTATCAATAGTATACACTTAGTCTATGTGTCTATAGAAACTCCATTACTATGATCCAGTAAATATGTTGCAACTTTACCACTGGAATGTGGAGCTAGTTAAATTAATTAACACAGAGTTTTCATTATTTTATTTTTAACTGAAAATTTTATTCTTATTTTTTCTTTTATTTCCATATATATCTCTGAGTATTTCTTCAGTATTTGTTTATTTATATTGCCATTTTCTCTCACCCATTATTTTTTAAGCTAAAATTAGTGACCAGGAACAGGGAAAAATAAGCTTATTTTTGTACAATACTCTAAAAAATATGAATGATGCATAAAGATGATTTATATATTTTATATGTTATATATGTATGTATATGGATATAATATGTCTATATCTAGAATCTAACTCATACACAATTCACAGTAGTATATTATGCATCATCTTAATGAGTTCATGTATATGTATACATATATAGTTTTAATCACACCTTAGGCTTAGTATATATACAGTTTTTCTGATTTACAAAATTACATAGAATTTTATTTGCAATATCTGAAATTTATTTAGAAAATTTGTTTTAAACTGAATTCTATGGCAGGACAAAAAAACATTGCTAATTGATTAACCTTTAGAAAGTGCACTAATTTCTTTTTCACTCTTATTTCATAGAATTAATCCACATAACAACATTAAAATACAGCACTATAATTGCAAACTTTAACTAACAGAAATAAAATATTGTTGACATAAGCTTACTAAGTTCAATCACTTGAATTAAGTCAAATTTATATACATTTATAAAATACCGTTGATAGTAATCACATACAGATTTCAGAAAATGTGTCAAAAACACTCAAAGAGTTGTAAAAGCAAAATATTTTAGTATGAGTAAGAGGGGATAAAAATATAATCATAATTCCACCGCTTTTGTAACTATAGAACTAAAAGCTGTTAATCCTGTCAGGTGATGAGATGATGTTCTTTGGAGGAGATAAAATTGTGGTTATTTAAAAATTAATAAAATTTAGCCAGGCGGTGGTGGCGTACGCCTTTAATCCCAGAACTTGGGAGGCAGGGGCAGGCGGATCTCTGTGAGTTCGAGACCAGCCTGGTCTACAAGAACTAGTTCCAGGATAGGCTCCCAAACCACAGAGAAACCCTGTCTTGAAAAATCAAAAAAAAAATTTAAACAGAATTTTACTCAATGGGTATGAAAGATACAAAGAAAAGATGGCCCAGCTTCAGCATTGGGCTTGAGGGAATGAGTAAATTAACAAACTGAGAAAAGAATATAAACTTAGAATTTATGAGCAATGAATTTATCAGTATTAATCTCTACTGAAGTAATTTATTCTGCTATTTCTGTTTTCAAGGCTACACAAGTCAAATAAAAATAGTCTCATTCAAACAGGAAAATCAGCATAAAAAGTTAACTAAAGACAAACCTCTCATGCATTGCAAATCACAATTCAAATCCATTACAATTCTTCCTGACTTCTTATCCTCATAACCACAAAGCAAATAATCAGGCATTTCATGGATGATCAGCTCACTCATTTTTCTGAAAAAATACAAAAAGTCTATGCAGATTTATAAGGGTTAAAATAACTAAAAATAAACTATGTATTGTACAATGTACATGCAAAGAGATCTTTGAGTGTGGCAAGAGTGGAAGTATACATCAGGGATTTTGGACTTGGAACAGAGGAAACATTGAGAATAATATTTAAACACACATGTCAGTGTGGATTGCAGAGCTTTGTTAGTTCAGTCACTATAATGAGGGTGATCTACAAGGTCTAATAGTTGAGAGTGTAAGACACAGAAGCCCGAGCTTTATTCTTGACATTAGAAAGTTCTGAACTCAGACTCTAGTAGTTTCACAAACATGCAGTCATTTTTTTTTTAGGAATCAGTTAAAGGGCAGGATTATGGAAGAAAGCAATTTTCCTAACAGTTCACCGGTGGTTAACATGTATAACCAGCCACATTCCTTACAACCTGTTGCTCCCAGTCTCTCTAATCAGCTGTCCTTGGATTTGTTGCTTTATGTCTTCATGTATTTTAGGTAAAGCAGCATTCATACTTTGTTTTTCTCTTTGTTTTCATAGTGAGCAATTCCTGCTGTTTTGTCTTTCAGTGATTTCTTCCTTTTAAAATGTAAATTGTATAGATCTTTGTAGTTAAATTTTTTTCCTTTTTTTTTTTTTTTTTTGGTTTTTCGAGACAGGGTTTCTCTGCAGCTTTTTTAGAGCCTGTCCTGGAACTAGCTCTTGTAGACCAGGCTGGCCTCAAACTCACAGAGATCTGCCTGCCTCTGCCTCCCGAGTGCTGGGATTAAAGGCGTGCGCCACCACCTCCTGGCTTTGTAGTTGATTTTTTCATTTAACAATAAATGTATAATCATTTTCTTCTCAGTTTTTTGGCTATCATAAATAGTGCATAGAAATAATTCTAAGTATATCTTTTATTAACATGTATTTTTCAATTCTATTAAACAAATTCAAAGTAATGCAATCACTGGGTAAATAATCAGGAAATCGTAAATCTGTTTACTTTAAAAGAGACTGCCAAATCATTTTCCATAAAGACTGTACAATTTTATATCCTCTCATCATTTTCTAAGAATTCTAATTGTCCCACAATCTCTGCCTATAATTGGATGACAATGTTTGAAATCCCCATGCTTCAATTTTGCTATTCCATGTATAAAATTTCCATTTTACTTTAACTGAGTTTTAAAGTTCTCTGATTCGATTTCTCTTTTGTAGAACTGCGAGTGTCCTGAATTCCAATCTCGCCATGTCAGGTCCGAGTAATATGTCAGATTGGCCCACTTTTTCCTTCATTGGGATTCCTGGTCTAGAGGCTGCACATATGTGGATCTCCATCCCTTTTTGTCTCCTGTACCTGGTAGCACTTGGGGGCAATGTTCTACTCCTCCTTCTAGTTAGAGCAGAGCAGAGCCTTCATGAACCCCAGTTTTATTTCTTGGCTATGTTAGCCCTTACTGATCTAGGCCTTTCATTGTCAACAATGCCTAGTGTCTTGGCCATCTTCTGGTTTGATATCCATGATATCGGTCTGGATGCCTGTCTGACTCAAATGTTCTTTATCCACACTCTCTCCTCTGTCGAATCAGGTGTTCTGGTGGCCATGGCTTTTGACCGCTTAGTGGCTATCTGTGCTCCACTAAACTATTCAAGGATCCTGACTCACCAAACTGTTGTCTGCCTCAGTGGTGCTGCCTTCATACGAGGGGCCACGCTATTGGCCCCACTGCCTTTTTTCCTCAGGACATTTCCTTTCTGTGGCGCCAACATCCTCTCACACTCCTACTGCTACTACCCGGATATGCTGAACTTGGCCTGCGGAGATGTCACGATCAGTAGCGTCTACGGATTGGTCTGTGTACTTTGTACATTTGCAGTGGATGCAATCTTCATTGTAGTTTCATACGTGAAGATCTTGGGCACCGTGATGAAATTGGGGATCCAAGATCAAAACTGGAAATCCCTGCAAACCTGTGCCTGTCACCTCTGCACAGTGCTGGTGTTCTACTTGCCTCTCATCAGCCTAGCAGTACTGCATCGCTACACGCAGGAAACTTCTCCACTTCTCTATACCACCATGAGCAATGCCTACCTCCTCATGACCCCACTGCTAAACCCTCTGGTGTATAGTCTAAAATCCAGGCAGATCCAAGCTGCCCTCAGTAAGCGATTTGGGGTGCAACGTGTTGTTGCTGGTGAATGAGATTTTTCTAAATATGAGAGACTGCAATGATCTTCAAAATATTACTCAGGCTCTATTATGTGCCAAAGAGTATTATAGGCACCATGAATTCTAACACTAAAAAGGACCCATTTCCATAAATCAGGAAAGTAAGGAGGAGAAGAGGAACAGAAAGCTTTTAAAAGAGCACAAATGTGATTGCTTGTTGATGGATGGTGGAGGTCTGGAATTAAATCAGTAGGACAAATCAGTAGGTCTCTGACTTGAAAGCTACTGGTTTGCGGACTGACTGAAATAATACTACCATGACTGAGAAGTTGACGGATCAAACTCTGTGTGGTATGTAAACCATGAAAGTCTGATTATATAGAGAAACCACCACATAATTCTTGATTTCAATGTTATTTAAGACACTAAAAAATAAAAAAATGATAAATACATGACTATGTATTACAATTACATATTAATTAATGTCCTAATGAGCACTAAAACTAGCTAAATATACTGCCTGAAAAGATATTTTAAAAAGTATAAGAAATGGTTAATCTCATTAATTAAGAATTAATATATTACTCGGACCTTGTTCTGTTTCCAATGCAAGTTTAACACAGGGGTTGGCGTCTAGACTTCCACAACAGAGATGCATCTCTTCTCCAAATTTCCAGAGAGGATAAGCGAATTTGTTGTCAAAGTTAGAGGTGTATGCAAATGAAAAATTATCATTCACGGGTCAAGCTGAGAAGGACAGGAAGAAGAGAAACTCAATAAATAAGCACTCAGCAGAATTGAAAAATAGGAATCTGCATTAAGAAAGTTTTAAGGCTGCTCATGTGTATTGGTTGACTTTAAAAACATACACACAAGTAACATACCAGACTGAGCAGGTCATATTTAGTGATATATATGTGTACACATATGCATATATACATGTAACAATGATTAGTGAAAAAAGATTATGAATTTGAAATAGAACAAGGAGAACTAGATGGGAAAGTTCAGAAGGAGGAATGGGAAGGGGAAATTATTAATTATAATATAATGTTAAAATTAAAAGAGTTAATAAAAATGAAGAGAAAAATTTAAATGAGTTTCTAAAGGATAACTGAAGTCATTGATAACATTTTTAGCATCTGTTTAACACATACAGTGTCTATCAGACAAGGAAGACACAATTGTCATGCAGCTTCCACTCTAGCATTAGAATTAGGACAAAACCTACAATGAGGTAGTCAATGGGACCTGAGTTTGGTTTGACTTGGTATATAAAGTGGGAGGTTGCATGGGGAGACAGTAAGAATTGGGGCCAAGAGCTTCTTGGAAGATAGAGAATTCCATGAATAAAATATTGAAGGGTTGATATTGTTCCCAGTTCCAAAAGCATTCACCTGGTTCTGCTCTGCTGGATATTTACGGGCTAGAGGAGGTGTTCTGACAAGCATTGGGTGTGGCCTTCTTTCTGAGAAAGGGATCATTTGAGAAGCATAAGAGCCACAAAATATAGAAGGTTCTATCTAGAGCAGCTTTACCATCTTATGGTTCAATCATGATACTTTTCTACTTGATGTTTCCTTCTCTACTTGATGCATCCTTCTCGCCAGAAGCTTCATGGCTCCAACTTCCCAAGCAAAAGCAAAGAGATCTGCAACAAGTTATCAGTAGTCACCCAGGGTTTGAAGACAAGAGGCAATTTTTTCTTTGAGGGATTTCTTGCTTGTTTGTAGAATGTATGTGATATCTCTACAGTCAACATTCTGTTAAATGTATTTCTGGGCTATCATCACAAAGATTTTAAACTTGAATATGAATTCACATTTTTTTCTCATTTTTTTATTAAAAATTTCCATCTCCTCCCCTCCTCCTCCCCCTTCCCTCCCCTCCCTTCCACCCGTACCCCCACTCCGCCCCTCTCCAAGACAAAGAGCCATCAGGGTTCCCTTCACTATGTTAAGTCCAAGGTCCTCCAAGCTCCCCCTAAGTCCAGGAAGGTGAGCAACCAAAGTGATAAGGCTCACAGTGAGCCCGTCCATGCTGTAGAGTTCATGCTCATCGACAGACAAGTTCCTTTTCATTTGGATTGTGACAAACAAAAGATACAAAGCAACTTCTTGTATTCACTTTTCCTTGTGATTTAGAAACTATTGTCAGGCTAAATAATAAAAAGATAATAATAAGACAAAATGGAAGTAGATGTAGGTGGTGATTCAGAAAGAAGGCCTAGAAGCAATGAATCTTTAGCCATCCTAATATTTGGATTCACAATGTTATTGTGAATACCTGACACATCACTTTTTTTTAACTTACAAAAGAAGTAATAGGACAGTGTAAGGAAATGAACTATTGATTTAACAGTATTTTACAATAGGACAGATTTATTCATCTCTCATCTCATTCACTATGAGGACATTGTTCTCCTGATATATCTGACTTGAAGGATTGACATGAGGTTAATTCTTGCAATTGTTGTGCTTAGAACAAAAGGGGAAATGCAAAGGAAAATGTGAGGGA
The DNA here is from genome assembly GCF_903992535.2 of Arvicola amphibius. Classification (NCBI taxonomy): domain Eukaryota; kingdom Metazoa; phylum Chordata; class Mammalia; order Rodentia; family Cricetidae; genus Arvicola; species Arvicola amphibius. Next base: position 105,598,301 of record NC_052047.1, read on the forward strand.
CAGGTGAGAAACAAGAAATCATAATCACTACATCAACAAATTAGATTTGTGAATAAATGTATTTATTTAGGACAATTCAATTGTACATGGCAACATTATGAATACTGAATATGATACCTGACTCTGATCTGCAATTACAGTGTTGAACAGGAAAAAGGTATTTGAAGTAGAGAATTACAATATGTATAAAGCTAACTTTACAACTGCTTTTAAATAGATATTTCATGGAAAAACAAGATAACTATGAAAGTAAAGCATTGTTTTACCTGGAAAATCATTGTTATTAATCTCGTACTTCAGTATTTCACCACACAACTAGCCTACAGAGTTACTATTTTATATTTATTGTTAAATTCTAACATGGTCTTTATCTTAATATATTTTGACTTAGAATTATTACTCTTCATTGAATTTTTATTATTTATCAGATAGTGTTAACAAAGACTATACAAGAGCCTGAAGAAATGATTGGGGCTTAAAATGGTTTGCCACTCTTCCAGTAGACCCTAGTTAAGACCAGAACCTGTTGTGGAATAATCCTCTTGTATACAGTAAAGATTTGTCATTTGAATTAGTTTAATAAAATGCTGATTGTCCAGTATCCAGGCAGAAAGTTAGGAGAGGTGACCAAAATAAGGAAGGAGAAGGGCAAAGTCAGGAGTCACCAGCCAGATGCAGAGGGAGCAGGAGATAGATGGGCCATGCTTATAAAAGTATTGTCAAGTGGCAGAGTATAAATAAGGAATATGGGTTAACTTAAAATTTAAGAGCTAGTTGATAATAAGCCTGAGCTATTAGTCAAGCATTACAATTAATTATAAGCCTCTGAGTAATTATTTGGGACCAGGCAGTCAGGACAGAAAATGTCCACTTAAAAGAACCAACATTCAGTAGCTCATAACCACTTATAACTCAATCTTAAGAAGAGTGGATGCTTTTTTGGCTTCCACAGGCACCTACACACAAGTAACATACAATCACAGAAAATGTGTATGTGTGTACATGTACACACATAGGCATATATACAGAAACACACATAATAAATAAAAATAAAACAAATCTTAAAAATAAAATTTATTGTACAAATATTTCTTCTCTCACATTCCTTACATAAAGGATACCATTAGTAACTCTCAACTGAGGAAACACTCAGGAACAGACAGGGCCACATGTTTTCCTCAACAACATATCATGTAAGTTTGAAGACACTTTAAAATTACTCACTATATTCTTGTTTTTAGCCAAATGTGAAATTCAATTTAAAATATTCTAAAGATGTCCAGTACCTACTATTTAGATGGCATGGTATAAATACTAACCGGGTTCTTATTTTCTTATTAAATCCATATATTAGAAAAGCTTAGGTCAGGATGGGTTTGCAATAAGAGCTCTAAAATATATCACATAAACTTTATAAATGAACCCTACTTCCTAATGTTTGGAACATTTCCTCTAAAAATGTCATTGCATTTCTCAAATTTCCCAACAGCAGTATATCTTTGTTTAGCAATCTAAATAATTCATTTTAGTAAAATTTGAGCCATATAGCTGTACACAAGGAGTTGACAAAAAGAGCTGTTTGTATCTAAGTGGGTCATAGGGATCAAACATCATTTCCGGGAATGATGCACTTGTTGGTTTTAGGAATGCCTTTCTTGGTCATTTATTTTAAACAAAAAGAAACCCTACTTTCTAAAAAAAAAAAACACAATGCTATAGTAATGCTATGCATGTATATATTCTGCCCACAAGGAAAGTATCTAGAAGTGAATGAAAGGCTCTTGCTCCTCTGTTTTCAACATTCCTGCTGCCTTTCATCCTACCTTAAATGCAAACAGCTTACAAAGCATACTTCCCATTCTTTGTTTCCCTGATTTGAAGTCTTGTACTAAATGCACTGGTGACAGGTGTGAGAAAAGGATCAACACTGGGCACATGTCTCCATTGTGAACAGCTTGCTGGGGAGACGAACAAACAAGTTAGGAGTATTTGTTAATATGAATTTCCCTGGTATCATCTCAAGGCTGAGGAGGATTTACAGGGGTCTTCAGTAGTTAGACTTTCTTTCCCATGGCAAAGATAGGAGGCAAGATATCTTTTTCCATTCTAAATATTTATCTTGCTTGTTTGTAGGCAGAGGGAATAAAATATCCCTGGTTATTCCCCACTCCTCCTTCTCCCTGCTTTGTCTGATATGATCTTGTGTTGTCCAGCCTACCTCTTCTTATGCAATCCTAAGATTTCTGGTATGAGCAATCATTCCTAACCACCCCGTGCCTTTCTCTCACTCTCTCTCTCTCTCCCTTCCTTTCTTTCTTTCCTTGCTTTCCTTCCTTCCTTCCTTCTTTCCTTCCTTTCTTCCTTCCTTTCTTTCTTCCTTTCTCTTCCTCTTCTTCTTCTTCTTCTTCTTCTTCTTCTTCTTCTTCTTCTTCTTCTTCTTCTTCTTCTTCTTCTTCTCCTTCTTCTTCTCTTGAGGCAGGGTTTCTCTATAGCTTGTAGATCAGGTCCTGTGTATTTCTTAAGAAAATAAAATAGAATTTAGCTGAGAGACTCAGTGACTTGTTTAAACTTAGATTTTTGTTCTTACATCCCATCTACAGTTTCCTCTCCTCCTTCTCCTCCCAATCCTTCCTTTAGTCAGTTCTCCCACCTCATCTACTCCTCTTCCCCTGTTTCTCTTCAGAAAAGAACAGGACTTCTGGGGACATAATCCATGGTGTCTATCAAGGTGCAGTAAGACTAGGCACATTTTCTCCTATTAAGGAAGGACAAAGCAGTCCAATAGGAAGAAAAGGTTCCAAAAGCAGGCAGTAGAGTCAGAGACAGCCCTGCTCCCACTGTTAGGAATTTCACAAGAAGGTCAAGTTGCACAACTGTATCAAATGCAGACTGCCTGGGTCAATCCCATGCAGGCTCCCTGGTAGTCAGTTTAGTCTCTGTGAGACCCTATAAACTCAGATGAGTTGATTCTGTGGGTTTTCTTGTGATGTCCTTGACTCCGCTGGTTTCTATAAATCTTCCTCTTCCTCTTCCACAGGGCTCCCTGAGCTCTGTCTAGTGTTTGCTGGGGCTCTTTGCATCTGTTTCTACCACCAGTTGCTGGGTGAAGCCTCTCTAACAACAGTTAGCCTATGCACTGATCTATGAGTATAGCAGAATCATTTCATTGACTTTCATAACAACATAGTGCTAGATTTTTTTCAAAATATATATAAAAGATAATTTGTTTGATGTATTTATTGGTCTTTAAATCCATTGTGTTTTAGGAAATCTTCTATTTCAATATTTTTGGAAAATTTAACATCACTTAAAATGTTTCTTGACAGAGACTATGCATGGGAAAGAAAGTCTTAGAGGATATTTGTGTTGAGGGAATACTTACTTTGTATCTGATTTAGCAATCATATGCTAGCATTTATTAAAATGCTTTTAAGAACCCTATTTCTTAAATATTCTTTGAAATTTTATATCATCTTTATACATCTATGATAATTAAAATTAATGAATATTTTAAAAACATCATTATGTATTTTTATTAGTACATTCATTTTAAAAAGAAGCACTTGTTTTCATTTTATGATGATCTCTTTGCCTGCATTTACATATGTACACTATATGAGTTCTGGATTTCACAGTAGCCAGAAGAGGGCATCTAATTCCCTGAAATTGGAGATACAGATGGTTGTGAGACACAACATGGGTGCTGAGAAACAAACCTGGATCCTATATAAGTACATAATCTTAAACATTAAAAAAAATCTCTTTGATCTTGGCAATTCTTACAGGTGTAAGATGGAATCTCAGAGTTTGTTTTGATTTGCATTTCTCTGATGGCCCAAGGATGTTGAACATTTCTTTAAGTGTCTTTCAGCCATTTTAGAATTCTCTGTTGGGAGTTCTCTGTTTAGGTCTGTACTCCATTTTTTATTGGATTATATGTTCATATGTTCTTTTGATGACCGATTTCTTGAGTTCTTTGTAAATTTTGAGATCAGACCTCTGTTTGATGTGGGGTTAGTAAAGATCTTTTCCCATTTTGTAGGTTGTTGTTTGGTTTTGTTTACTGTGTTTTTGCTTTACAGAAGCTTTTCTGTCTCAGGAGGGTCCCATTTATTGTTTCTCTCAGTGTCTGTGCTGCTGGGTTATACTTAGGAAGTGGTCTCCTGTGTCAATATGTTCAAATGTACTTCCCACTTTCTCATCTATAAGGTTCAGTGTGGACTGGCTTTATAACACTGAAGACAGCTTATGCTGGAAAGGTTATGGGGGAAAAGGAATACTTCTGCACTGCTGGTATGAATGCAAGCTGGTAGAGCCCCTTTGGATGTCAGTGTGGCAATTTCTCAGAAAATTAGGAAAGAACCTTCCTCAAGACCCAGTAGTACCACTTTTGTGTATGTATCCAAAGGATGCTCAATTCTGCCACAAGGACATGTGTTCAACTATGTTCATAGCAGAATTGTTTGTCACAGCCAGAACCTGGAAAAAAACCTAAATGTTCCTTGCCCCTCAACCAAAGAATGGAAAAGGAAAATGTGGTACATTTACACAATGGAGTACTACACAGCAGAAAAAACATAATGACATCTTGAATTTTGTAGGCAATTGATGGATCTAGAAAGTATTATTTTGAGTGAGGTAACCCAGACACAGAAAGACAATTATCACATGTACTCACCAATAAGTGGTTTTTAAACATAAAGCAAAGAAAACCAGCCTACAAACCACAATCCCAGAGAACTTAGACAACAATGATGACACTAAGAGAGACTTACATAGATCTAATCTACATGGGAAATAGAAAAAGACAAGATCTCCTGTGTAAATTGGGAGCATGGGGACCTTGGGAGAGGGTTGAAGGAGGGAGGGGAGAGGCACAGAGGGCAGCAGAGAAAAATGTAGAGCTCAATAAAAATCAATAAGAAAAGAAAATCTCTTCAATACTAGTGATGTATATTAATGTCACAAAAATTCATTTAAATATATTTAATTGACTTTTTAAAGAAACTCTAGAAATTAGTTCAATCTAGAATAATAAGCAAGGTTGAGAAATTTTTAATTAATTTATTTTGCATCCATACCACAGTTTTCTCTCCTTCCTCTCCTCCCAGTCCCTCCTCCACCTCACCTTTGTGCCCCACCACCACCAATCCACTCCTCTTCCATTTCTGCTTAGGAAAGGACAAGCCTCCCATTGATATAAAGAAAGCATGGCATATAAAGTTGCAGTAAGACTAAACACCTCCCATGTATTAAGGCTGGACAAATTGATCCAGTATGAGAAGTTGGGTTTCAAACTTCTTAACTATCAGTAATAAGCTAGGAATCTCTTATGGGTATAGATCTTACTGAGGATGCCCAAGGCACTGGATTGTTGTTGGAAGGTTGCTTGTTCACTTCCTGCCTGCACAGACTCTGAAAATAATCACACAGACACTATATTATTTAAATCACCTTTTGGCCAATCACTTAAGCATTTTGTTAGCTAGCTCTTATATCTTTGGTAACCCATTTCTATTATTTTAGATTTTATCACAAGACTTGTAGCCTACCAGCAAGTTTCCAGCCTGCAACTCACATCTTTCCCCTCTGGCAGCTCTATAGTGTCTCCTAACTCCACCTTCTTCCTCCCAGCATTCAGTTTAGTTTTCCCTGCCTACCTCTATTCTGCCCTGCCAGGTCCAAGACAGCTTCTTTATTCATTAACCAATAAAGGCAACAATATACAGAATGACGTCCTATACCACTGGATAGATCACCAGTAGCACTGTAAAACAAGACAAATTAGTCTACAAACTAATGTAGTACAAAATGTGAGGTGATTGGTGTTTTTAGATGTAGTTCTTGATAAGAAATTAGAAAAAGAAAATAGAAAATGAATTTAATTCTGATGTTTGGGGCTTCAATCTATTGGAAAGTATGAAATTGTTATGGAACTAATGTAATTAATAAAAATTAAGCAAATTCATTAAAATAAAATATAGCTAAATAAATATTGCCAGGTATTGTTTTTATGAAAATGTTCCACTCATATTTTCATTATTGAATGTAATTTATGTAATTTCAAGGAATTTTTAGTACATGATTATCGTCATTTTGTTAACTATCTTTATCAAAAACAAAACTGCTCAAAATATTATAATATTTTATAAAATAAAATAAAATTTTTGTTGTTTTAATATTCACAAACTTAACACTGGGTGTTATATCTTTGGTGTTAAATTAACATTCTTTTTTTGTACAAGAATATTCTGTTTTATCAGCAAGATTTGATGCAAGATTGGATTTGACCATTCTGTTGTATTTTGAAAATTATTAAGTTTATTTGATTATTTATTTATTTTGTGTATGTGGAGGTCAGAGAATAACATGCAGAACTTGCTTTTTTCCTTTTAGCAATTGAGTCTTTTAGTAAAAAGGTAGTAGAAACCACACCTTGAGACTCTGAAGGAAGCATCTTCATCACCTAAGCTATCTTGCCTTTCTGTATCCAGTTATCTTGATACCACTATTGTACATTAACTGATTAATCTGCTCCAATGATTTATGTGAGTAGACTTATGTCACTAACTTGATTTCAACTAAAAAGCCACATTAGAAAAAATCATATACTTGAGGATTTTCCTAAACTTATAGTTTTCTCCCCATATTCCTTTTTATTCTCATGAACTACAGATACATTATAATATCTAGCAAATAATTGATAGTCTGCTTTGATCCCTGAATAATGGCTAAAAATTATTTATTTTTCATGACTCATCTCTAGAGACAATATCTATTTTAACCTTGACTGTTTTCTTTACTATCATTACTAATAAAATTATAGTCTTTTGATATAAATGCTTGCTTTCTCTTGATTCAGTAGTCTCAGAAGATAATTAGTTTATTTGATGATCCTGTTGATCACTCTTAACTAACTCTTATCATATATCACCATTTTTTCTGAAAACTGATGGAAAAAGTAGCTGTGTGTGTGTTCATATGCATATTTCATTAATGAATGAAGTGGTAAGTGGAAAGAGAAAGAAAGAGAGAATGAGGAAGAGAAAGGTTGCCATGTAATACCTTTGGGAACATCAGACAAAGGAATAAATGCTGCACTGTCCATTCGGACAGAACTGCAGTACCAGCCTCAATAAACACCTTCAACCATAATCACTGAGGTAAACCTAAATAATGGAGTGCTTGGAATTCTAGCTAGGATATGCATGGAGAATAGGCAATAAGAAAATGTAATAGAACTATAATGGTAAGAATTTTTCCCTTTACACTGAAAAACTCTTTCACATTAAGGCATAGCATTGATGTATTGGTCTTAATCTATTCTTAGCAACATTTATATGCTCATACAGGAAATGACTTACACGTTACTGAACAAAATTATTAGACACATTATGAGAATTTTATGTTGTACAATGATTTAAAAAGCCACACCGAAACTATTCAAAATACAGGTTGAGATCTTTCACTCTTAGTCACGTAAGAAAACATACCCTAATTCTGGTTCATCTTTGGGAGAATAAAATAAGCTTAAAATGTATGTCTTTTTATCTAGTTTCTCCCTCCTGAGTCATTTTCTAAAGACCACGAAGAATGGATTTATAAAAATGCAAATGATGTCACATCACTGACTTTATTTTAAAATCTTTGGTAACTGAAAAGTTTGTTATAATATTGTCTTTGAAGTCTGTGTGTTTCATTGCCATTACCATTTCAACATTCCCCTCCTCCCTTGAGCCTTTTTCTCCCTGTCAGTTGAGATATCTTTCAGATATTCTTTCCAACATACACCAGAGATCAGTCTTTTGGCCTTTGGTTTCTCACTCATTTGTCTGTATTTCTATTCTCTGTGTAGGTTCCTTATAACGTTTATGATTTCTGTTTTCATTTCAATCACACTTGCATTCACATCCTCAACTCTTAGTATACTTTAAGACAATAATCACATGTGCCTAGTAAAAGCATTCTTGCCTATGTAAATGGTTATACAGTGTTTAAATTTTTCTTAAGTTTAATTTTTTCTTCAAAGATTTTGAAATCTTTTATGATAAGGTTGAGAATAGGTTGTTTGGTTTATCTTTAAAAATGTTGATATGATGTGAAAAGATTTGTGAGAACATGAGAAAGTTACTAAAATACCCAACACAATGGAACATGCAAATGCTGTTTACCATAAAATTTTGCTATTTATAGAGATGTGGAATTTTAAAAAGAATGGAGTGTCAAGTTAGCTCAGTAACTACAGAAGCCTGTCTTACAAACTGTTTGATCCTGGGATCTAAAGAGTGGGAGAAAACAGTTCCAAAAAGTTGCCTTCTAACTTCCACCCATGCACTATGTCAGGTTTAGCTTCCCCCTGCCTCCCACATAAATAAATGTAATTTTTCTCAAAAAATGTTAATATGATTATACAACTATATGTAATGGCAAGTTTTAAAATTAATATAAATTACATTGCAAACAAAAAATGTTTTATAGGTGTACCCTAAAACCATAGAAAAGTGTCTCTGAAGGGTTTATTTATGAAATATGCAATTAACTACTGAATTAATGAAGAAATGGATTCTAAAAGACAGCAGTCAATTAGAAAGTAACCTTTAGGGAAGTTGGCTTTAGACTGCCATTTTTTATGACATTTCTTCTACATAGTTTCTTTACTATCCCTGAAGAAAAGACATCAACATCTCTCTTTCCATTCTAAATGGGTCTAGGTAAGTAGACAGAAGAGGACACACAGGAAGAAAGAAAATGAAAGCCACGCCACTTGGAGTCATCTTTAAGGGACAGAATTTTAAGTACTTCAGCCCTGACTCGATTTTCTCTTCTTGTTCTCCATAGTTTTGTGTATTCCTGACTGAACTTGGGAGCTCTGTGGTTCTATGAAACAAAAAGCTTATGTGTTAATGGGAATTTTGCCATGAGTATTGGACAGTTGTTTTTATCTCTTGCCTACTTCTCTTCTCCTTTGTTGTAGAAAAGGGTAGAATTTACTTTTTAATTAATTTAGTCTATGTTTAATTGATTTTCATGTATTGAAAATGTGAAGGGAAAATCAACATTTACCTGCAGTTAAAGAAGAGATTAAAATGGAGACAAAAATTTCCATATAGATGATTTTCTTGATATTTCATCTTCTATAATATTATTTTAAAATATACTTAGTATTTTTATTTGAAGTTATATATTTTGTTTATCCAGGTCAATATTTTTGAGTAGTAAAACTGTTACCTTGTTAAGACTGTGCAGTTTTTAAAATAAAAAAATTATTTTTTTATTAGATTTTCATGGATTATTCCTAAATTTCTTCATCTTTTTTCTCCTTCTTCCCAGATGTCTTTTTAAATTGAAAATAGATTTTTCTCTCATACAATACCTTCTAAAACCAGTTTCTCCTTCTACTCTCTCAATTTCAACCCCCAACCTCCTACCTTCCCACCCACTATACCCCTATCCCTGTCTCTTCTCTCTTCTAGATTCACTCCCGTCTGTCTCCTTTTAAAAAAGAGCAGGCCTCTAAGACACAACCAAGCATAACAAAGCAAAATACAATAAGACAAGGCAAAAGCCCTCACACTGATGACAAGGCAACCCAGCAGGAAGGAAAGAGTCCCAGGAGCAGACAAAAGAGTATGAGGCACTCCTACTTCCACTGTTGGGAGTTCCACAAAAACACGAAGCTAACAACCACAACATATACTCAATGACCTGGTGTGGACCCATGCAAGCCCAGTGCTTGTTGCTTCAGTCTCTGTGAGCCTATATGTGCACTGCTTAGTTTATTCAGTGCTGTTACTTTCTTAAGTCTGTTCATTTATTATTTAGTTAAAAAAGTAGAAGGTCAAGATCAATTAAATGACATATATTTTTATATAAAAATCAAAATTTCTGGGCGGTGGTGTTACATGCCTTTAATCCCAGCACTCAGAAGGCAGAGGCAAACAGATCTCTTTGAATTCAAGGCCAGCCTGGTCTACAATAACTAGTTCCAGGACAGCTATGTCTGTTAAACAGAGAAACCCTGTCTTAAATAAGCAAAAAAACAAAACATAACCAAATAAAAATTCAAAATAAACAAAAATAGCATATATGTACACTAAAATAATTAGATTACTGTATTAATTATTATAAATGTATATATTCTGATGCATTTAAATATATTTATATAACATTTAATGAATACTAACAACATGCTTTTGGAATGTGAATTCAGGTCTATGATGAAGGAATTTTTGTCTATATTTTAGAATGTCAATAATTTAAGCTGTGTAAAAAGAACTTGATTAATTCATTAAAGAGAAGAGTCAGACAATAGGTCAAAAATGAAATAGTCAACAATTTATAATTATAAATTGTTGATATATAATATGATAAAGAAATATAGACTCAGATAGTCTACATTGAATTAGCATGTAATGCTGAACTCTATGAGCCTGCAAAAGGGGTGTGGTCTTGTTTTTTAAATGCTAGGGTTTTTCTATTTGCTTGGACTGATACATTGGGATTATCTTCCCTCTAGTCTTAAACTGGGTTTTTATAATTTTTCCTCAAATGAAAAATATATTAAGCACAAGTATAACCCAAGGAGTGATATTCTTTCTGCATATAAAAAGGGTAATGGTTAAAAACTTCATGAAAATATAAATTATATTAGTAATGTACTTATTGAAGTTTGGAGAAAACATTTGACTTTAAATAAAAATACTGGGTGTCAAAATAAAAAAATGAAATAGTCAACAGAATTACATTTCAGCATTGGTTGAATAAATTGGAAAAATGATTGTATCTCAAGACACAAATATGTGTTCACACACACACCTGTGTGTGTGTGATTGTGTGTGTGTTGTGTGTGTGTGAGAGAGAGAGACAGACAGAAAGAGAGAGGAGAGAGAGAGAGAGAGAGAGAGAGAGAGAGAGAGAGAGAGAGAGAGGAGAGAGAGAGAGAGAGAGAGAGAGAGAGAGAGAGAGAGAGAGAGAGAGAGAGAATAGAAGTACTGGGTACTCTGCCATCCAGGGTAACTTTTTCTGTTTTTATAATTGTATGTGTAGCCATGAACATGTATGTTCATGCACTATACACAAGTATACACACAGAATACTGAGGATGGTATTATCTGTCCAGCTTTATTACTCTCCACCAAATTACCTTGAGGCAAGGTCTCTCTCAGAACCCGAAGACGGCTTATAGCCAGTAAGTCCCATTTACCTGCCTTCTCTCTGCCAAAATGCTGAGGCTACTGAAACCTGTCACTGTGCTTTGCTTTTTGCATGGGTCTGGGTATTTGTAATCAGGTCCTTATGTGAATACAGCAGCTACTCTTGCCCACTGAGCCATTACTCCAGCACATGTTCGCTTGTTATCTGTTAAGACTTTGAAGCAATTCTTTTTAAAGTACTTCTACTTGTGTTTGCTACCTCATCGTTCTCATCCTAAACTCTTGGCTCTAGCTGGTTTGGGAATGGGCTGAACACTAAATGTACTATTCATTTTTATTGCCATCTTAACTGTCTCATTTCTACATGGAGATTAGTAATGAAAAGGATTGTCTGTCTTCAAGGTAGTCTTCAGGAGAACATTTGCTCCTTGGTATAACTGTTAAGTTCGTCTTACCACCAATAAGCTCTTCATCTTTAGACTGTCCTTCACAGGTGACATCTCCAATGCTCATTGGAACTTCCTACATTCAAATTCCTGAATTTGATGACTAACTTTTGCTTTTTTTCTAGGTTTCAATGCCGAAGAAACTGTCCGCACAGTGATTCTCACCGTCACCCATGTCTGAATTCAATACCACATTTCAACCTTCTCTCTTCATTCTAACTGGTCTCAGAGGACTGGTGGGTGCCCGCCTGTGGCTAGGACCACTCCTAAGCCTGATGTACATAACCACAATGGCAGGAAACTGTACTGTAATTTACTTGGTGAGGACAGAACAGAGTCTGCAGGAGCCCCAGTACCATTTTTTGTCTATGTTGGCCGGAGCTGACATTGTCTTGTCTGTTTCCACTCTTTTCTCAGTGTTAAAAGTCTTTATCTTTGACCTCTATGAAATTGCATTTGATAGTTGCCTTGCTCAGCTGTTTTTCATCCATACATCTTCCTCCATGGGCTCAGGAATCCTGTTGGCTATGGCTTTTGATCGCTTTGTGGCTATCAGTCACCCCTTGCAATACACCACAATACTTACCAACTCACGAGTCACCAAGATGGGACTGGCAGCCTTTCTGAGGGGTGTAGCACTTATGACTCCATTACCTATTCTGCTCAAGAGGCTCCCATTCTGCAAGGGGCAGATGTTGTCTTATTCCTACTGTATTCACCCAAATGTCATGAAACTAGCCTGTGGTCAAGTCAAAATCAATATTTTCTATGGACTTGTTTTGGTTATATTTTCCTTTGGGGTAGACTTTCTGCTCATAGCCATTTCTTATGCTCTGATATTCCATGCAGTCATGGGGATTGCTTCCAGAGAAGGTCAGATGAAGGCACTCAACACGTGTTTGTCTCACATATTTATTGTCTTTATTTACTATGGCCCTTTGCTAGCAATAACAGTAATGCATCGAATGAGTCACAAGAGTTCTCCAATAGCACATGCAGTCCTGGGAAATATCTACCTCTTTATGCCTCCGATGCTCAACCCAATTGTATATAGCCTGAAGACCAAGCAGATACGTTCTGCAGTAAGAAAGTCTTGGAAGATTCAGATAAGATGACCAATTTAAAAAGTTAGTGTAGACAGTTTCCGTGAATGAATGTACAATTCTCAATTTCACAGTTAACATGCTGTTTATTTTGTTGTATTTTTACATCTAAAGTGTGTATATAGATATGAAAGTGAGATATAACTTTTATGAATAAGGATGTTGTATTTAAATACTCTAAAATTTTATTTTCCCCTATATTTTGTAGGGTGTGATTTGATAGACTTCATAAATTAACAGTAAAAGAAAGAATGTTTCTTTGCTGGATATTTTATGTTAGCATCTATCCATGGATAACACCACTTTATTTTTTTATAGTTGCAAATGAGAGTTATAATTAAAGAACTTTAAAAATCAAAAACCATTAAATATTCAATCCTATTCTTTTGCTGCTTTGTTCTCTTTCCTTGTGTATTTACTAAAATATTCTCCTTTTTTCTTACAGTATCTCCATGACAACAAAAGTTCATATGCTTTTTCTAGACCATTTTGACTGCCTCTCCTATGGACTGTGTAGGTCATATCAGTCAATTAGAAAATTATTTTGTATCTATTTCCCAAAACATACTCGCATTCATTCTTTAGAATAAAAAAAAGTTCTGCTTTTCTATAGATAAGACCATTGCTAACTAGTTTTGTACCTTTAATTTACTTCACAGTTACAGAACACCTGCATAATCATTTTGGGAGGTTTGCTTCTGATGGGTGTGAACCCATGAATATATTCTTTGTAACTGTAGTCTTCAAATCCATGAAAGCCAAAGGGAAATTCATGAACTTCTTCAAATGCATCTTCCTCTCAAATCCCCAAATTCCCTCTGTACACAATGACTCTATTTTTATGTTTCCAGAGTGATCTCCACATATCTCTTAAATTTTCTTCTTCATTGAATCATTCACTCATATCTCCTGAAGTTTTCTTAAATGTTTTCACTTTTCTACATCTCAATATCAACTCCACTAATTTAAGCATTCTAGATGCTTCTGTTTATGCAATGTGGAGTTGAATTCCAAACATCTAACCTTACCTGGAGTTTAAACTGACATTCACTGTGTTCTCAAAAGTGTTTTTAAACAAACCTGATTGTGTCAAACCTTTTTTTCCAAATTAGTAACACAATGCCTGTTTGTTTGGACAAGTTTAAGCAAATGTGCATGTGAAGCTCTCTATAATTCAACCTGCCTATTATTTCTTTCATACTCTAATCTTACCAAATAATCTTAGGTTCTCATAACAGTGATATAATTCAAGACATGTTTTGCCTGCTTCTATTTATGACTGGTAGTATAAGTTTTTTTCCTTAATAAAGTATTTAATTGTAATTTAAGAATTGAACTAATGGTAGTTAGACTTCTGTAACTGCCAAAGAGTTCAATCAAAATTGCAATGATTAGAATTTCATTGTTTGCCCAGTTACCCCTAACTTGGAATAGTCCTATAAGATTTAGCCCTTAATTATTTGTGCCTGATGCTCTCTCAGTAGATAATATCAGAATTTAATTAAATCAAAGGATACTCAACTAATGTTCACTGGAAAAGTACCTACTTCTTATTGGGAAACATATATCAGGTATCAGAATTTTAATGCCTTATTAAATGATGCTCTAAGTATTGGAGAAACTATTTTGGTTGGGTTTTCCTTATATTCTCTGATCATGTGCATGGTGTGTGAGAGAAAAATAAAAAGGAGAAGGATATTTACAAAAATATAACAGAAAATTATAGCAAAATAAATACCCTCTATACTAGATATTAAATACAAAACTCTAACAATAGCCAAGCACTGGATAATTTCAAGTTATGTACATGGAAATATTTCTTAAAATATCATCAGAATAACTGTGTTGCAAGAGTGCTATCAGAGCGAGAGCATTGTCCATCTGGAGCAAAGTACTACAATGGCTTGGAATAGCAATCTTAGTAGGCTCAGCATATAAATCAATTTTATTTATTAATTACACAAATAAATGTAAAAGTTGATGTACATTCAGGGGTCCACTCTTTCACTGACCTTTGTCACATTTCCCCAGAAGAACTTCTATTATTATACTCTACTTCCTCCAAGTATAATATTCTGTCCTACTCCCACATCTCCGAATATGCTGCTGTCTTTCATTCTTTACAATGATAATTCAGAATTTAAAAGAACAATTTTATTTTCAATGTTTTATATTAAAGTTTAAAAATACATTAAAAATCAAAAACTGACATTTCCTCCATTATGTTAGATAAGTTTGCTTTTGTTTTCAAATGATGAATAGCATTTACTTGGTTTTCATACCCTTTCAAATTTTGTATAGTTCATGTGTTTCTTTAAAAGAAGTAACTAAACAAAATGTATGCATATCCCATACTGAATCTCAACATTTACTCTCATTTCACAAAGTAATAGATCAATATTTTTTTCAGTGTTAATCAAAATACCACCCTCTTCTTAGAAAACAAGAATATCTTACTTCTCACAATATTATACCTTGAAATAAAAGCATGTTCCTGAGAAGCAGGCAGAAGACAGGGTAGAGAAGTGAGGCGTCTCTTTCTCTAAGGCCATATGCAACTATTTGAGCAAGTTTCTTCTATTTTTGAATACTTTACATAATGCATATCTTATCTGTTTGGTTTTTAAGCTGTTTACCAAGGGATTCAGAACAGGAGTCAAGAAGAGGAAGAGATTGGCCATGGTGACATGGAGCAGTGGAGATGTAAATGTACCAAACCTGTGAATTAGAGCCAGGACAATGAGTGGTACATAAAATATAAAGACGGTGAAGATGTGGGAGACGCAGGTGTTGAGAGCCTTTAGCTGACCATCACCTGAGGCAATACCCAACACTGTTTTTACTTTTTTTTTTTCTCATGGTTTATTTTTTTTATATTTAAAAATTTCCATCTCCTTCCCTCCTCCTCCCACCTCCCTCCCCTCCTCCTCCCCCTTCCCTCCCCTCCTTCTCCCCCTTCCCTCCCCTCCCCTCCACCCATACCTCCCCTCCCTCCCTCTCAAGGCCAAGGAGCCATCAGGGTTCCCCACTCTATGCTAAGACCAAGGTCCTCCCAACTCCCCCCAGGTCCAGGAAGGTGATCGACCAAGCTGAGAAGGCTCCCACAGAGCCCGTCCATGCAGAAGAATCAGAGCCCAGAGCCATTGTCCTTTGCTTCTCAGTCAACCCCCGCTGTTGGCCACATTCAGAGAGACGGGTTTGGTCGCGTGATCCATCAGTCCCATTCCAACTGGAGTTGGTGATCTCCCATTAGTTCTGTCCCACTGTCTCCATGAGTGAACGCACCCCTCTCGTTCCTGACTTTCTCCCTCATGTTCTCGCTCCTTCTGCTCCTCATCAGGACCTTGGGAGCTCAGTCCAGTGCTCCAATGTGGGGCTCAGTCACCTTCCCCATCTGTCGCCAGCTGGAGGTTCCCTCACGGTCCTGACTTTCTTTCTCATGTTCTCTCTCCTTCTGCTCCTCATCAGGACCTTGGGAGCTCAGTCCGGTGCTCCAATGTGGGGCTCTGTCATTTTCTTCATCTATCGTCAGGTGGAGGTTCTATGGTGATATGCAAGAAATTCATCAGTATGGCTATAGGAACTGGCCTTTTCAGGCTCCCTCTCCTCAGCTGCCCAAGGAACTAACTGGGGGAGTCTCCCTGGAAACCTGGGAACCCCTCTAGGGTCAAGTCTCTTGACAACCCTCAGGTAGCTCCTTAAATTAAGATATATGCTTCCCTGCTCCCATATTCACCCTTCCTATATCCCAAGCACCCTATTCCTCCGAGCTCCCCCCGTTCTCCCCTTCACACTTTTCTCTCCCCATCTTCCCTTGGCCCAGTCTTGATAGGCTTATTCTTTCAGAAGAGGATGTTGATCAAAATAAGAAAAAGTGATGAAATAACTAAAACATTGATTTTTACTTTCCTCAGCCAGGGCTAAAGCAGGATTGGACACCAACACATAGTTTCTTAGAAGAAATGAAAACATCTATTTGCCAAATACAAATAATGTATTAGTGAACTAATAATAATACTTTATTAAATATTTGGTAAACATTTCAAATCAGCACCATTGAAGGAAAAGGTGTTATTTTATATCTTTAATTTTAAAGATGTAGAAAGAGGATAGAAAAGAAGTTAATTTACATAAGTGCTTTTTGTAAAATTATACTAAAAATAAAATAATCAAATATTTTTATATATGTAAATATTTATATAGCTCAAATACTTATATATTTCATTGACTAAGAATCAATGAAACAGAAAGAAATAAGATATTCTTTCTCAGGGTAAAGGTCATAGAAAAGAGACGTGGGTAACTGGGAAATGGCTTGGCCAGTGAAGTGTTTCCCATATATATATGGGATGTATAGATATGGGACATGTGTGGGATATATATGAGATATATGGGAGATATATATATATATATATATATGTCCCATCAACCTTGAAAGGAAGTGGGATATACAGAGTGTGGGATACCATGTGCTAAGATGAAGGCAGATCCCTCAACAATCTCATTGACCAATCACTGTAGTGAATGAAAGTTTTCTAGGTTCAGTGGGAATAAAGAGGAGAGAGTAACTAAGAAACTAAACATCAACTGTCTCCAAAAGTAGGCACACATGTACACACACACACACTCATTACATATGTGCATCAGAGAGAGCGGGGGAGGGGATGAGAGAAGAGAGGGGGTGGTAGAGAGAGTAGCGAGAGAAAAGAGAGAGAGAGAGAGAGAGAGATACTGGTGTGGTAGAGGGCAGCTAGAGACAGAAGATAGACAGACGTGCAAAAAACCAAATACCCAAAGTACTAGGATAAGTAAATTGCATTTTTCCCTTAGCAAGATCAGAATTCTATATGTTTTAACATATATGCAAATGTAAAAACATATGTTATTTTTGAAAGTGAAAATATGTCTTTGAAGAGAGGTTCCTCAGCGAGTCATGATATGTATCCACTGTTATGTTGACCTCTGTTACATTGACCTGCATCTGATGTCATCTTTACCATTTTTATGGCATCAAGAACTGGTAATGAGGTTTACAAAGCCTGTCTGTTCTTATGATACAGCTACAAGGAACATATAGCCCCAAAGAAGAAGGCTCTCCGAGGACTTAAGACACTAAGAACAAGATTATCTTAATGCAACTTTCTCAATAGTTTACTTAAAATGCTGGATTAATTGAAATAAGTATTTTTAAAGGCACAGTGCATACTGTACTGGAACATCCAATCTCATGACAAATCAACCATGCTCAGCCATTCATGTCTCTGAGTTTCACCACACTAAAACAAAGAACTTTCTTATAAACCACACAACACTGCTATTTTTCATCAATACAAATGCATATAACCCCATACCTCCAGGTTCCTATCCAAATGTGTACTATTAGTCTCTCCCTTTGTTTTAACTTTCTTCCTGAATATGTTGGAATTCACTGTATTTCCCTTTCTTTTCTATGCTTAGCTCTGACCAGATCTCAGACACTAGATGTTAAGAACACCATCTATACCCATGCAATGTTTTCTGTAAAACTCACCAAATGCTTAGTCTATATTTTAGTCTATTTCATCTTTTGGTATTGTTTGTAGACACATCTCTGACCCTTTTCCATGAAGGTGTACTTCATTCCAAATGATCTGATTAGTTATTTTGGAGTCTTGGATGCTTTGAATACTTTAATCCACTAGACACAGCTTACTCATTCTTACAGTAGACATTTTGACGTCCTTTGATTATGAGTTCATTAATGTTTAGTTTCCATGCAGCCTTCTACTGTATAGAACACCAGTAGAATATCTATAGATATTTTGGATCTTGAGAATTACTTTGGCCATTAAATTCCTACCAAATGTCAAGTGTTGCCCCTAAAGCTAGCACTAGCACATTTGATTTAAAATCTTCTTCTAACTGTTACCTACAAAGATTTTTTTCTTACCTGATAGACTTTTAGTGTCATTAATGTTGAGATTATAAATTCCCCATAGGTTTTGAAGACAGCTATGTTTTGTTTATGCATACAAGCGGCATAATGAATATTGCTTAAATAAATAAATACATAAATTGAAAATGTGTACATTCCTATTGCACCCAGCAGAGACATAAATTCACCAGTAACACAAAACCTATTTTAAGTTCTAGTGTGTAAAATTTTGGGGGGAATAATAAGTTGGTAGGGAGTATTAAAGCTGAAGAGAAAGTTCCAGTAAATAAGGAATATGTGGTTGTCATCTAAAAGGTGGCATTTTAGAGCTTGTTGACTTCCTGGTAGGTGTGCCCTGGTGTCCATGTTTCTTTATGATGGATTTCCCATACTAGCCAAAACATTATTTTTCAGTTTCTAGTTGAAGATTCAGAAGTTGTTTCAACTTTCCAATTGCTATGACTCACTTTCAGCCTTCCTCAAAACTTTTTGTAACATCTCCTTCCTCCAGATTTCCTTCAAGTCCCCAATCAAGAACTTAATCTGCCATTTCTCTTTTATGACTTCTCATCAATCGAACCATTAACTACTGCAATGTTTTTCTCAGTTCTTCTATTAGTTGTCTCTGATTACACCATTGCAAATCTCTATTTTCTCTCTTTCACTAAGGATTCCAAGTTTCATTCTAAAATGGAACAAAACTTCAGTTAGGAAAATCCTGAAGAAAAGGCCTCATTTCTACTGTACCAATAAACACACCATGGATTCATCGTACCATAAAACCTGAGCTCTCTGATTAACACTGCATCTTTCTCTTCTCTTTCCAGTTTACCCACCTAGGGATGGGTGAAAGATATATGAATTCTTAAGGACATGCTCAAAACCTCTACTAGGGAGAGCTAGTTGGCAGGAGAGTTTTTTACTACAATACATGAAGAAACAGACAGAAGATTCCAGAGGGAGGCTATCAAAATATTCCCATAAGAGAGTGTCTTCATCATGGCACACATGAGATGACAAATAACAAATTACTTGGAACTGAGGCATTTCTAACTTTTCTCAGTATCAGAGTTTTCCATTCTGTCACATAATCAATGAAGAAACTCTTGTGTTACAGCTATCTATTGCTAACATGTCACAAGCTTAACATTATAGTTGATGATTTTCTCACAAGTGATATTTTGGTGTCTAATCTTACTTGGAATAATCTTTCATTGTAACTTTTCATTTTCTCTTTGAGAAAATGAAGTTTACAATCCCTATAACCATCCACAAGTACCTATTCTTTCACAAGAATATCTTTATATTATATTTTTATATTATATAATATTATCTTTGAGATACTATATATTTTTGGTAGATTTATATCCATTTAGATTGAGCTAATGGTCTCATTATAAGTGTTGTTTTTATCTTTTTTCCTTCCCATTAAATTATTACATTTCTTTTCCACCAATTTATATCTGTCTATCCATCCATTCATCCATTCAACTATCTATCTATCTATCTATCTATCTATCTATCTATCTATCTATCTATCTATCTATCTATCTATCCTATGCAACTAACTCCAAAATATTGGTATATAGTTGTGCATTTCTTATGGTTCTAAGTTTTTATTCTCTTTTCAAAGTTGTATTCCTTTCTTCCTAATAACAATAAACTATAATATAAAAGTTTATAATAAGTATGGCTCAGTCACAAAACATTCTACTGACAATCTGTCCTGTCTGCCAGACTTGCTGGAGCAATAGCGATGCAGAACTTGTAAAGAGTAGCCCAAATCTGGTTTAATTGAAACCTACGCCACCAGATGGAGCCCAGGTCTAACACTGCCTGAAGTAGTGAATAAGGGTCAGCTGTCTTCATTATTCATCTGTCTTGAGGAAGCATGGGCAGGGAAAAGTGACACTCTCCTTCCTTGTCCTGCCCATCAATGCCTGGGGCAGAGAGGAGAGCTGTCCCTGTGACTATAAGAATTGGAGCGCTGTCCCTGACCCCCCTGCTAGCTGTAACACTCAGGATAGCAAACCTGTATCATGCCAGGACAGCATAATAGAACCAACCCTGTTAGTGGGGGTGTGGATAAGTCGGCCCCGAAGTTATGAACATAGGAGAATTGTCCACATTACTCATCTGTCTTGTGGTGACACAGATGGGAGAGTTGACCGCCTGCCTCCCCGCCCCCACTCCTGCCATCAACTCCTGAGGCAGATGGCAAAGTTGGCCCTGTGCTCATCGGAACTGGAGAGCTTTCCCTGACCCCCAATAGCTACAACACTCTGGACAGCCCCTGCCCATTGCGTGGACAACACAATGGAGCCAACCCTGCTGGCACAGGTGTGAGTGAGCCATCCCCAAAGTTGTAAGAGTAGGTGAGTTGTCTCCACTATTCATCTGTCATGTGGCAATGTGGGGAGGGTCAGAGAATGCCACCTGCAACAGAGGAGATAGCTGACCCTCTCCCTTACCAGCTGCCACACTCAGGAAATGGGCCCTGTACCTCATGCATGTTCAAAGGCCAGATGTTATGAGCAAATGAGATCTGTTCCCATTACTCTGGCATGTGGTGGCATGGGCAGAGAAGAGATGTCCTCCCCAAAGCCCCAACAAAAAAACACATGAGGTGGGTGAAGGAGCTGGCCCTGGGGTCATAAGAGAAGAGGGTTGCTCCTGCCCCTCACCTGCTGCAGCACTCAGGAAAGTAGCCCCTGCACTTCACCTGGGTAACACAATAGAGCTGGTCCTGATGGTGTAGGTGGGGAAGAGTTGTCTCTGAAGGCATGAAAGCAGGAGAACTGGCCCCACCTCTTGCTCATTGCTGTAAGGCTGAATTAGCCAGGGCGATGCTGGAGAGCTCACCCTGATAAGGACAGGGGAGAACTGACAGACAGACCAACCCTGCAGTTGCCCTTGCCGTGAACCAGGGTTATGACTTGACCTGCCCCAATATTCACCCCATCTATGATCTGCTAGGATAGGTGAAGGGGCCTGACCCACAGTCACAAAGCTGCAGGATCTCCACAACACAGGGCAACACCAGGATATCCAAGAAGAGTCCCAGCATCAATGGTGTAGAAACCAGAGACCTCAAACAAGACCAATGACTCTTTGCAATGAACACTTGTAAGTAAAAAAAGAGATATATAGACAAAGGGGTTTACTGCTTGACTCTCTGTGTCATATTGCAGGTTCCATGATGAGACTTTTCATTTTTCTCTTTTTTTCCTCTTAAATTTTGTTTTGCATTTTTTATGAGGGGTGCAGGGAAAAGGATGGTAGGTACAAAGGGACAGAGAAATGAATGGGATCAAGATATATGATGTAAAAGAGACATCAAATAAATAAAATAAATTTAAAAAAGAAATTGGTTTTAAGTCCCAAAGAAAACAAACAGTACTAAATTGTGCTTTACTTCATCTCTATAGATTCTGAGCTAAGATTCAAGAGAAATGAAGTCCTAAGGCGAGAGCTGGTAAAACTGATCAGTGGCGAAGAGGAATCCCTGCTCTTGGGACCTTCAAGTCAGTTCCAAGGCACTTGCTTCCAGTTTTCTCTCACAATCCACTTTTAGCTCCAGTCCTAAGGCATCTGACGTTCTTTTGGGACCCACTGTGATCTTGCAGATATGTGGTATATACTCACACAGGTATACATACACAAATGTCAAAAGTTAAAATCAATTTTAAAAATCAAAGAGCAAAATTAGTGCGAATTATTTATAAGTCCCTTAGGAATACATTGATGGAGTAAAATTTAGGCTCAGGTACCCTGATAACCACATTTTTACAGCATTATTTTTTAAAATTATTTTTGCCAAAACAGTTATAGTGTATGTTGCGGGGTGTAATAGGTTTCATTAAACTCTCAGAACTCTCTCAGAGAGCTGATCTTCCTGAGTTTAATTATTTAATTTAATTTAATGGATCTTTAGGCTATGTGTTGTTTTGCTTTGGTTTGGGTTTTCTTACCTAAGGACCTGCGCCCCAGAAGACCACAGACATCTTCTGGGATCCTTCAATTCTATGGAGTCCTAGGTCTCTTAGGATTGAGAAACTTAGACCAGCCTCTGTGTGAGCAGTAGGACGTAATTAGTGGGACACAACCCACCTTGCTGACCACAATGGAGTCTGCAGCTGTAGCAGCTGGTGTTGGAAATCAGAATTCGTAGTGCTGTCTGCAGACCATGTCCTCTGGTGTCAAGTGTGAGATTATAGATAGTCCTGATTCCTTGGAAAGGGATGGTGACCACTTCCCAGCTATTCTTGTCCCTGGTAAGGCACTTGTTCAAACCATGGCTTTAGCTATTTTCAATTTGAGGATGGAAGCAGGGTTTCTGTAACTGAACACTTGAAACAATAGGGTATTACTGTTTTAATCCTACAAGTCCTACAAGAGCTCATTGACAAATAAATTATATCTGTTGATAGGCAATTACTATGATGGGGAATTTCTCCAGAATGTGGACCATGAGTTTTTATTTTTCCTAAAGTAGGAATAAGCCAGAAAACAAAAGGGATTTTTTCACTATAATGTAGTCAATTACAATAGGTTTCCTATAAATTGAGAAAAATCCTTGCTATGGTTTAAGATTCTGACTCAGAGGTGTTTTCAAATATTAAAGATATCAAAAGTTTGTCTCATGTTATTCAAACCAGAAATGAAGGAACACAGTAATGAAGGAAGCATTAGTAGAGTGGGTGAGGACATATGATTCTTAAAGCAAAGAGTTGAATTTGCTGGAGCATCTCATGGTAAGTTCCACTTACTGCTTTGTTTAGTTTCTCTTGACACACTTAATGTGGCACTATGTATTGAGTTCCACACTAGGTACATTTCTGAACACAGTGGAAAAGAAGAATTAGCACATAATTCAGAAGTACTTGGGAGTGATATAGTTAGGAATGAGAAGAAAAAATAACTTAAGGAAAAATATTAACATGAGTCTAACAAATATATGAGCAACAGACTGCACAGGGACCTTAGCACTTTTATGAATTTCTTCAAAGGAAGAAAAACCAATCAGGGCCAATTCTCTTTTTCAAGAGAGTGCTTACTAATATTATTTGATTTTCAGTGACTGAATTTTTCTTTGTTTGAGTGACTATCTCCTTGACAGCCGCCAACCACAGTGACTTTATGCCGTCACGTACTCAATCAACTTCTCTAGCTCCTTGCAAATCTCCAGACATGACATCCACTAACCCTTTGTAATTTCAATAAACACTGGTGATCTAAGGTTTTTATTTAAAGTCTTATTCTCAATACAAAATTTTACGTAGCACACTGGAGAGTCATATGTCCAACAATAATCGCAGTATAATGGTGGGAAATTTTCCCAATAGCTTTGCAAGAAGAGATATGAGAACTTAATAGGAAGATAACGTAACTGCATCAGTAGGAAGATAACGTAACTGCATCAATAGAAAGATACCATAACTGCATCAAGAAAGTCATAAGTAAAGGCAGTTGAGGGCGGTGTTGCTATGTAAATAGCAAATGGGTCATGTTAAGGACAGGAGCTGAGTTTTTGTTTTGCTATATACAGGTTGTGTGACTTAAGCAAGCAACTTAGCCTGTTCCTATCTCATTTTTATAATGTGTGGTATATATACCATACCAGCAATCATGTTTAAATGCCATTATGATATTGAAAAGATGTTTCATGAGCATTCAATTACAAAATCACAGGACAAAACTGATATGAAGGCCTTAAAATATTTAGTTTAAAAACATAAATAACACAATTTATTCAAAGGTATCCTGTGAACAGAATGGTCTGGACATTGTTCCTACATAAACTATGTACAGAGATACAATATAGGGGCCCACACAGGCTGTTTAGTTGTTTTCAATGTTTATTTATTCTAAAATAACGAACTACAATATGACCAAAACGCACAGCCTGGTGCTTTTGGTCTTAGAGCTCTAAAAATCTGATTTCATATGTTTTTAAATAGAATGATATATAAGCTGGTTATACTTTAGTTGTTATAAGCAGAGAGGTCAGAGTAAGGCATGTGTCATTAAAGATCATGGTTGAATGGGAAGAACTGAACTCAGAGACATTCAGTTGTCTTTCTAGGGCACAATGCACATTTGGTCAGCTTCCATATTGATTCACTGACTTTTTGTAGGCATACAAAATACTTGACGATTATGTAAAGACAAAAATACAATTTGGGAGACAGACACTATATTACTTTATATTATATTATTATATTATATTATATTAGTATTATATTATATTATATTATATTCCCTAAGAAAATGGTTTTCTTCTAGTGATACATAAAATGGGAGAGACTGAGCTGGTAGGAGAGATTGTATAGAAAACCAGGAGGATAGTAGAGAGAGGGGGAACCATAGTTATTAGTTACTTGTGTGAAAAATACAATTTCAATAAGAAAAAGAGTAACTATACATATATAATGCATTCTTATAATCAACAGCTTGCAAGTTTTTTTAAGAGTCATTTGAGTGCCTGTTTCCTGTTTGTGTTTTCTTCAATATTCTTCATGGCCTTGTTTTTATAAGATAAAGGAATTGTTCTAGAATAATCCTAGGGTGATTTCTGAACCTTCAAACACCACAAATAATCTTGCTTTTTGATAAAAAATGACAGGGTGAAATCTGGCATATGGGATTGGTTACTAATTTCTCTATCTGGTGCAATACAATGAATCAGTTATAGAAATGATTACTTATTAAGCACTGTGGTGGTGAGATGCTGTTCTTAATCCTTCAATAGTCACCTCCTTGAATCCCATGTCAATGTGATGATATAACCGTTTGTCACCACCCTCAATTCAATATACTCATCTATACATATGAGAGTTTTATGCTGGGAATAACATGCAGTCAGACTCTGAAGCCTAAGATCCTACTTAACCTTAGTATTCCTTCACAGTGTAATTCATGTTGTACAAATAATGTGAACACCATAAATATTCATTAAAAAACAATTTATATAGGCAGCTGATTAACTTATATGACCTTAAAATGAAGGTGACAGTGCATAAAATGAAAAGATGCTTGTTTATCAAAAAATTAAAGGAACCTAACAATTCTTTTAAAATCACAACTTACTTTACAAATTACTCCTTTAAATTCTTGATTTCCTTCTATGTTAATTAATGGCATCACTACATTTTTGCAAATTGTGTCAAAATAATTTTTGGGCTTTATTCATCACATATTAATCTACTGCAAAAAATCTCTATTTTATGCATTTGTGTACACACACGTTTACCAAAGCAGTTTTGATAGCAATGCCATAGTTCAAAAGTGTTTATGTTTTATCTCTTGAGAAACCCCTAATTGCTAATGGACAACAATAGCAGGAATTCTATCTTCATTTCCTTCAGCTGGGACAACACTTTACTCAACAAAAATTTGTTATGCTATAATGTTGAAAACATGCTCATTACTATTATTATATCTAGGATTGAAAAGATGAAATAAAATGTAAACTTTTTATTCTTGACATATAATACATCAATATGTACTTGGAAAAGAACAAAAAGAAGCACACAGTCCCTTTGAAAATATTACTTTGAAATGATAAAATATTTATATTGTATCATAATATATATATTGCATTTCCTCAAGGTTTAAAAAACCATTCTTAACATTGAGGTTTAAACCAAAAAACATACACTCTGCCATCTATCTGTAGCTTAGTTACAATCTATGTGTCCAATCCTGTCCTATTTTGCTTAGTTAGATGTGTTTGCTAGATGGCTTGAAATGTGTGCAGTTACATGGATTTATTATCTGAGCTTTTGATTTGTTAAATAAATGGCTTAACTAAGGAAAAAAGACAACTCTTTTACTAAAAGTTTTGCATTAAAATAGTACGTAGGTAATGGTTAACACTTATTCAATAGCTATGAGTTATAAGCTTTTGCTTTGTATTCAGAGGTGTCACTGATAAACAGATTTAATGACAATATTCTCAAGAATCTTTACTGTTTCTTTATAAACATACTATATATTATGTTAATGACACATTGAATATCTCAACCTTTTCTATCTTGACCTATTTTGAGAAATGCTTATTTGTCCATGCTTTGAGTTTTCTGAAAGGAATAAAATCTTTCCAATTCAATATATTTATGATCTATATCTTACTACCTCCTTAACATAGTACCATACTAGAGTAAATTTAAGATTTTTACTTTGATTCCTTGATTTGTTTATAATTCAACAATTTATTTATTTTCTATTAGCACTTTTCTCCGTTATCATTGAAATTTGTTTATAAAATGAATAAAGAAAAGAAGAAGCCTGAAATATAAACAGAAACAGAAGACATATGTGTAAACAAGAGTTAAGACAGGTAAGGAGAGAGAGAAGGCAACTGTTGTGTGAAGGAGGATATATGTTGACTTCCATTAGTGTAATGTAAGTGCTCACTCAGCTTCGTGCTGGTTTATAGGTGTGTCCAAAACATGATCCATAAGCTGCAGATAGCCTGTATGGTCCATTTGACACTCGCATACTTAATTAGAACACTGTGAGAGTGTTTTGTGTGTGATTTTATTGTAACTTGAAAGCACAATACTTTAAGCATGAACTTTGTAGGTCACAATGTGGTCCAGAGAAGACAAAATGTCAGATGCCTGTTAAGCTGGAGCGTTGTGCACTGCAGGCATGCCAAAGAAGGGCATAGATCCAATATCAAAACACAAAACCGATATAACATTCTTCAAAACAAAAATTTCCCTTGTTTCTTATATCCTTGGTGTGTTTAAATATAATGGCTTAAGTAAGGAAAAGACAACTCTTTTACTAAAGTTTTGCATTAAAATAGTACATAGGCAATGGTTAACACTTATTCAATAGCTATGAGCTTCCCCAAGAAAGCAGGATTCTGAACACTGCATCTCTGGAACTTGGAGAAGAAAATTGAGTTTGAACATCATAACTGACAATAGGAGAAATCAGTGATGCTAGGCAAAGCCTATCAGAGCCTCACAGGTCTGGAGGAAAAAGAAGCAATAAGAAAGCATTTTATGATACGGTCTCAATTTCAAGCCAAGTTTGACACTGTAATTAACATTGTTAGAGTTCCAGTGGCAAAGCTTTATAAAGCTTTGGGTTACTCTCCTGCTAAGGAGATCTCTACAGCTCATTCATCTGAATTGCAGGAGATTAACATTTTAATAAGAAAATGATCTTAGCCAATAGTAAGTGTTCACATTTAATTTAATTTAAAAAAACCACCACAATCTTTCTTTTTGTTTTTGCTTTTTGTTTTGTTCTGTTGTTGTTGCTGTTTGCTTTGGTAGGTCCACCAATTAATGGATAAAATAAACATGACAACATTTTTCAACCACTTAAATCACACCAGTCTAAGGAGACTCTGGTATACCATGATTGGGATCCCAGGACTCGAAGATGCCCACATGGGATCTCCATCCCCATCTGTTCCGTGTACATAGTGGCTATTGCAGGCAATGCACTGCTATTATTTCTGATCTTCACTGAACGGAGCCTACATGAACCCATGTACTTTTTCCTCTCCATGTTGGCCCTGCGCTTGATATCTTTCTGTCCACAGTCACAACACCAAAAATGTTATCACATCTTTTGGTTCCAAGCTGGAGGCATTTCTTTTCCCAGTTGTGTGTCTCAGATGTTTTTCCTCACTTCATCTTTGTGGCAGAGTCTGCCATATTGCTGGCTATGGCATTTGGACCGTTATGTGGCCATCTGTTACCCACTAAGATACACCAATATTTTAACACCCATCTGTCATCATTAAAATGGGGCATTGCATCTGTGACTCGAAGCTTCTTCATTCTGCTTCCCCCTGATCTTCTTGTTTATCGGCTCACTTACTGTGGGAGGAAACATCATTCGACACTCCTACCTGTGAACACATGGGCATTGCCAGGTTGGCCTGTGACCAACATCAAGGTCAATATTTACTATGGGGTAATAGTAGCTCTTTTTTTCCACCTGCCCTAGACGTGGTACTGATTATTGTCTCATATGTACTTATCCTTTGGTGCTGTGTTTAGAATTCCTTCTCCGGATGCTCGACTCAAGGCTCTGGGTACATGTGGTTCCCATGTATGGTAATTATCTTGTTTTATACACCAGCTTTTTTCTCTTTCTTTGCTCACCGTTTTTGGTGGTCACAGTATACCACTGCATGTGCACATTCTCCTTGCTAACCTCTATGTAGTGTGGTACCACCCACAGTCAAATCCTATCATTTATGGCGTGGAAGACTAAGCAAATTCAAGAGAGAGTTATCCAAGTCTTTTCTTTAGGAAAGACATTTGTTGACGCAGTCTATGCAGCTTAATTTAGTTCTTTATAATTTTCCATGAACTATAGAACTCAAGCTACAATAGAAATGTGAATCAAGACATCATTAGTAATGGTTATCATTGCAATTTTGAGCAATCAAAATAAGAGTGAATTCTACTTTGCATATACCTTGTTCAGAATAATACTAGAACAAAGACACATTATTTTATGTACTATTTTCATCTTTGTTACAACATACATATTCATACCATTAAAAATATTCAATTTTTTGTTAACACATAAAACAGGAAAATAAGCAATATGGCCCTTGTTCATACACCAAACAAATAGAGCCAGAATCCTATATAATTTTGTCAATTCAGCCCATTTTTCCTAAATTTGGAAATAAGAAGTGCTACATGTCCAAGACATTATTCCTGTGCAGTTATCACACCAATTCAGTCATTTGGGTTTCAAGTTCAAGTTTCATATTGAAGATGTTTGATTTTGGTCAAGAATATTTAAACTTCTTGCATTTGTATACACACATCTCCGATTTTCACTGATGGATGGATAGAGAGGAGTGACCTACAGAAAACTCTTAAACTAGTACCAGGTATGATATTAAAATAATAATTTTGTCTATTATTTATTACTAGCAATTAAAACAGTATAAATTTGACAATCTGAGAGCCTTGATTCCTTTATATTGCATTTTTTTTCTCTCTCACGGGAAATAATCCTGTAGTGTTTTAAATGTTAAGTATTTCACTGTACATATAAAAAAGACTACCAGGAGAGTTATTTTTAAGATATATCTCTATTTCCACACCAAATCCAAGTTCTCCTTCTCTCCCATTTCCGCCCACTCCCCTACCTCTCTCCCCTAATTTCATCCCCGAATCCTCTTCTCAGAGAGGGTAAGTCCTCCCGTTGCGAGTCAAAAAAATTTCTGGTCACATCAAATCATTTAAGGAAGGACCAAAGGTTTCTCCCCTCTGTATCCTCAAACAGGAACAGGGAA
Source organism: Arvicola amphibius (assembly GCF_903992535.2). Taxonomy (NCBI): domain Eukaryota; kingdom Metazoa; phylum Chordata; class Mammalia; order Rodentia; family Cricetidae; genus Arvicola; species Arvicola amphibius. The sequence continues at coordinate 105,628,204 of NC_052047.1, forward strand.
TGGGCCTCCAAAAAGCCAGTGTCAGACACGAGGGATAACTCTACAACCCCCTACCAGTGGCCCCACAAACTGCCCAAGCCCATACAACCTGTCACCCCACAGTCAGAGGATCCCTAATTAGGTCTGTGCAGATTCCCCAGCTGTCAAGCCAATCAATGAAACTCCACTATGCTTATGTCTGTGGGTTTCTTCTTCATGGTCTTAATCCCTTTGCCCATATTATTGTTCCTCCCTTGCTTCAACTGTACTCACGTAGTGTTGATAGATGCTGCTCATTTGTTTCCAGCTGCCCAGACCCGAAATAATCACTCTGAAACTATATTGTTTGCAATACTGTTTTGCCAAATAGCTCAAGTGTTTTATAATAGCTAGCTCTTATGTCTTTAATTAACCCATTTCTATTATTTTATATTTTAACATGAGACTAGTATCCTACCCCCAAGGTTCTGTCTAGTGGTTTGTGTCTTTTTCTTCTGGTAGCTACAAGGCATATCTTGGCTCTGCCTACTTTCTTCCAGCATTCAGTTTAGTTTTCCCATCTAGCTCTATTCTGCCCTATCACAGGCCAAAGCAACTTCTTTATTCATTAACCAATAAAAGCAACACATACACAGAAGTTCTTCCCATGCCACAGGCCCAGTGCTTAGCTGTGGGTCTCTGCATCTGCTCCCATCATTAACTGGATAAAAATTCTATGATGACAGTTTAGGTAGTCATCCATCTGACAATTACAGGGGAAGGCCAGTTCAGGACCAGAGAGTGAGTCTTAACCACATTAGCACAAATATTATTTACAGTTGAAATAGTACAATTCCGCTAATTATCCTCTGTGAATAAATGTGAAGACAGCAGCTATCGCATCTTGGCCATTATTTGAAGGCACTATAAATGAAGAAAAGGAAAGAAAGAACGAAAAAGAAAGACTTCCATTTTACAGAAAAATGAAAAGAAAATGGTATGGTGGTGGCTGTTTGCCATATCTATCACCAGGTAACAGATAGCCATGGGGGAAGAAACTGCATACATAGCTATAGAATTATTAAATCAACAATGTATATTTTTCAAATTCAGCAGGACATATACTTTCAAAAACATTTCCCTAACTCTACAAATCAAATGTTGTGTGCCTACTGAAGTGTGTCAATAAAGGTAACATCTACTAAGAAATTCTGGGATTGCTAAAAAACAGAAAGAATAAAAGTGCTATAGTCATCACTATCATTGCTGAGAATTTAAAAATACCTAAACATTGAGGATGTAATAATGTAGGAAATAGGCTGTTCCAAAAGAGGAATCTGCGCATTACCCAAATTCTCAGGATGCTAATTCTTATATGTGTGAGCAAAAGAAGAGAGGGCAATGACACCAAAGACCCCACCATATGAGAAGAAAAAGTTCCAGAGCTCAACATGACCTGAATAACTTATTTTTTCTCAGCCAAATTTAAACATTTTATAATTCACAAGGGATGCAATAAAGTTTATCAAAAAAAATGAGGCTCTTATGGGAAGTAGTTTAATTAGTTATTCTCTAGTTATACATAATAAATCTTAATAGACATAAATGAAGTATCTTATGGGCCAATTCTAGTTTAGGGTTTTTTTGTTTTTGTTTTGGGGATGTGGCTTGCTTGGTTCGTTGTTTTTATTTTTTATTTTTTGGGTTTTTTTTGTTAAATACAAGATTTCTATGTTTAACGTTCTGGCTGTTTTGGAACTAACTCTTGTAGATCAAGTAGGCCTTGAACTCACAGAGTTCTACCTGCCTCTGCCTCGTAAGTGCTGGAATTAAAGGCGTGAGCCCCAACCACGTGGCTCAAATCTAGTTGTTTTTTTTTACAGTTTTTTTCCAGTTTATTTATTTTTTATTAAAAATTGCCATCTCCTCCCCTCCTCCTCCACCTTCCCTCCCCTCCCCTCCACCCATACCCCCACTCCCTCCCTCTCCAGGCCAAAGAGCCATCAGGGTTCTCTACACTATGTTGAGTCCAAGGTCCTCCCAACTCCCTCCAGGTCCAGGAAGGTGAGCAACCAAACTGACAAGGCTCACACAGAGCCCGTACATGTCGTAGAGACCAAGCCCATCGCCATTGTCCTTGGCTCCTCGGTCAGCCTCCACCATCAGCCACTTTCAGAGAGTCCGATTTGGTCGCATGTTCCATCAGTCCCATTCCAAGTGGACTTGGTGGTCTCCCATTAGTTCTGTCCTGCCATCTCAGTGGGTGAACGCATCCCTCATGGTTCTTGGATGGAGAAAATGACAGAGCCCCACATAGGAGCACCGGACTGAGCTCCCAAGGTCCCGATGAGGAGCAAAAGGAGGGAGATCATGAGCAAGGAAATCAGGACCGTGAGGAGTGCGTTTACCCATTGAGACGGTGGGACAGATCTAACGGGAGACCACCAAGTCCAGTTGGAATGGAACTGATGGAACAGGGGACCAAACCCGGCTCTCTGAATGTGGCTGACGGTGGAGGAGGACTGAGAAACCAAGGACAATGGCAATGAATGTGAACTCTACAGCATGGACGGGCTCACTGTGAGCCTTAACCTTCACCTGGCGATGGATGGAGATAGAGACAGAGCCCCACATTGGAGCACCGGACTGAGCTCCCAAAGTTCTGATGAGGAGCAGAAGGAGAGAGATCATGAGAAAGAAAATCTAGTTGTTTTAATCTGAACATCAGAATTAAAATAAGAAATCTAAGGAGTAAAGTAAAAAAGTATAAGTTGGCAACAAATCAGTGTTTAAGACTGAGGTCAGCATTCTATAATCAGAGCTGAGAAGAATCCATAGGGTACCCTCTACACCATCATCATCATCATCATCATCATCATCACCATCATCATCATCATCAATACCTCAGTAATGCTTAAGCATACATAGGCAGACCATTTATTGTGGTTCTCTAGTTGTTTCTATCCTGGGCAGTCTAGATGCTGTTATTGTCATACCCAAGGTTCCACAGTCTTCCTTTATACTGTCTACCCAGTGTTTCTTGGGCCTTCCTCTTCATCATATCCCGTGCACTCCTCCAAGCAGTGCTATCTTTGGGGATCTGCTCATTCATTCTCATAACATGGCCAAAGTATCTCAAGAACCATTGCCATATCCAGTAGTTTACTTCTCTCTATAGATGGAGATGTATCTTAATGTCATCATTGTATTTTTTCTCTCTTCATGTGACACTTAGAATCCTCCAGAGATGTGCCATCTCAAACACATTCAGCTTGTAACTTTGTTGTTGTCATTATGTTTCTTATGTCTTTCCTAGCGCATGGAATGCAGCCTTCATCATCCCTATCCACCTCTTGATGTCTGAAATAATTTCCTCCTTTGAACAGAGGTCTCCTCCCAGATAGACAAAGGTGACCATTTGCTCAAGATTCTGATTCTTTATTACAATGCTAACATCCTTGTGCACCCTGCCCATGTGTTGTATCTCAATCTTCTCAATGTTTGCTTTAATGTCAAGGTTTTCACTGATTTCCGCCACTCTATTTACCATGGCCTGCAGCTCATTTGGACTTTCAGCAAGTAGTGCAGTACAGTCAGTGAAACACAAGTTATTGGTTCGCACACCACTTATCTCATCATCCTTCAGGGCTGTTGTTATTATTAACTCCAAAAATATGTTAAAGAGGAATGGTAAGAGGACACATCCCTGCAACACTGCTATGATTGTCTTAAACTGATCATTTAGTTCTCCACACATTTTGACTACTGCAAAGATATCTTCATAGGCATTTTTCAGTAATATTATAATTTTCTCTGGGTACCTATAGAACCTCATCATTTCCCAAAGTACTTTTCTCCAAATGCTATGTATTATGTTCAGCCCCTCTACATATAGTTGTAATAAAACTACTGCTGAACACATTCTGCACATATTGGTATCACTGGAGAACTATGTCAGGAGGCTCCATTTAGCCCTTCCTCAAGGACAGCTTCCAGGGCTATAAGAGGAAGAATTTTGCCATTCCTAAGGTATGCATTAAAAGGAGAGAAAGCTAAGTGAATAATTTGTTTCCAAATAGAAAAACAAATGTGACTTAATTAAGAATGAACTCACTAAACTAGAGATGCTCAGAGATCAGCTTTTACTTCCACTGAGCATAAATTATCATTAGAATCTGGGGTAGTGATTTATGTTCATTTGTTGATGGTAAACCACAAAACAAAGACTATATCACAGGGCATACTCATCAATCTGTGTGCAGTGCTCTGAGCATCTCAGGGCACAGCACACAGTAAACTCACCATGCTCTGTGCAGTGCTCTGAGGATTACTGGGCACAGCACACAGTGAATTTGCCATGTTCTTTGCTGTGCTCTGAGTATTCCTGGGCACAGCATGCAGTAAAATCACTATGCTCTGTATTGAACTCTGCTTTAGCATAAATGTCATATACCATTTCCTAAGAAACCAAATTTCCTAAGAAACCAAACCTACCCTTTTCTACTACAGAGTAGCATATCTATTACCATAAAGAATACTCTCCATGATGTTTTTAAATCATGTTTTTTTAGTATCTTGTTTACTACAGAAGTTCATCATACTGAGGTTTTCATTAAATATTCTTCATGAATTTTCAGATTGAGGAAAAATCATTGTGAGGACCTGGGTCATACCTGGGGTGACACACTGTTGTGCTTTATACTTCATCCTTATCACATCCATTTTAAATGCAGATGAAAGGGAGTCTTCAGCTTACAGATTAACAAAAAATAAGACATCAAGATTCTAAAATTTCTCCATACCTAAGTAAACTTAATACAGCTTTCCAATAATCTCACCCTCTCCCATTCTCCATGGAGAAAAGAATTCCAGCGTATCTCAGGCATCTGTATTTGATCTTGGTATATGGAAAAAATATCCATTGGCATTATATAATCCTAAGGTTAAATAACCCTGAAGGATATACTTTCATTTGTGATTCTAGATCATGCATAATACTATGTTGTCTCTTCATCATCTATCATAAGTAAAATTCATCAATCCTAATTCATATGATAATATATGAATAGATATCACATATAGGAAATAATATACTGAACACTTTTAAATGTCAAATTAGTGGCTTTATTACTATACTAAAGAACTAATTTCTATTTTATTCATCACTCTAAATTATGACTGATTCCAGCGTTGCCTTGCACAAATGCTATTCAACAAATTGATGTGCATAGATTTCAGTTTGCTTACTTGCTATTTGTGCACGTGAATTATGTGCCATGAATTTCTAATATCATTACCTATTTTGTATAAAAAATATAACACTGGTTATTTTATGGGTCTAAATAACTGATATATGGGAATATATTTTAAACTAAGATGTGATAAGAGCATTCGAATAGAGAGTATAGGTGCTTTTCCTACATATCTGTTCTTAAACTAAATTATGAACAGGAAAAACATTAGGTAGGCATGTATATAGATATAGTTGACTCAGATTTAACACAAGAAAAAAATCTTTAAAATTCCTGGATGATGAATATTTGTGTGCTTGGTGGCACAGCACTTGCCTTTGGGCAATAAACCCTCAGATTGATTCTTACACAACAAAGGAGATAGATGATGATAAATTATACAATATTTTCACCTCAGTGGGTTATTAATTTTCTCATGAGGCTGAAAATTAGTAAACTGTAGATTTCTAACACAATAAAATAAGCACATTTTCACAAAAATCATACATCTTATAAGTGGCTGCTGCATCATTATCTGGTTTTTCTTTGTATTTTCTTTTTTTGAGGTTATAATGCTGGATACAAAATTTTATTTTATTTTATGGTTATCTCCTTTTTATTTATTTATTTTTCTTTTTTATTAAATTATATAATTTTTTTTACAAATTTTCACCTCCTCCCCTCCTCCCATTTCTCTTACCCTCCAACCATTCCCTCTCCCCCTCCCTCTCCAGTCCAAGAAGCACTCAGGGTTCCCTGCCCTGTGGGAAGTCCAAGGTCCTCCCCCCTCCATCCAGGTCTAGGAAGGTGAGGATCCAAACAGACTAGGTTCCCACAAAGCCAGTACATGCAGTAGAATCAAAATCCAATGCAATTGTCCTTGGCTTCTCAGTCAGCCATCCTTGTCAGCCACATTCAGAGAGTCCAGCTTGATCACATGCTCCATCAGTCCCAGTCATTTAAAGCAGATATAGTGTGGGTTGTTGCCTTTGATAGAGCTTTTGTTAGTCTGTCCATGTTGTCTCAGAATAATGTTCTTCTCACACTATTTATACACTCAATGTGCCTTTAGTTTTAATTAGTTTGTTTATTTGCTTGATTATTTTCCTTTAATTAAAGTACTCATGGGATTGTATATACAATTGTTGTTGGAGTTTTATTCCTCAACTCCACTGAGTCTTGAATCTCTTGGGATTATAAAAGCTGTATGAACAGCCCCCAGACCAAGGAGAGACAACCTATCTGACAGAACATCTGGGAGACCAGAGCCGCAGCATAGAGGAGGTAACACCATACTTATTCCATACTTGAGATTTGATGGCTGGAGCCTTCAACGGATAGCTTCTGATTATTTGTTTCAGACTGAGTGCATCATAATTCAAATAGGAGAGCCTATGGGACTGCCATATCATGCCTGCTGTTTTATTTGACCCAAGGTTGGTGAGGGAACTCTATCTTCAGTTATTGAAATAACATGAGCTATTAATAGTTGTAGTTGAACAGATTGAATCAATACTCTTTGATCCAATCAAAGTTTCCTGGAAAAGCGTTTTATATCATTCTTAATGGATAACTTTGAAAAGGGAGAATTAGTTCAGAATAGGAATGATGTACAGTTTCCAATATGGAAATAAACATACAAAACACAAGCAGAAGATTACCTATCAATCATCCATTCATCAGTTCTCAGTCCCTAGAAGGTAACCTACAAATGAGGAAGGATACCTGACAATGTCGTAGGTTCCTTTTTTCCTTTCAAAGTTCTCATTTCAAATCCACCTTAGAAATGAAGTGCAATATGAATTTGCCTCACTTGGTTATGGCAGAAATGAAAGAAAAACGCATAAGGAGCCTTGGTGTACTGGGCAAGGAAAGCAAGAGCTGTGATTGCAAGAATTTCTCATGGTACATTGTACTTCATTAAAAAAATCCACTGGTGAGCAACCAAACTGACAAGGCTCACACAGAGACCGTACATGTCGTAGAGACCAAGCCCATCGCCATTGTCCTTGGCTCCTTGGTCAGCCTCCACCATCAGCCACTTTCAGAGAGTCCGATCAGTCCCATTCCAAGTGGACTTGGTGGTCTCCCATTAGTTCTGTCCTGCCGTCTCAGTGGGTGAACGCATCCCTCATGGTTCTGACTTTCTTTCTCATGATCTCTCTCCTTCTGCTCCTCATCAGAACTTTGTCAGTTTGGTTGCTCACCTTCCTGGACCTGGAGGGAATTGGGAGAACCTTGGACTCAACATAGTGTAGAGAACCCTGATGGCTCTTTGGCCTGGAGAGGGAGGGAGTGGGGGTATGGGTGGAGGGGAGGGGAGGGAAGGGGGAGGAGGAGGGGAGGAGATGGCAATTTTTAATAAAAAATAAATAAACTGGAAAAAGAAATCCACTGGTAATGCAATATTTAGAGTTAGGGTAGAGTTTTTATAAGCGTTTAAATCAAAGTAATATGTAAAACAGATATAAAGAGTTTAGAATTGATGTATTTAGAAATATACAACTAATAATTGATGTAATTAAAAGTATAAAAGTGTATTTAAGTAACAAATTCATGTACAATAGACTGCAGAGAATAACACAGGTTTGCTAACAGTTATTTACTTATGCCTTGCCTGGTTGCAGATGAACATAGTCCCACACCTGTTGTGAATCATTTTCTTGATCAGGGTAAGCACTGATTATTAGGGAGAAAAGTGATATGATGTGAATTATAGTTTATTAGTGATTTTTAGGTCAAAGCTTAATGACTGAATTGAGTAAAAAAGCTGAAATTAAGCATTGTATCATGCCAACTCTGCTTCTTTTAATTATGGGTTGTTTGAGCCATCCTCCATTATCAAAATATCTTTTCCCCCTCAGATACATATGAATACAGATACATAGAAATTTAATACATCAAATATAAATTACTAGGGTGAACACAAGATATGACAGTATAACCAAGAATCTTAACTGTGGATCATAGAAAGAACAGATTGTAAGGATTGAGGCCAAGAATATTATACCTGACTACTATCACGTGAACAGGAAGAAAGTGTGCTCTAAGAATACCTGCTTTCTCACGTGTATTGCACCATCTTGCAGAATAATTTGCTAGCTGACCTGGCATGCACTTTAACTGTAGGAGAGCTGTCCTTTTCTTGCTAGGAAAGCCATTATCACTACACTGGACTGTTCCTGAATCCTGTGATAAGCATTCATTGAAGCAGGAAATCTGTTGACACTTAGATGAACCTGTACAATCTCTCTTTCTGTTGAAAGGTCCTTAGTTATACTTTTAAGAAATCCTTCTGGGACTGTGCATGCTTGCAAACTCAATAATCTCAGCATTTGCAAAGTCACTTCAGGGCAGTCTTGGGTCTAAAGCAAGACATTACCCCAGAAAAGACAAACTTCTCTATCATGTATTCTAGATCTTTCACTACTAATAGATATTTATTAATATATATTTTGTACAATACGACACTTTTTAAAATCGATTTTATCTCTTTTCAAAGCCATATTATTTACAAACCTCTTTGAAGCTAATATTTGCTTTTGATTTATTAAAAGATCTAGATCGAATATGAAGTTTTTGAAAATCTTCTATATGGTCCTTTGCTTTCTGGATTTTGTTTTGTCTCAATAGACATAGAAAACCACTTTCATTGAATTTCTCTTACCATAATAAAATTTTAACTCTATAATTGTCTGTTCACCATTGTTCTTGCAAAATCACAAATAACTTATTTTATGGCCCAAATCAAGAAAAAGGAAATTTCCCAAGACCTTTTGATTCTGTCCAGTTCTGCTTTTCTATACTTGAATGATGATGCTCTTCAAGTCTCTTGTTTGGTAACTTTTTGTTCTTTAAAACCTAACATTACCAGTACTTGTTGCCATAAGATGACTTGTGCCCCATTAATTATTTCACAACTTATTCACAATGGCTTGAATAGTTTTAACTCATATCAAGTTCAGCACAACATTACTGAAGACACATTGGTTAATGATGGTGATAACAATACTAATAACAAGGAAATATTATAGCATTAAGTAAAATTTTTAAATTAACAGTAAAATAAAAAAACACTATAATGCAAAAAAAGAGACTAAAAAACAGGATAGGAGGGATATGTTGTACAAGTATGTTGTTTGCAAGAGGAAAACAAGGTGTACTGTTAGGATAGGATTAGTGGGTGTTTACCAGAAACACATGCAGATTGCAACCCTGAGAAACAAATCTATAGTCGTGAAATCATATCACAATGCTGTGCTAATGCAACAATGCACGTAGTGAATGTACCTACTGTCTTGGTTTTATTTCATTCCACACAAATTGCTAAAGAAAAAAAAAAGCATCTCCTTGGCGAAATCTTTCATATTAAACTGTGGAGGTTGGCTGTCGTTGACTCAGTAGTCTTCATATCCAAAAGGACACGATTTAGGGTGTCAGGGTGGCCAAATGGTCCAAGGCACCAGGCTCAAGCTCATCTTCCCAATGACCATGATAGTAGTGTCCTGACTACTTTTCAAAACTCCAGAAGAGAGAAATGTGTTGAACTGCTAGAAATCATCACTCAGGTAAAAGCCTTCCAGAGACTTTCATTTAAATAAAGTATTGAGAACATTTTTTAGAATCCACGTCAAGTACATGTAGTTTTCTGCAAATATTGCAGATTTTACCATTGCCAGTAATACAAATATTATAAAACTTTAGCTTATATTTTTGGTCATAAAATGTTCCCGTTTTATTATCTGTTAATTATAAAATATTTAAAAAATCATTTCCATTTTTATAATTTTTCTTTTTTGACAATTCATTCTCAAGTAATTCCTAAATTACTTTCTCAATAAATTAAGCTAAAAATTAACCATGGTTCATGATTTATTTCCATCACTATCTCCAGTACCTAACAGCAGAGGAAAAGATAGCATCTCCAATGTCTTTAAATCACACCAACCTCAGAGACATCTGGTACACCCTGATTGGGATCCCAGGACTAGAAGATGCGCACATTTGGCTCTCCATCCCCATCTGTTCAATGTACATAGTAGCTGTTGTAGGCAATATATTCCTAATAGTGCTGATCTCCACTGAGCATAGTCTTCATGAACCCATGTATTTTTTCCTTTCCATGTTGGCCCTGGCAGACGTCTTCCTGTCCACAGTAACTATTCCAAAGGTATTAGCAATCTTCTGGGTTCAGGCTGGGGGCATTTCTTTTGCTAGCTGTGTGTCCCAGATGTTTTTTTCTTCACTTCATCTTTGTGACAGAGTCTGGTATATTGCTCTCCATAGCATTTGACCATTATGTGGCTATCTGCTATCCACTAAGATACACCAACATCCTAACTTCATCTGTCATCAAGAGAATGGGCATTGCCTCTGTGACTCGCAGCTTCTTCATCTGCTTCCCCCTGATCTTCCTTGTTTATCGGCTCACTTACTGTGTGAGGAACATCATTCGATACTCCTACTGTGAACACATGGGCATTGCCAGGTTGGCCTGTGACAACATCAAGGTCAATATTTACTATGGGATGATTTTGGCTCTGTTTTCCATAGGCCTAGATGTGCTGCTTATCATTGTCTCATATGTCCTTATCCTTTGTGCTGTGTTTAGAATTCCTTCCCAAGATGCCCGTCTCAAGGCTCTGGGTATATGTGGTTCCCATGTATGTGTAATTCTCTTGTTCTATACACCAGCTTTTTTTCTTTCCTTGCTCACCACTTTGGTGGTCACAGTATACCACTGCATGTGCACATTCTCCTTGCTAACCTCTATGTAGTTGTACCACCCACAGTCAATCACATCATTTATGGCGTGATGACTAAGCAAATTCAAGAGAGAGTTATCTAAGTCTTTTATTTAGGAAAGATATTTCATTAACATAATCTAAGCACCTTAGTCCAGTTCTTTATAATTTTCCCATGAACTATAAAACTCAAGAGTATCTGAAGCTACAATGGAAATGTAAATCAAGACATCATTAATAATGGTTATCCTTATAATTTTGAGCAATCAAGATAGGAGTGAATTCTACTCAGCAGATATCTTGTTCAGAACAATACTAGAACAAGGACACTTTATTTCATGTACTGTTTTCATCTTGGTTACAATACACATATTCATAACAGCTAAAAAATATTCAATTTTATGTTAACACATAAAACAGGAAAATGAATAATACAGCCTTGTTCATACACCAAACAAATAGAGCCAGAATCCTATATAAATTTGTCAATTCAGCCTATTTTTTTCAAACTTGGAAATAAAGAGTGCTACATGTCCAAGACATTATTCCTGTGCAGTTTTCACACTAGATCAGTCATTCGGATTCCAACTTCAAGTTTCATATTTAAGATGTCTGATTTTGGTCAAGAATATTTAAACTTCTTGCATTTGTGCACACACATCTTTAATTTTCACTGATAGATGGGCAGAGTGATAGACAGAGACACAGACAGAGACGAATACCCTACAGAATACTCCTAAACTAGTGCCAGGTATGATATTAAAATAATTTTTCTATTATGATTACTAGCAATTGAAAAAGTATGAATCTGACAATCTTAGAGATTTGATTTCCTTTTAATTCATTTTTCTCTCACCAGACATAATCCTGTAGCATATAAATATTTTTTTATTGAGAATTTTTTTTCTTTTTTCCCTCATTTTTTTAAATTAAAGATTTCCATCTCCTTCCCTCCACCTCCCCCTTCCCTCCCCTCCCCTCCACCCATACCCCCACTCCACCCCTCTCCACGACAAAGAGCCATCAGGGTTCCCTTCACTATGTTAAGTCCAAGGCCTTCCCAGCTCCCCCTAAGTCCAGGAAGGTGAGCAACCAAACTGACAAGGCTCACAGTGAGCCCGTCCATGCTGTAGAGTTCATGTTCATTGCTGTTGTCCTTGGTTTCTCAGTCCTCCTCCACCATCAGCCACATTCAGAGAGTCCGGTTTGGTCCCCTGTTCCATCAGTCCCATTCCAACTTGACTTGGTGGTCTCCCGTTAGATCTGTCCCACCGTCTCAATGGGTAAATGCACATCCTCATGGTCCTGATTTCCTTGCTCATCGATCTCCCTCCTTTGCTCCTCATCGGGACCAACGTTGGATCTCAGTCTGGTGCTCCTATGTGGGGCGCCTGTCATTTTTCCTCCTATAGCATATAAATATTAAGTATCTTCACTGTACATAGTAATAATGAATACCAGAGAGTACTTTTTTAAAAATAATGTTTTATTTTCCATACCAATCCCAGTCTTCTCTCCCATCCTCCCACTCCCCCACCTTATACCATTCTACTACCCCCAATTCACTTCTCAGAGATGGTACGTCCTCCATGGGGATTCAACAAGTGTGTCACATCAACTAAGGAAGGACCAGATCCCCTTCCCCCTTATCAAGCAGCTGAGTATGAGTAAGTATCCCTCACATGGAATGGGCTCCAAAAAGCCAGTATCATGCCACTAGGGATAAATCTTCAAACCCCCTACTAGTAGCCCCACAAGCTGCCCAAACCATACACTGTCAACCCACAATCAGAGGACCTAATTAGGTCCTGTGCAGATTCCCCAGCTGTCATCCAGTCAATAAACTCCCACTATCTCATGTCTGTGGGTTTCTCCATTATGGTCTTGATCCATTTGCTCATATTAGTCCTCCTCCCTTGCTCCAACTGGATTCACGAAGTGTTGGTAGAGGCTGTTCATTTGTTTCCAGCTGCCCAGACCTGAAATAATCACTCAGAAACTATATTATTTGCAATACTGTTTTGCCAAATACCTAAAGCGTATTTCTAGCTAGCTCCTACATCTTAAATTAACCCACTTCTATTATTTTATATTTTAACAAGAGACTCATAGCCTACCAGCAAGATTCTGGTTAGTGGCTTACGTCTTTCTCCCCTGGTAGCTACAAGTCGTCTCTTTGACTCTGCCTAATTCCTTTCAGCATTCAGTTTAGTTTCCCACCTAGCTCTATTCTGCCCTATCATAGGTCAAAGCAGATTTCTTTATTTATTAACCAATAAAAGTAACACATACACAAAAGATTTTCCCACACCACACAGTTGTTTAGCTGTGGGTCTCTGCATCTGCTTTCATCATTTACTGGGATGAAAAGTTCTATAATGATAGTTAAAGGTCCATCTGACAATTAACAGAGGAAGGGCCAGTGTAGGGCCAGAGAGAGATCTTTTTTATTAAAAAGTTCTGCCTTCTCCCACCTCCCATTTCTTTCCCGCTCCCACAACTCCCCTGCCTCTCCACCCCGAAGAGCCGTAGGGTTCCCCTGCCCTGAGGGAAGTCCATGGTCCTCCCCCCTCCATTCAGGTCGAGGAATGTGAGCATCCACACATGCTAGGCCCCTCCAAAAGCCCAGTTGCGGCAGTAGCAATCAAAAGCCAGTGTCATTGTCCTTGGCTTCGCAGGCAGCCGCTCATTGTCCTCCATGTTTCCTGGGAGTCCGGTTTTATCCCCATGCTTTTTCAGTCCCCAGTCCAGCTGGCCTTGGTGGGAGCTCCCATTAGATCAGCCCCACCATCTCAGTGGGTGGGTGTACTCCTCATGGTCCTGACTTCCTTGCTCATGTTCTACCTCCTTCTGCTCCTCCTTTGGACCTTGGGAGCTCAGTCCAGTGCTCCAATGTGGGGCTCTGTCTCTATCTCCATCCTTCGCCAGATGAAGGTTCTATGGTGATATGCAAGATATTCATCAGTATGGCTACAAGATCGGGCCATTTCAGTCTCCCTCTCCTCATCTGCCCAAGGACTTAGCTGAGGATATCTTTCTGTACACCTGGGAACCCCCCCCCCCCCAGAGAAAGATCTTAACCACATTAACACATGTATTAATTACAACAGTTGAAATAGAACAAAGACCCTAATTTTCTCAGTGAATAAATGTCAGGGCAGCAGCTATCCATCTTGGCCATAGTTTGAAGGCACTGTAAAATGCATAATTTTCATAGAGCAATAATTACAATTAGTAGCAAAAATAACAGATATTTACCAGAGAGAAAGTATGATGGGATGTTAGATAATATTTAGAAATGATGGGCAATTGAATACAGAGAAGGCTCCACATATTCACTGTACAAATACATTAGCAATCACTAGCCCATATGTTCATGTTTTGACATTGAAAATGAACATGAACTAAAATATAATGTTCATCATAAATTTGTTGGATATAATTACATTTACATAGCAGAATAAAACTGTTATAATATTAATTTATTATCTAATTAGTGCACAAGGAGAATAAATTTTTCAGAAAAACAAGAGACGATAGATACTGTAGACAGTAGTGCATATATCTTTCTGAACATGTGGTTTATTTTATTGTGCATAGATAAAGGGAAGAATAATACAATTTTACTGCTAATTTAAAGAAATTTTAAGGGAAAACAGTTTATGTGAAAAGTAATTTAATACTGTAAGCTCTATGATTCCCATCCTTTAGGCTAATAGAGATACAGTGTTAACATCCCATTATCCCACCAGGCTTTAGATACTTCCTGCTGTTTTCCTTCACATTTTAGAATCTTATTACACTAATTGTCATATGCTGTCTTTCTTCTCAAATATCTAATCACCTAATACTTCATTCAAGATTTTATTTTCTGACTTTTTCTATATCAAAATTATGTTTTAATTATTTACTTGGAATTACTACTCACTGAAAAGGTGATATTAAGGAATGTTGATTTTTGTGAAAAACAGACAAAGAATGCCCCCTGTGAACTGTTTATTGTCAGGTTGTTGTCAATAATGAGAAAAGAAAATACACGCATCTCTATAGGATTCTTAATTCTTATTCAACAACTTTTTTCAAAATTCAAAATTTATGCATCTGCAATACTATCCCAAGTATCTGGCTGAAGGCATTTTCTGGATTTTGCCTTTTAGAGGTTGGAAATAAAGTTTGGAATGGATAAGCTTTAGAAACACAAATATCACCCAGCAGTATCATGGCTGAGGATCTAAGAGGACAAATTCCTGTGCTGAGAAGAAAAAAAAAGGAATCTACTCTGCTGCTTTTTTAGGACACCAAATCCTTGCATATGTGAAAGAAGATTACCAAGGTCTAAAATACCTACCACTTCACAGTTATAAGGAGAAAAATGGCCAACTCTACATGACTTAGTAAGTAATTTTTCCCAACAGGATTGAAGTATATGTCACAAGAAACACAATTGTTTGCAGAAACAACAGAGGTGAGATTTTTTTAAAGAGGTCACAGATGTGAGAAATACTTAGGAAATAGTCATTGACCAATTGTTCTCTGGTTATTCATGATGAATATTAAAAGAAGCATATTTTAGATGAACATGTTTCTAGATCTCTCTGTGAGAATAGTCACAGTATGGCTTGCTAGTGCTGGTAGGATTTTTGTGTTAATCCCTGAAGACTATATCTGAATGATAGTTTTCGTATGAACCTAATCCGCCATGTAGTTTTTTTCATGTTTTTGTTTGTTTAACTTTTGGGTTTTATTTGGTTGCTTGGGTATTTAGCTTAATTAAGGATCCAGAGCTCATCAGACCACTGTAATTTTGCTAGATACTTCAATTCTACTGGGGCTTCTGCGTCTTGGGAATGGCAATGCTATATAACCTGTGTCTGGGTGAGTTCATATACCTAAATGCCTATCTCACACGGCATCAGAAAGCACATAGTTGACAAGTTAAAAACAAAGGTAAGCACATCTAGAGTCTCATATTAGAGAGCTGAAGACTACTACTTTTAGACAGAGCCCCCTATATGTCAAGTTTCAAGTGAACTATACTCCTGATTTCTAAGAAAAGAAATGCCATGTTTTCAGGCATGCCTGCTCATGTTATGGCATTTATTCAAGAAAGTTCATTTATGTGCACCAGGATAAGGAATGGGAGCATGGCTCACCCTCATGAAATGGTTTCTAGTATAGATAGTGATGGCAGAACACAAGGCCAGACTCTGTTCTTTCAATGAAGTGAAGGTTTCATTGAAATATGATTATGTTTTTGTAACCCACACTATCTTAAGAAAGAGTTTACCCAACTTGCAATAATAAGTTCTTTCTAAGTGGGAAAATATAGAGGGAAAAGTAGAAGTCTTCCATTTCAACTATAGACAATCACCATCTGGGTTTGCTGTAAATAAAAAGAGCTACATGATTCTACATTGTAAGTCTTTGTTTGATTTTATTACATTCAGTTTTATTATATGAGATTTCAGATTATTTTGAAATTTAAAGGGAAATGGTTCTTTTTTCCTCTTCATCAAAAATAAAAGCAAAAGGCACAAAAGAAGTCCTGGTGAAATGAGTAAGCCTGATTCTCCAGATAGGCAAAGCTGAATTTCTAAGAGACTGTCATTATGGTTTTTATCTATTGCATTGATTAGCTTTGCTTTTATTCACGTGTTTGTGGCACATCGTACACATTGTATTTAAAAGTAGCATGTAATTCTGTTGTAGTTGGAAAGAAAAAATACGACACAAAATGAAAGCAACTCATGTGGAAGTGTAATTAGCTATAATGAACATAGGAGGAGAAACATTTTAAGTGCAATTTCATTCTAAAAATACAAGATCAGGAGTGAAAGAAGGACGAGCCTAGCAGTGGGAGGTGGGTTAGAGGTTTGTAATGAGCTGCTTGTGATTATCTACGACCTTTACTCTCAACATTACAGAAGCCTGTAAACCTTGAGTGAGCAAAGCAGTAACCCATGGAAAAGGAAAGGTGATGTAAATTACCATAGAAGCATAGGGATTCTGGGTAGTACTCAGATAAGCATGAAATGACTGGAAGTGAATAGAGCCTGAAGGAAGGACTCTGAGAATCATGCTATCTCTGCTAATTGCATCAGCATCCAATTTTAGTAACAGCATCAAAGACACTCTCTATGATCAATTCATTTCTGCACTCCCAGTAGTTTCATTGTAGAAATTTGATAAACATTCATTTAAAAGCAGGATTTCCAGTACATCTGAGAGGAAGGTACTAAAGTGAGTTAAGAGGTGAAGCTCTAAGTAAGGAGGCCTGACTATAAATGAGAGTAAGCAAATTGGAAGGAGTGAGAACAGAACCCCTTACCTAGCCAGTATCAGATTCGTGGGATAAAATGTCTCCTTGACAAAAGGCATACTTTTGTATTTGAACTGTGGGCATTCCTGCCGTCTTGGAGAATCAAAGAATCACTGACCCATCTGCACATACATTACTGTTCTAAAGATAATTATATTCTTCCTGTGGAGTAGCCTCTCTCTCTCTCTGATGAATTGTCCCTTGTTCCTGGATTATTTCATCACATACCAATGTACTATTTAAGAAAAATGAAAAAAACTATCTTTTTATCATCTCATGGATCCCTCATTTCTAACAAATTGTTGTTTTGCTACACAAAACTTTTACTCACTTAGGTCGCTTTCAGAAAAACTGGGTATTTCAGTTTTTATTTATATAAAATTTTGAAATTTTCAAGTAAATCTATCAAGTTAGAATCAATTATCCTGACTGCGATACATCCTATTACAAAAAATAAATATTGTATGTTTTCTTTTATATGTAGTATTTAGCTTTTAAAATCTTTAGATATGTGTGTTTCAAAAGAATAACTATGATGTTAGACGATAAATAAGGAACCATGGATTAGGAGAGAATCTTCCAAGGAAGGGGAAAACATCATTTTTATAAAGAGGAAACTACAAATTTACTCAGGAGATCTTGTCTTTTTCTACTTCCCACGTAGATTAGACCTATGAAGGTCTCTCTTCAGGTCCTCATTGTTGTCTAAGTTCTCTGGGATTGTGATTTGTGGGCTGGGTTTTTTTCTCCATTTTTTATTAAAGATTTCCATCTCCTCTCCTCCGCCTCCCCCTTCCCTCCACTCCCTTCCACCCATAACCCCACTCCACCCCTCTCCAAGACAAAGAGCCATCAGGGTTCCCTTCACTATGTTAAGTCCAAGGCCTTCCCAGCTCCCCCTAAGTCCAGGAAGGTGAGCAACCAAACTGACAAGGCTCACAGTGAGCCCGTCCATGCTGTAGAGTTCATGTTCATTGCTGTTGTCCTTGGTTTCTCAGTCCTCCTCCACCGTCAGCCACATTCAGAGAGTCCGGTTTGGTCCCCTGTTCCATCAATCCCATTACAACTGGACTTGGTGGTCTCCCTTTAGATCTATCCCACCGTCTCAATGGGTAAACGCACTCCTCATGGTCCTGACTTCCTTGCTCATGATCTCTGTCCTTTTGCTCCTCATCAGGACCTTGGGATCTCAGTCTGGTGCTCCTATGTGGGGCTCTGTCATTTTCTCCATCCAATGCCAGGTGAAGGTTCTATGGTGATATGTAAGATATTCATGAGTATGGCAATAGGATCTGGACATTTCTGGCACCCTCTCCTCAACTGCCCAAGGACCTAGCTTGGGGGCGTCTTCCTGGACACCTGGGAAACCCTCTAGAGTCAAGTCTCTGCCAACCCTAGAATGGCTCCCTTAACTAAGATATATAATTCCTTGTTCCCATATCCACCCTTCCTATATCCCAACCATCCTATTCCCCCAAGCTCTTCCCATCCTCCACTTCACACTTTTCTCTCCCCAACCCCCCTCCTCCCATCCCACCCCACCCTCATGTTCCCATTTTTTGTCCGGCACTCTTGTCTATTTCTAGTATCCAGGAGGATAACTGTATGTTTTTCTTTGGTTTCACCTTCTTATATAGCTTCTCTAGGATTTTTTACCGATTATAGGCTCGATGTCCTTTATTTATGGCTAGAAACCAATTATGAGTGAGTACATGACATGTTCATCTTTTTGGGCCTAGGTTACCTTACTCAGGATGGTGTTTTCTATTTCCATCCATTTGCATGCAAAATTCAAGATGTCGTTGTTTTTTACCGCCGAGTAGTACTCTAATATGTATATATTCCACACTTTCTTCATCCATTCTTCCACTGAAGGGCATCTAGGTTGTTTCCAGGTTCTGGCTATTACAAATAATGCTGCTATAAACATAGTTGAACAAATGCTTTTGTAATATGATTGGGCATCTCTTGGGTAAATTCCCAAGAGTGGGATTTCTGGGTCCTGGGGTAGGTTGATACCAAATTTCCTGAGAAACCTCCACACTGCTTTCCAAAGCGGTTGCACAAGTTTGCATTCCCACCAGCAATGGATGCGTGTACCCCTTACTCCACATCCTCTCCAGCAAAGGCTATCATTGGTGTTTTTGATTTTAGCCATTCTGACAGGTGTAAGATGGTATCTCAACATTGTTTTGATTTGCATTTCCCTGATTGCTAAGGAGGTTGAGCATGCCCTTAAGTGTCTTTTGGTCATTCGAACTTCTTCTGTTGAGAATTCTCTGTTCAATTCAGTGCCCCATTTTTTAATTGGGTCAATTAGCATTTTAAAGTCTAGTCTCTTGAGTTCCTTATATATTTTGGAGATCAGACCTTTGTCTGTTGCGGGGTTGGTGAAGATCTTTTCCCAGTCAGTAGGCTGCCTTTTTGTCTTAGTGACAGTGTCCTTTGCTTTACAGAAGCTGCTCAGCTTCAGGAGGTCCCATTTATTCAATGTTGCCGTTAATGTCTGTGCTGCTGGGGCTATATGTAGGAAGCGGTCTCCTGTGCCCAAATGTTGTAGAGTACTTTCCACTTTCTCCTCTAACAGGTTCAGTGTGTTCAGATTGATATTGAGGTCTTTAATACATTTGGACTTGAGTTTTGTGCATGGTGATAGACACGGATCTACTTTCATTCTTCTACAGGTTGACATCCAGTTATGCCAGCACCATTTGTTGAAGATGCTTTTTTTCTTCCATTGTGTGCTTTTAGCTCCTTTATCAAAAATCAGGTGTTCATAGGTTTGTGGGTTAAGATCTTGGTCTTCTATTCGATTCCATTGGTTGACTTCTCTATTTTTATGCCAATACCAAGCTGTTTTCAATACTGTAGCTCTGTAATAGTTTGAAGTCAGGGATGGTAATGCCTCTAGAAGTTCCTTTATTGTATAAGATTGTTTTGGCTATCCGGGGTTTCTTGTTCTTCCATATAAAGTTGATTATTGTCCTCTCAAGATCTGCGAAGAATTTTGATGGGATCTTTAAGGGGATTGCATTAAATCTATAGATTGCCTTTGGTAGTATTGCCATTTTTACTATGTTGATCCTCCCAATCCAAGAGCAAGGGAGATCCTTCCATTTTCTGGTATCCTCTTCAATTTCTTTCTTCAAAGACTTAAAGTTCTTGTCAAATAGGTCTTTCACTTCCTTGGTTAGAGTTACCCCAAGATATTTTATGCTATTTGTGGCTATCGTGAAAGGTGACGCTTCTCTAATTTCTTTCTCTGCTTCCTTATCCTTTGTATATAGGAGGGCAACTGATTTTTTGGAGTTGATCTTGTATCCTGCCATGATACTAAAGGAGTTTATCAGCTGTAGGAGTTCTTTGGTATAGTTTTTCGGGTCGCTTAATACACTATCATATCATCTGCCAATAACGAAAGTTTAACTTCTTCCTTTCCAATTCGAATCCCCTTGATCCCCTTGTTTTGTCTTATTGCTATTGCTAGAACTTCAAGCACTATATTGAAGAGATAAGGAAAGAGTGGACAGCCTTTTCGCGTTCCTGAATTTAGTGGGATGTCCTTGAGTTTCTCTCCATTTAATTTGATGTTAGCTGTTGGCTGGCTGTAAATAGCCTTAATTATATTTAGGAATGACCACTGTATCCCTAATCTCTCCAAGACCTTTATCATAAAGGGGTGCTGAATTTTGTCAAATGCTCTTTCTGCATCTAATGAGATGATCATATGGTGTTTATCCTTCAGTTTATTTATTACATTGATAGATTTTCGTATGTTGAACCAGCCCTGCATCTCTGGGATGAAGCCTACTTGATCATAGTGGATAATTTTTCTAATGTGTTCTTGGATTCGGTTTGCCAGTATTTTATTGAGAATTTTTGCATTGATGTTCATGAGTGAGATTGGCCTGTAATTCTCTTTCTTGGTTGAGTCTTTGTGTGGTTTAGGTATCAGGGTAATTGTAGCTTCATAAAAGGAATTTGGCAATGACTGTTCTGTTTCTATATTATGAAATACCTTAAGGAGTATAGGTATTAGGTCTTCTTGGAAGTTCTGGTAGAATTCTGCATTGAACCCATCAGGTCCTGGGCTCTTTTTGGTAGGGAGGTTTCTGATAACAGTTTCCAATTCTTCACAACTAACAGGACTATTTAGAGCATTTACCTGGTTCTGGTTTAACTTTGGTATATGGTACTTATCTAAAAAAGTGTCCATTTCTTTTACATTTTCCAATTTTGTGGCATACAGGCTTTTGTAGTACGATCTAATGATTCTCTGAATTTCCTCTGTGTGTGTGGTTATGTCCCCTTTTTCATTTCTGATCTTATTAATTTCTGTGTTCTCTCTCTGCCGTTTGATTAGTTTGGCTAAGGGTTTGTCAATCTTGTTGATTTTCTCCAAGAACCAGCTTTGTATTTCAATGATTCTTTGGATTGTTTTCTGTGTTTCTATTTTGTTGATTTCTGCCCTCAGTTTGATAATTTCCAGTCTTCTACTCCTCCTAGGTGAGTCTGCTTCTTTCTTTTCTAAAGCTTTCAGAGTGTGCTGTTAAGTCTCCAATGATGTGCTTTCTCCCTTTTTTTTTAGGTGGGCACTTAGGTGCTATGAATTTTCCTCTTAGCACTGCGTTCATAGTGTCCCATAAGTTTGAGTATATTGTGTCTTTATTTTCATTAAATTCAAGAAAGACTTTCATTCTTTCTTTATTTCTTCCTTGACCCAGGTGTGGTTCAGTAGTTGACTGTTCAGTTTCCATTAGTTTGTAGGCTTTCTGGGGGTAGCATTGTTGTTGAACATTCTAATTTTAACTCATGGTGATCTGATAAGATGGCAGGTGGTTACTTAATATGTTTTTGTAACTGTGGAAGTTTGCTTTGTTACCAGGTATGTGGTCAATTTTCGAAAAGGTTCCATGAGCCACAGAGAAGAAGGTATATTCTTTCCTGTTTGGGTGGAATGTTCTATAGATGTCTGTTAAGTCCATTTGGTTCATTACCTCTATTAAGTCTCTTAATTCTCTGTTATGTTTCTGTCGAATTGTCCTGTCCGTTGGTGAAAGAGGAGTGTTGAAGTCTCCCACTATCAGTGTGTTTGGTTTGATGGCTGTCTTGAGTTCTAGTAATGTTTCTTTTATATAAGTGGGTGCTTTTGTATTAGGGGCATAGATATTCAGGATTGAGACTTCATTCTGATAGATTTTTCCTGTAATGTGTATAAAGTGTCCCTTTCCATCTCTTCTGATTGGTTTTGGTTTGAAGTCAACTTTGTTAGAAATTAGTATGGCCACTCCGGCTTGTTTCTTAGGTCCATTTGCTTTATAAACCTTTTCCCAACCCTTTACTCTGAATAGATGTCTGTCTTTGTGGTTGAGGTGTGTTTATTGTAAACAGCAGAATGTTGGATCCTGTTTTCGTATCCAATCTCTTAGCCTGTGCCTTTTTTATAGGTGAATTGAGTCCATTGATATTAAGTGATATTAATGACCAGTGGATGTTAACTCCGGTTGTCATGTTTTATTTGGGAGTAGAGATTGTGTGTTTCCTTTCTTTGTGATGTGCTGGTGAAGGGTCGCTAGATGTCTGAGTTATTTTGGCAATGCTGGACTCCTTTGTTTGTGAATTTCCTTCTATTACTTTCTGTAAGGCTGGATTTGTGGCTATGTATTGTTTAAATTTGTTTTTATTCTGGGATATTTTGTTTTCTCCATTTATAGTGAATAAAAGCTTGGCTGGGTAAAGTAATCTGGGCTTGCATCCATGGTCTCTTACTTTCTGCAAAACATCTATCCAGGACCTCTGGCTTTCATGGTTTCCATAGAGAAATCAGGTGTTAGTCTGATAGGTTTACCTTTATATGTTACTTGACCTTTTCCCTTTGCAGCTCTTAATATCTGTTCTTTATTCTGTATGTTTTGTGTTTTGATTATAATATGGTGAGGGGATGATTGTTTTTTGATCCAGTCTATTTGGTGTTCTGTAAGCTTCTTGAACCTTAATAGGAATATCTTTCTTTAGGTTTGGGAAGTTTTCTTCTATAATTTTATTAAATATAGTTTCTGGACCATTGAGCTGTATTTCTTCTCCTTCTTCTACGCCTATTATTCTTAGGTTTGGTCTTTTTATTGTGTCCCAGATTTCCTGAATGTTTTGTGATGAGAATTTGTTGAATTTGCTGTTTTCTTTGATCAGTGCGTTTATTTTCTCTATGGTATCTTCAGAGTCTGAGATTCTTTCTTCTATCTCTTGTATTCTGTTGGTTATGCTTGTTTCTGTAGTCTCTGTTCGTTTACATAGATTTTCCATATCCAGCTGGCCCTCGGGTTGTGTTTTCTTCCTTGCCTCCATTTCAGTTTTCAAGTCTTGCACTGTTTCCTTTATCTGTTTGATTGTTTTTTCTTGGTTTCCTAGGATATCATTTACGGATTTACTCAATTCTTCAAACTTTTTGTTATTCTTCTCGTCCATTTCCTGGAGGGAGTTTTTCACCTCCCGTTTAAGGGACCCTATTACTCTCATAAAGTCAATTTTTTCTACTTCTTCTTGGTTAGTGTGTTCAAGTCCTCCTGTTATAAGTTCGCTGGGTTCTGGTGCTTTCATGTTGTTTTTCAAATTGTTGGAGGAATTCTTGCATTGGCGTGTGCCCATTTCTTCCTCTAAATAAACCCCTTTGGGTCTTCTTTTAGAAGTTCAATTCACCCACAATTAATTCAATTAACTCACCCCAATGAATGATGGATCCTCTGGCAGACTGTCATGTCTCCTTGCAGGCCAAGCAGCTCACTGACAAAGGGCCTACCTTGCTGCAGGCAGGCTAATGAAGGAGGGGACCTCCCACCGGCCTGGGTGCACTCAATTCCAGGTCCCCGGCAACCAAACAGGCTGAGCTGTGGGATTTTGTGGCCCCAAAGACGGGAGGATGAGGCGGGGGGCCTTCTGGGTGCAAGCTGGGAAGGGACAGAAAGAGAGAGGCAGTATCAGGGGAGAATAAGCCCTGCAGGAAGAGCAGGAAGTGGTGCAGGTCTGGGCTGGTTTTCTTTGCTTTATGTTTAAAAAACCACTTATGAGTGAGTACATGTGATAATTGTCTTTCTGGGTCTGGGTTACCTCACTCAAAATGATGTTTTCTATATCCATCCATTTGCCTGTAAAATTCAAGATGTCATTATATTTTTCTGCTGTGTAGTATTCCATTGTGTAAATGTATCACATTTTCTTTATTCATTCTTCGGTCATGAGGCATTTAGGTTGTTTCTAGGTTCTGGCTATGAAAAACAATGTTGCTATGAACACAGTTGAACACATGTCCTTGTGGGACGATTGAGCATCCTTTGGATATATACTCAAAAGTGGTATTACTGGATGTTGAGGAAGGTTGTTTCCTAATTTTCTGAGAAATTACAACACTGACATCCAAAGGGGTTGTACCAGCTTGCATTACCACCAGCAATGCAGAAGTGTTCCCCTTCCCCACAACCTGTCCAGCATAAGCTGTCGTTTTTTTGTTGTTGTTTTTGATCTTGGCTATTCTTACAGGTGTAAGATGGAATCTCCGAGTTGTTCTGATTTGCATTTCTCTGATGACTAAGTATGTTGAACATTTCCTTAAGTGTCTCTCAGCCATTTTAGATTCCTCTGTTGAGAGTCTTCTGTTTAGGACTGTACTCCATTTTTTATTGGATTATTTGTTTTTTTTTTGATGACCAATTACTTGAGTTCCTTGTTTATTTTGGATATCAGACCTCTGTCTGATGTGAGGTTAGTAAAGATCTTTTCCCCTTCTGTAGACTGTCGTTTTGTCTTGTTTACCATGTCCTTTGCTTTACAGAAGGTTTTTAGTTTCAGGAGGTCCCATTTATTAATTGTTTCTCTCAGCGTCCTTGCTGCTGGGATTATATTTTGGAAGTGGTTTCCTGTTCCAATGCATTCAAGTGTACTCTTTATAATGCAGAAATGCTTGATCCCATCAACCCTTGAATGTTTTATAAACACTACCATGGTTTAATAGTTTCCCCTCATTCTTATTTTCAATATAATAATTTAAGTGATAAATCTAATAATGATTGATTATGATGGCAATGATGGTAATAGTAATGTAATAGCAAAAATAAGAGCAGGAACACTCCAAGATAGAACTGTAGGGATACATTAAGAGGGCACCATCAACAATGATGGTGTCAGGAAAGTCAGAAGTGGATACAGTTAAGAGACGGTTCTCTTTCCAGGGCAGCATGGAGACTTAAAACAGCCTTCTGAATTCATCTACCTTCTTCTTTTAGAAACAAAATATTTTTATTATTTCTCAATAAATATATGTATATTTTTCTAATTCCTGAAATTCTCACTTTACTTCTTATATTTGTCAATGGTATTACTATTTTTTAAGATTATTTATGTCATGATAAATTATAGCCTTTCTTTTTCACTTATTTCTTTTTAATTGTTTTTATTGTACTATATATTGTTATCCACTCCCCCCTTTTACTCTCCTTTCCCTTTCTATGCTCTCCCAAAACCCCATGCTCCCAATTTACTCAGGAGATCTTGTCTTTTTCTCCTTCCTATTTAGATTCATGTATGTCTCTCTTAGGGTCCTCTTTGTTTTCTTGGTTCTCTGGGATTGTGGATTGTAAGCCATGCTCTACCGACTGAGCTAGCCGGGCAGGAGCAGGGCAAGACAAAGCGCAGGCCTACCCACAACCCCTCACTACAATATAGAAGATGTATGGGTAAAAAAATCACTATGGGTAGAGACTGTAGGAGAAACATGGCACTTAGACAATAGGGACAAAAGGTATATTGAGTTAGTTCTGAAGAAATGCTCATGTTGCATAGTACTGCTCATGCTGTGTGGTGCTGCTCATGCTGCATGGTGCTGTTCATGTATCATAGTGTTGCAAGGTGCTGCTCATGCTGCATGGTACTGCATAGAGCAACATGGTGCTGCCCATGCTGCATGGTACTGCTCATGCTGCATGGTGCTGCCCAAACTGAAACAAGTGTGGACTGTGGTCATGGAAAAGAAGTATATTCCTATTTGACACTTAGTAAATACCAGACTGTGAAAATCAAATATTTCACATATTTCTATTACTTTCTAAAATGCATTGCTAGAATAAGGAAAAACAAAATCACTTTATGGAAGTGTTTGCATTAGAGTACAGGCCTGATGGTTAGCTCGGAGCTCAGTAATGTTGTGCTTCTAGTAAGACAATAAGGACTAACCTGAACACTGCAATTCTAGAACTTCAGTAAAGAGTGTTTTGATTAAGAGTCAAGAAACAAACAACTGAGCAATACCAGCTGTGATATGCAGAACCTTTCACATGTATGGATTTGTATGCTTGATTTTAAACATAAAAGTTTCTAAACCTCACTTAATTTAAATTTTGGTTCTATTCATTGCAAGAATCACTTTTGTCAAGCCCTTACAAGTTTCTATTTTCCTGTTAATGAGCAATATTTGGCCAGCAATCACTGAATCGTGTATGTCAACCCACTTTTATTGTAGTAAGTTTTGCAAAGTGATATTTCACGATAGTCTAATAAAAATAAACATATTTTTTGTAATTTCTATTTTTCTTCAGTTCCAAGCTCCAGTGTCTGAGGACAGAGAGGAGATGGCAATGTCTTCAAATCACACCAACCTCAGAGACATCTGGTACACCCTAATTGGGATACCAGGACTAGAAGATGCGCACATATGGCTCTCCATCCCGATTTGTTCAATGTACATAGTGGCCATTGCAGGCAATATCCTACTAATATTCCTGATCTTCACCGATCATAGTCTTCATGAACCCATGTATATTTTCCTCTCCATGTTGGCCCTGGCTGATATCATTCTATCTACAGTGACCACACCAAAGGTTCTTGCCATCTTCTGGTTCCAAGCTGGAGGTATTTCTTTTGCCAGTTGTGTGTCTCAGATGTTTTTCCTCCACTTTATGTTTGTGACAGAGTCTGCCATACTGCTGGCTATGGCATTTGACCGTTATGTGGCCATCTGCTTTCCATTAAGATACACCACCATTCTATCCCCATCAGTCATAGGCAGAATCTGTAGCTAGAAGCTTCCTCATCTGTTTCCCCTTGGTCTTTCTAGTCTATCGGCTCACCTATTGTGGCAGAAACATCATTCATCACTCTTACTGTGAACACATGGGCATTGCCAGGTTGGCCTGTGACAATATCAAAGTCAATATTTACTATGGAATGACTGTACCTTTGTTTTCCATAGGCCTAGACATTATGCTTGTCATCATCTCTTACACCCTTATACTCCGTTCAGTGTTTAGAATTCCTTCTTGAGATGCACGACTCAAGGCTCTGGGTACATGTGGCTCCCATGTCTGTGTCATCCTTCTGTTCTATACACCTTCTCTCTTCACATTTTTGCTCATCGTTTTGGGGGTCACAGCATACCCCATCACATGCACATTCTCTTTGCTAACCTCTATGTGGTGGTACCTCCTACCCTTAACCCCATCATTTATGGAGTAAAGACAAAACAAATTAAAGAGAAGGTGATTTCTTTCAGTAAGGCATGCTTTTGATACAAGCAGAGAAGTAGGATCTTAATGTTTTTCTTAGAAATTACATAACTAAAGAGCATCTGAAGTTGTTCCTAAAATCATATGACATGTCAGCATTTGATGAGGAGCAAAAGGAGGGAGATCATGAGCAAGGAAGTCAGGACCATGAGGAGTGCGTGTACCCATTGAGACGGTGGGACAGATCTAACGGGAGACCACCAAGTCAAGTTGGAATGGGACTGATGGAACAGGGGACCAAACCGGACTCTCTGAATGTGGCTGACAGTGGAGGAGGACTGAGAAACCAAGGACAACGGCGATGAGCATGAAATCTACAGCATGGACGGGCTCACTGTGAGCCTTGTCAGTTTGGTTGCTCACCTTCCTGGACTTAGGGGGAGCTGGGAGGACCTTGGACTTAACATAGTGAAGGAGAACCCTGATGGCTCTTTGTCTTGGAGAGGGGCAGAGTGGGGGTATGGGTAGAAGGGAGGGGAGGGAAGGGGGAGGCAGAGGGGAGATGGAAATTTTTAATAAAATTAAAAATAAATAAATAAAAAAGTGAGAAAGATAGTTATGTTGAAGTAGGGTAGACAGTGTTGAATTCTCATTGTTTATTTGTTTCTTAGAGCAAAACTGGTCTGAAGACAGCTTAATTTCTGTTCCATATTCAGGTCACTTAAAATATCCCCAGAAGAACTAAGAATAGGGCCCATTTCACAAATCAAGCAATTGGAATACAAAAGTCTATTATCAACCTGTCAGATATTCTCCCTCTATTTTTATATAATAGGGAAATATCATAGTACAATATTTCACAGAATGGTTAAGTACCACTTTATCAGTGTGGCTCAGTCACTCTACTTTTTAGACTCTGACTTCAAGACTAGGGTTTTAGATATTCAATTTCATTTATTACTATTACTCTTTATGGGATCTTGACTATCTAGCTTCAAAAGTACCAAGCATGAAATAAAAGTAATCTATGTATAATTTTGTTATCAACTGAAAAACTACTCAGTATCTCATGAATACTAAATTTTTCAGACAGAATGAAACCTTTGTTTCTCTCCCTTTCTCAGGCAATCATAGAACCTGCAACATTGAAATATTTGACAATAAAGAGAAGTTTCCAATAGAGAGAATACAACCTTATTAATGTATGTGTTAATTAAACTATTGTCATTAATCAAAATTATTTCTTCCTTTAAATGAAAAAACAAACCCCAGTCTCCCTCATGGTCATTATGACAAAGTGGACTACAGAATTCCCATCGTTGTGCATATTTTGGTTATAGAAAGTAAATGCTTTAATAGGACATTAGAGCCCCTAACAAAATTAAGTGACTAAGAAGAGAGTGATCTCAAATATTTACCCCAATATTCATGTGCCTCTCTAGTGTGGATGCATGCTCACAACACTGAAAGTGAGAATGAAGTAAACAAATATCCTGAATATCCTGGGTCTGTGTTCTAGATATTTCTTTGTTTTTTTTTTTTTCAAGACAGGGCTTCCCTGTAGTTTCTAGAGCCTGTCCTGGAACTAGTTCTTATAGATCAGGCTGGCCTCGAACTCAGATTTCTACCTGCCTCTGCCTCCCGAGTGCTGGGATTAAAGGCGTGCACCACCACCGCCTGGCTAGATATTTCTTAAACAGTAATATATTGGATTGTCACAGGAGTTGCTCCTAAGCACTTTTATGGAAATGAAGCTTCAAATCTTTTACAGAGAAATGAGGTAATGTAAAATGATATATATTAAAGGATCTCAAGTACAAGAATGCACCAACTCAAGCACATATAGATCTATATGCATTGTATTTGCACAAAATTAAAGGAGAATAAATAAAATGTCACTTATATTGTAGAAATGTTTAAGGAAAGATTTTAGCTAAGCTAAATTTAAAACTTAATGCTCTACCAATTTTCCCTTTTATAAGAAAGATATATTACACTAATATTGCATTATTTCATGGTGATGTATATGTATATGGTCAAAACATATTCCTCTTTCCTTCATGTAGTATGTTGAATACAATTATTATAATATACAATCTTTATCAAATATCCAAGTACCCAATAAGTTATGGATGGTTTAGATTTCCTTACTTTCATTGTATCTTGAAAGTGTATTTAACTTTTTGGTTATAGTTTTTTATTACTTACAGGAGTCTTTTAAGACTTCCATTTTGCACCAGGCAATGGTGGCTGACGCCTTTAATGCCAGCAGTCAGGAGGCAGAGGCTGTTTGATCTCTGTGAGTTCAAAACCAGCCTGATCTAAAAGAGCTAGTTCCAGGATGGACAACAAAGGTACAGAGAAACCCTGTCTTAAAGAACCAAGAAAAAGAAAGAAAGAAAGAAAGAAAGAAAGAAAGAAAGAAAGAAAGAAAGAAAGAAAGAAAGAAGGAAGGAAGGAAGGAAGAAAAGGAAAAAAGAATGATTTCCATTTTGCAGAAGAATGAAAAGAGAATGGTATGGCAATGGCTGTTTGCCAATATCTATCATCAGGTAACTGATAGCCATGGGGGAGGAAACTGCATACATAGCTATAGAATTATTAAATCACAATGTATATTTTTCAAAATTTAGTAAATATATTTTCAAAACATTTGCCTAACTCTACAAACCAAATGCTGTGTACCTACTGAAGTGTGTCAATAATGCTAACATCTACTAAGAATTCCTTGGGATTGATAAAAACTAGAAAGAATAAAAGTTCTATAGTCATCACTATCATTGCTGATAAATAAAAAAATACCTAAACATTGAGGATGTAAGAATGCAGGAAATGGACAGTTCCAAAAGAGGAATCTGCACATTACCCAAGTTCTCAGGATGCTAATTTCTATCATGTGTGTGAGCAAATGACAAGAGGGCCAGGACACCAAGACCCCACCATATGAGAAGGACACTTAGAATCCTCCTCTGATCCTTCCTGGGCATAGCACACAGTAAACTCACCTTGCTTTGTGCAGTGCTCTGAGGATAACTGGGTACACTAAGAGCACAACCGCAGATTCAAACAAAAGGATCAACACCTAAGTTTATGACAAAATTAGTCATGGCGATTTTGAGTTCAAGTTAAATAACAATCTTGAAATGTTATTTCTTTGCAGAATTAAGAATCCCTGAAGAATGAGTTTATCCTTGTCCATTGATGCAAGATGTATGAGTTGTCAGTTTCCTTAAATAATCTTTCTTTTCAAGCTAAATCAAATTTCTCAGTGTAGAAAGTTGCTCATAATTTTATGCTGCCTTTCTATGAATGTATTAAAGACTGTTTTATTCAGTCCTGGTTTTTCACTTAAAGCTTTCATTTCACTGAATGTCAGGATGAAGACAAAATACTCCTAACTACATTTTCATTCCGTGAATCATGAAACAAAATCAATGCTGAATTTCTGTGTTATGGTTTCTGCCCAATCATAATATATATAAGATGCTGCCATTGACTTTCTTTTAACCTTGGCTCTTTGAATTTTTATTTATTATGTGGGATTGCATTGAGGCATTAGTAAAGAACAATGTCATCTATGTAGCTGTTATATCTTGGCTCTAGAATCCTTCACCTTTATCTTGGCATTTCTCTCCTGTAGGCATTGAACTCTGCTTTAGCGTAAATGTCATGTACCATTTTCTAAGAAAATAAAGTTACACTGTTCTACTACAGAGTAGCATATCTATTACCATAAAGAATACTTTCCATGATGTTTTTATTTTTTTTTCTTTTTTTTTCCGAGACAGGGTTTCCCTGTAATTTCTAGAGCCTGTCCTGGATCTAGCTCTTGTAGACCAGGCTGGCCTCGAACTCAGAGATCCGCCTGCCTCTGCCTCCCGAGTGCTGGGATTAAAGGCGTGCGCCAACACCGCCCGGCTCCATGATGTTTTTAAATCATGTTTTGTTAGTATCTTGTTTACTACAGAAGTTCATCACGCTGAGGTTTTCATTAAATATTCTTCATGGATTTTCAGATTGAGGAAAAATCATTGTGAGAACCTGGGTCATACCTGGGGTGACACACTGTTGTGCTTTATACTTCATCCTTATCGCATGCATTTTACATGCAGATGAAAGGAAGTCTTCAGCTTACAGATTAACAAAAAATAAGACATCAAGATTCTAAAATTTCTCCATACCTAAGTAAACTTAATGCAGCTTTCCGATAATCTCACCCTCTCCCATTCTCCATGGAGAAAAGAATTCCAGCGTATCTCAGGCATCTGTATTTGATCTTGATATATGGAAAAAATATCCATTGGCATTTTATACTCCTAAGGTTAAATAACTCTGAAGGATATACTTTTATTTGTGATTCTGGATCATGCATAATACTCTGTTGTCTCTTCATCATCTATCATAAGTAAAATCACATATAGGAAATAATATACTGAACACTTTTAAATGTCAAATAAATGGCTTTATTACTGTACTGAAGAACTAATTTCTATTTTATTCATCACTCTAAATTTTAATTGATTCCAGCATTGCCTTGAAGAAAAACTATTCAACAAATTGATGTGCATAGATTTCAGTTTGCTTACTTGCTATTTGTGCACGTGAATTATGTGTCATGAATTTCTAATACCATTACTTATTTTGAAGAAAAGTAATAACACTGGTTATTTTATTTAAATACCTGATATATGGGAATATATTTTAAACTAAGATGTGCTAAGGGCATTCAGATGGATAGTGTAAGTTCTTTTCCTACATATCTGTTCTTAAACTAAATTATGAACAGGAAAAACATTAGGTAGGCATGTATATAGATATAGTTGACTTTAATACAAGAAAGAATCTTTAAAATTCCTGGATGATGAATATTTGTGTGCTTGGTGGCATAGCACTTGCCTTTAGACAATAAACTTTCAGATTGATTCTTACACAACAAAGGAGACAGATGATGATAAATTATACAATATTTTCACCTCAGTGGTTTATTAAGTTTTTCAGGAGGCTAAAAATTAGTACATTATAGATTTCTAACACAATAAAATAAGTACATTCTCACAAAAAAAATCATACATCTTTAAGTGGCTGCTGCCACATTATCTGATCTTTCTTTGTATTTTCATTTAAAGCAGCGATAGTGTGGGTTGTTGCCTTTGATAGAGTTTTTGTTAGTCTGTCCATGCTGTCTCAGAATAATCTTCTCACACTGTTTATACACTCAATGTGCCTTTAGTTTTCAGTTAGTTTGTTCATTTGTTTGATTATTTTGCTTTAACTAAAGTACTCGTGGGACTGTAAATACTTTCTTGTATTCCTCAACTCCACTGAGTCTTGAATCTCTTGGGATTGTAAAAGCTGTATGACCAGCCCTGGACCAAGGAGAGAAAACCTTTCTCACAGAACATCTGGGAGACCAGAGATGCATCCTAGAGGAGGTAACACCATATTGTATTCCATACTTGAGATTTGATGGCTGCTGCCTTCAGAGGATAGCTTTTGATTGTTTGTTTCAGTACTCAGTACCTGGAAGGTAACCTACAAATGAGGAAGGACAGTGTTGTAGGTTCCTTTTTCCATTCAACTTTCTCATTTAAAATCTGCCCTAGAAATAAAGTGCAACATTAATTTGCCTCATTGGTTATGGCAAAAATGAAAGAAAAACACATAAGGGAGCCTTGGTGTAGTGGGCAAGGAAAGCAAGAGCTGTGATTGCAAAAGTTTTTCATGGTACATTGTACTTCATTAAAAAAATCCACTGGTAATGCAATATTTAGAGATAGGGCAGAGCTTTTATAAGATTTTGAATCAAAGTAACATGTAAAACAGAAATAAAGAGCTTAGAATTGATATAATTAGAAATATATAATATAATTGATGTAATTAAAAGTATAAAAATGAACTTTATTCATATTTAAGTAACAAATTCATGTACAATAGACTGCAGAGAATAACACTGGTTTGCTAACAGTTATTTACTTACTCTTTCTCTTGCCTGGTTGCAGATGAGCATAGTCCCAAACCTGTTGTGAATCATTTTCTTGATCAGGGTAAGCACTGATTACTAGGGAGAAAAGTGATATGATGTGAATTGTAGTTTATTAGTGATTTTTAGGTCAGGGCTTAATTATTGATATGAGGAATGAAGCTGAATGAAGCACTGTGAGTATCATGCCATCTCTGCTTTATTAATAATCAAGGGTTTTCTGACCCATTCTCTATGATCAAATTGTCTTTTTCCCTTGAGATACATATGAATACAGAGTCATAGAAATTTAATACTTCAAATATAAATTACTAGGGTGAACACAAGACATGACAGTATGACCACAGAATCTTAGCTGTGGATCATAGAAAGAACAGATTGTAGGGATTGAGACCAAGAATAATGTACCTGACTTCTATTACGTGAACAGGAACAAAGTGTGCTCTAAAAAACACGTTTCTTATGTGTATTGCACCATTTTGCAGAATAATTTGCTAGCTGACCTGGCATGCACTTTAACTGTAGGAAAGCTGTCCTTTTCTTGTTATGAGAGCCATTATTACTACACTGGACTGTTCCTGAATCCAGTAATGAGCATTCGTTCAAGCAGGAAATCTGTTGACACTTAGATGAACCTGTACAGTCTCTCCTACTGTTGAAATGTCCTTAGTTACACTTTTAAAAATCCTTCTCAGACTGTGCATGCTTGCAAACTCCATAATCTCAGCATTTGGAAAGTCAATTCAAGGCAGTCTTGGGTCTAAAGGAAGACATTACCTCAGAAAATACAAACTTCTTTATCATGTATTCTAGATATTTTACTACTAATAGATAAAGATTTATCAATATATTTTGTACTCTACAACACTTTTTAAAATTAATTTTATCTCTTTTCAAAGCCATATTATTTTCAAACCTTTTTTAATCTAATATTTCCTTTTGATTTATGAAAAGATCTAGATCTAATATGAAGTTTTGGAAATCTTCTATATGGTCCTTTTTCTTTCTGGATTTTGTATTGTCTCAATAGACATGGAAAACCACTTTCATTGAATTTCTCACCATGATATTATTTAATCCTATAATTGTCTTTTCACCATTGTTCCTGCAAAATCACAAATAACTCATTTCTCTGGCCCAAATCAAGAAAAAGCAAATTTCCCAAGATCCTTTGATTCTGTCCAGTTCTGCTTTTCTACACTGGAATGATGATGCTCTTCAAGTCTCTTGTTTGGTAAATTTCTGTTATTTAAACCTCACATTACCAGTACTTGTCGACATAAGATGACTTGTGCCTCATTAATTCTTTCACATTTTACTCACAGTGGTTTTAATAGTTTTAATTCAACTCCAGTTCAACACAAAAATACTGAAGAAACATTGATTAATGATGGTGATAATAATGCTAATAACAAGGAAATATAACATTAAGTAAAAATTTCAAATCAACAGTAAAATAAAAAGACATACTAGAATGCAAAAAAAAAGATTAAAACAGTATATGAGAGATATGTGGTACAAGTATGACGTTTGCAAGATAGGAAACCATGTGTACTTCTAGAGTAGGATTAGTGGGTGTTTACCAAAAACACATGCAGATTGCAACCATGAGAAACAAATCCATAGTAATGAAATTATATCACAATGCTATGCTAATGCAGCATTGCATGCAGTGAGTGTACCTACAGTCTTGGTTTTCTTTCATTTTTCAAATTGCAGAAAAAAAAGAGTAACTCCATCATAAATGTTTCATATCAAAATGTAGAGGTCGGCTGTCATTGACTCAATAGTTTTCATATCCAAAAGGATACAACTTAGGGTGTCAGGATAGCCAAATGATCTAAGGCACCAGTCTCAAGCTCATCTTCCCAGTGACCATGATAATAGTATCCTGACTATTTTTCAAACTACAGAAAAGAGAAATGTGTTGAATCGCTAGAAATCATCAGTCAGGCAAAAGCCTTTCAGAGACTTTCATTTTCATAAAGTATTGTGAACAGTTTCTAGAATCCATGATAAGTACATGTAAGTTTTCTGCAAATATTACAGATTTCACCATTGCCAGTAATACAAATATTATAATACCTCAGTTTATTTTTTTGGTCATAAAAGGTTCCTGTTTTATTATCTGTTGGTTACTAATGATTTAAAAAATTCCATTTTTAATATTTTTCTTTTTTGGTAGTTCTTTATCAAGTAATTTTTAAATTGGTTTCTCATTAATTGAGCCAAAAATTAACCATGGTTCATGATTTATTTCCATCACTATCTCCAGTATCAAACAGCAGAGGAAAAGATGACATCTTCAATCTCTTCAAATCACACCAACCTCAGAGACATCTGGTACACCCTGATTGGGATCCCAGGACTAGAAGATGCGCACATTTGGCTCTCCATCCCCATCTGTTCAATGTACATAGTAGCTGTTGTAGGCAATATATTCCTAATAGTGCTGATCTCCACTGAGCATAGTCTTCGTGAACCCATGTATTTTTTTCTTTCCATGTTGGCCCTGGCAGACGTCTTCCTGTCCACAGTAACTATTCCAAAGGTATTAGCAATCTTCTGGGTTCAGGCTCGGGGCATTCCTTTTGCTAGCTGTGTATCCAAGATGTTTTTTCTTCACTTCATCTTTGTGACAGAGTCTGGTATATTGCTCTCCATAGCATTTGACCATTATGTGGCTATCTGCTACCCACTAAGATACACCAACATCCTAACTTCATCTGTCATCAAGAGAATGGGCATTGCCTCTGTGACTCGAAGCTTCTTCATCTGCTTCCCCCTGATCTTCCTTGTTTATCGGCTCACTTACTGTGGGAGGAACATCATTCGACACTCCTACTGTGAACACATGGGCATTGCCAGGTTGGCATGTGACAGCATCAAGGTCAATATTTACTATGGGATGGTTGTGGCTCTGTTTTCCATATGCCTAGATGTGCTGCTTATCATTGTCTTATATGTCCTTGTCCTTCGTGCTGTGTTTAGAATTCCTTCCCAAGATGCCTGTCTCAAGGCTCTGGTTACATGTGGTTCCCATGTATGTGTAATTCTCTTGTTCTATACACCAGCTTTTTTTCTTTCCTTGCTCACCGTTTTGGTGGTCACAGTATACCACTGCATGTGCACATTCTCCTTGCTAACCTCTATGTTGTTGTACCACTCACAGTCAATCCTATCATTTATGGCGTGAAGACTAAGCAAATTCAAGAGAGAGTTATCCAAGTCTTTTCTTTAGGCAAGACATTTCATTAAATAAGCTAAGCAGCTTAGTGCAGTTCTATATAATTTTCCCATGAACTATTGAACTCAAGAGTGTCTGAAGCTACAATGGAAATATTAAATCAAAACATCATTAGTGATGGTTATCATTGCAATTTTGAGCAATCAAGATAGGAGTGAATTCTACTCAGCATATATCTTGTTCAGAACAATACTAGAACAAGGACACATTATTTCATGTACTATTTTCATCTGTGTTACAATATACATATTCATAACAGTTAAAAATATTCAATTTTATGTTAACACATAAAACAGGAAAATGAACAATACAGCCCTCGTTCATATGGGATACAGAGATCAAAATTGGATAAACAGGCTAGGTGGCAAGTCTATTTACTCATTGTCACTTCACAAGTCATTGGAACTACTAAGGCTCAGGAAGTAGAGAATATTTACAGGGCTCAGGAAGTTCATGATACTTAGGAGATTCACAGGCCCACTAGGAATTGCTAACAAGGGGGGAACTCTGACCAGTGATACTAACCAGAAAATTGTGTATGGAGTTCTAGGGTTGCAGTGTTCCTTTCAATCATTTATGCTTGGTTGCCTTTTTATGTTACAACTGCTTTGAATCACCAATGACCGTGTAATTTGCTCTTTAAACAGTCTTGTAACTAACCTCAGTAAACAAATGGACCAGCCAAACTATACTTTGAGGGAATCATTTATTGTATGTGTCACACAATTTCTGTCTTGAAAAATGAGACTTTGTTCATGGTCCTTTAGTAAAATAACAGAAGAACTGTATGGTATCTTCAGGATATATGGACACGTCAGGTTTGCTGCCTTTATAAGGAGACAAAACAGGTCCAACAGAAGGAAAGATCCACTAATACACAAGATACAGCGTGTGCCACTACCAAAAGCTGTAGCAATTAGCTAAACTGAGTCAATTATTTCAGAAGTTTCTGTTACCTAAAACTGCAGAAGTAACTGTTAAATATTTACAAGAATAATTATTGTCTTAATATTCTACTTTAACTTTTCTTGCATGATTTGTTAACAAAAACCTGGCATGTTATCTGAAAAATGAGAAGCCAAATTAGATGGTTATAGGAAACAGCTTAGGAAACACAGCAATACTAATTGAAAACACATTAAGAAAAATTCTTTTATTGCAATAAATTTTCAAATCTTCCTCAATTGATTAGAAATAATTCTATTACAATGAAAGCCATTATTGGGGTGGAAATTAATAACACACCTAGAAAGGGGCACAGACAGTACAGACACAGGCAGCGCTCTACTATTCCCCATAAGTCCTACCCTCTCACTCCAGAGGGAGTCCTTCCTTTCTGCTTTTACTTCATCACCCAAGGAAATGAATACTTGCTTACTCTATCTGTGCCTCCATGTGAATTCTTGTCTTTGGGAAGTAAACTAAACAATTTTTAACAAACAAAATTATGTAGATCAAACATAAAGTGGAAGCTTACATTATTACAGCCATGTATGTGTAATAAATACTAATTGGAAAATTTGAAAAAAATAGTTTAAAACAGAGATAGAGAGAAGAAAGGGAAGAAAGAGGGAGACAGAGACTGGGGAGGAGAAGTGGAAAAGAGGGGGGGAGAGAGGAGCACAAGCATAGAATAGAGTTTGCCAAATAGTGTTTGAAATATATTAGACATTAGCATTCTCATGTCATGTTTGGTGGTTAACTTTGATTGTCAAATTCATAGTGTTTAGTATTAAAACATAAAGTTTTGGGTATGTCTGTGAAGAATTTTAAAGATGAAGTAAATTAAAGATAGAAGACCACATCCTTAACATGGGCATCACCATCCTGTGGGCTGGGAATTTACCCTTCCCACAGCCATTGTTCATACACAAAACAAATTGAGCCAGAAGCATATATAATTTTGTCAATTCAGCCCATTTTTTAAAACTTGGAAATAAAGTAGTGCCTACATGTCAAAGACATTGTTCCTGTGCAGTTTTCACACTAGATCAGTCATTTGGATTCCAAGTTGAAATTTTCATATTAAGATCTTCTGATTTTAGTAAAGAATATTTAAGACTTCTTGCATTTGTGCCCACACATCTCCAATTTTCCCTGATAGAATGGACAGAGAGGAATGCCATACAGAAAACTTCCTAAACTAGTGCCAGGTATGATATTACAATAATTTTTCTATTATGATTACTCAGCAATTGAAAAAGTATGAAGATGAAATCTGTGAACAATCTGAAGTGATTTGATTCCTTTTAATCATTTCTTCTCTCACAGACATAATCCGTGTAGCGTGTAAATGTAAGTATCTTCACTGTACATATAATAATGATAACAGAGAGATTGTTTTTAAAATAATCTTTTATTTTCCACACCAAACCAGTTCTCCTTCTCACCCATGCCTACCCACTCCCCTACCTTCTTCCTATTCCATCCCCAATCCTCTTCTCAGTAGAGGGTAAGTCCTCCTGTGGAGAGTCAAAATGTCTGTCACATCAACTTAAGGAAGGACCAAATTTCTCTCCCCTCTGTATCTAGGTTGAATAAGGTATCCCTCAACAGGAACAGGGGAATGGGCTCCAAAGAAGCCAGTTCATACACTAAGGATAAATCTTCAACCCTCTACCAGTTGGCTCCCACAAACTGCCCAAGCCATACAACTGTCATCCACAATCAGAGGACCTAATAGGTTCCTGTGCAGATTTCCCCAGCTGTCATCCAGTCAATGAACTCCCACTACTCTCATGTCCTGTGGGTTTCTCCTTCATGGTCTTAATCCCTTTGCCATATTATTGCTCCTCCCTTGCTTCAGCTGGACTTGAGGAGTGTTGATAAAGGCTGCTCATTTGTTTCCAGCTGCCCAGACCCGAAATAATCACTCTGAAACTATATTATTTGTTATACTGTTTTTGCCAAATAGCTTAAACGTTTTATAATAGCTAACTCTTATATCTTAAATTAACTGATTTCTATTATTTTATATTTTAACATGAGACTCATGGCCTACCAGCAAGGTTCCAGCTGGTGGCTTGCATCTTTCTCCTCTGGTAGCTACAAGGCATATCTTGGCTCTGCCTACTTTCTTCCAGCATTCAGTTTAGTTTTCCCATCTAGCTCTATTCTGCCCTATCACAGGCCAAAGAAACTTCTTTATTCATTAACCAATAAAAGCAACACATACACAAAAGTTCTTCCCACACCACAGGCCCAGTGCTTAGCTGTGGGTCTCTGCATCTGCTTCCATCATTAACTGGATAAAAGTTGTATGGTGACAGTTAAGGTAGTCATCCGTCTGACAATTACAGGGGAAGGCCAGTTCAGGACCAGAGAGTGATCTTAACCACATTAACACACGTATTAAATACAACCGTTGAAATAGAACAAAGTCCCTAATTTTCTCTGTGAATAAATGTGAAGACAGCAGCTATCCATCTTGGCCATTATTTGAAGGCACTGTAAACCATGAAAAAGAAAGAAAGAAAGAAAGAAAAAAAGAAAAGAGAAAGACTTCCATTTTACAGAAAAATGAAAAGAGAATGGTATGGCAATGGCTGTTTGCCAATATCTATCACGAGGTAACTGTTAGCCATGGGGGAGGGAACTGTATAAATAGCTATAGAATTATTAAATCACAATGTATATTTTTCAAATTCGGGATATATATTTTTAAAACATTTTCCTAACTCTACAAATCAAATGCTGTGTACCTACTGAAGTGTGTCAATAATGCTAACATCTGCTAAGAAATTCCATGGGATTGATAAAAACAAGAAAGAATAAAGGTTCTATAGTCATCACTATCATTGTGGAGAATTAAAAATACCTAAACATTCGAGGATATAAGAATGCAGGAAATGGCTGTTCCAAAGAGGAATCTGCATGCATTACCCAATATTTCAGGAATGCACTAATTCTTGTATGTGTGGAGCAAAAGAAGAGAGGGCAATGACACCAAAGACCCCACCATAGAGAAGAAAAAGGTCCAGAGCTCAACATGGACTGAATAACTTATATTTTTCTCAGCCACATTGAAAGGGGACATTTTATAATTCACATAAGATGCAATAATGTTTATAGAAAAAAATGAGGCTCCTATGGGAAGTATTTAATAGATATTCTCTGGTTATACGGTAATAACCTTATATAAATGAAATATCTTACGGGAAAATTATAGTTTTTTTTTGGGGGGGGGTTCTTTTTGTTTTTTGTATTTTGGAAGGGGGTTGGGTGTGGGTTTTTTTGGTTTTTTTCAACACAGGATTTTTCGTTTAAGTTTCTGGATATCCTAGAACTAATTCTTATAGATCAGGATGGCCTTGAACTCAGGGTTCTGCCTGCCTCTGCCTCATAAGTGCTGGAATGTAAAGGCATGCATCACCACTGCCTGGCTCAAATCTAGTTGTTTTCTATCTCAACATCAGAAGTAAAAATACGAAATCTAAGGAGTAAAGTAAAAAGATACAAGTTGGCAACATGTCAGTGTTTAAGACTGAGGAGAGTTTTTCTGTAATCTGAGCTGAGAAGAATCTATAGGGTACCCTCTATACCACAAACAGCGACCCACCACCACCACCACCACC
Source organism: Arvicola amphibius (assembly GCF_903992535.2). Taxonomy (NCBI): domain Eukaryota; kingdom Metazoa; phylum Chordata; class Mammalia; order Rodentia; family Cricetidae; genus Arvicola; species Arvicola amphibius. Next base: position 105,669,747 of record NC_052047.1, read on the forward strand.
CGGACCACACCACGACCGCACCACACCATACCACCACCACCACCATCATCATCATCATCACAATCATCATCATCATCATCATCATCATCATCATCATCATCATCATCATCAATGCACCAGTAGTAATGCTTAAGCATACATAGGACAGACCGTTTATTGCAGTTGTTTCAAGCCAGGGCAGTCCTAGATGCTTGTGTTATTGGTTCATACCCAGGTTCACAGTCTTCCTTTATGCTGTCTACCCAGTGTTCCTTGAGGCTTTCCTTTTCATTTTATCCCATGCACTTCTCCAAGCAGTGCTATCTTTGGGGATCTGCTGCCATTCATTCTCATAACATAGCCAAATTATCTCAAACACTATTGCCATATCCAGTAGTTTACTTTCTTCTAATAGATGGAGATATTTCTTAATGTCATCATTGTACGGTCTATCCCTTTGTGTGACACTTAAAATCCTACAGAGATGTGCCATCTCAAACACCTTCAGCCACTGATTCTTAGAGCCATTTCATTGTCCAGGTTTTGAGTTCAAGAAACCAAATTTCCTAAGAAACCAACCTACCCTGTTCTACTACAAGAGTAGCATATCTATTACCCATAAAGAATACTCTCCAGGATGTTTATAAATCATGTTTTTTTAGTATCTTGTTTACTGCATAAGGTCCATCATGCTGATGTTTTTATAAATTTCTTCTTGAATTTTCAGATTTAGGAAAAATCATTGGTGAGAACCTGGGTCATACCTAGGTAGCACACTGTGGTGCTTTATACTTCATCCTTACTGTATGCATCTTAAATGCAGACGGGAGGGGGTCTTCAAGTCACAGATTAAAAAAATAAGACACTGCGATTCTTTTTTTTCCTCATTTTTTTTTTATTAAAGATTTCCATCTCCTCCCCCTTCCCTCCACTCCCTTCCACCCAAACCCCCACTCCACCCCTCTCCAAGACAAAGAGCCATCAGGGTTCCCTTCACTATGTTAAGTCCAAGGTCCTCCCAGCTCCCCCTAAGTCCAGGAAGGTGAGCAACCAAACTGACAAGGCTCACAGTGAGCCCGTCCATGCTGTAGATTTCATGCTCATCGCCGTTGTCCTTGGTTTCTCAGTCCTCCTCCACCGTCAGCCACATTCAGAGAGTCCGGTTTGGTCCCCTGTTCCATCAGTCCCATTCCAACTGGACTTGGTGGTCTCCCGTTAGATCTGTCCCACCGTCTCAATGGGTGAACGCACTCCTCATGGTCCTGACTTCCTTGCTCATGATCTCCCTCCTTTTGCTCCTCATCGGGACCTTGGGATCTCAGTCCGGTGCTCCTATGTGGGGCTCTGTCATTTTCTCCATCCAATGCCAGGTGAAGGTTCTATGGTGATATGCAAGATATTCATGAGTATGCAATAGGTTCTGGGTTGGGATATAGGAAAAGTGGATATGGGAACAAGGAATTATATATCTTAATTAAGGGAGCCATTCTAGGGTTGGCAGAGACTTGACTCTAGAGGGATTCCCAGGTGTCCAGGAAGACGCCCCCAGCTAGGTCCTTGGGCAGCTGAGGAGAGGGTGCCAGAAATGTACAGATCCTATTGCCAAGACACTGTGATTCTAAGATTTCTCCATACCTATGTGAACTTAATACAGCTTTCCAATAATCTCACCCAATTCCATTCTCCATGGAGAAAAGAATTCCAGCGTATCTCAGGCATCTGTATTTGATCTTGGTATATGGAAAAAAATATCCACTGCCATTATACACTCCTAAGGTTAAATAACCCTGAAGAAAATACTTTTATTTGTGATTCTGGATCATGCATGATACTCTGTTGTCTCTTCATCACCTATCATAAGTAAAATCCACCAATCATAATCCATATGATAATATATGAATAGGTTTCACATGTAGGAAATAATATACTGAACACTTTTAAATGTCAAATAAATGGCTTTATTACTGTACTAAAGAACTAATTTCTATTTTATTCATCACTCTAAATTATAATTGATTGCAGCGTTTCCTTGCACAAATACTATTCAACAAAGTGATGTTCATAGTTTTCACTTTGCTTATTTGTGCAGGTGAATTATGTGTCATGAATTTCTAATACCATTACTTATTTTGAAGAAAAGTAATAACACTGGTTATTTTATGGGTTTAAATACCTGATATATGGGAATATATTTTAAACTAAGATGTGCTAAGGGCATTCAGATGGATAGTGTAAGTTCTTTTCCTACATATCTGTTCTTAAACTAAATTATGAACAGAAAAACATTAGGTAGGCATGAGTATAGATAAAGTTGACTCAGATTTAACACAAGAATGAATCTTTAAAATTCATGGATAATGAATATTTGTGTGCTTAAAGGCACAACACTTGCCTTTAGGCAATAATCTCTCTTATTAATTCTTACCAACAAAGGAGACTGATGATGATAAATTATACAATATTTTCACCTCGGTGGTTTATTAAGTTTTTCAGGAGGCTGAAAATTAGTACACTGTAGATTTCTAACACAATAAAATAAGCACATCTCACAAAAAATTGTATATCTTATAAGTGGCTGCTGCAATATTATTTGGTCTTTCTTTGTATTTTCATTTAAAGCAGCCATAGTGTGGGTTGTTACATTTGATAGAGTTTTTTGTTAGTCTGTCCATGTTGTCTCAGAATAATGTTCTTCTCACACTGTTTATACACTCAATGTGCCTTTAGTTTTCAGTTAGTTTGTTCATTTGTTTGATTATTTTGCTTTAATTAAAATACTCTTGGGACTATAAATACTTTCTTGTATTCCTCAACTCCACTGAGTCTTGAATCTCTTTGGATATAAAAGCTTATGACCAGCACCTGGACTAAGGAGAGAAAACCTATCTCATAGGACATCTGGGAGACCAGAGCTGCAGCCTAGAGGAGGTAACACCATACTGTATTCCATACTTAAGAGTTGATGGCTGCTGCCATCAGAGGATAGCTTCTGATTGTTACAGACTGGGTGCATCCTCATTCAAATGGGAGAGGCTATGGGTCTATCATATCATGCCTGCTGTTTTAGTTGACCCAAGGTTGGGGAGGGAAATCTATCTTTAGTTATTGATATAACATGAGCTATCAATAGTTGTACTTGAACCGATTGAATCAATAATCTTTGATCCAACTAAATTTCCTTGAAAATGTCTTATATCATTTTAAATGGATAATTTTGATGATGGAGAATTAACTCAGAATATGAATGATGTGCAATTTCAAATATGGAGAAAAGCATACAAAAAACAAGCATAAGCTTAACTATCAATCATCCATTCATCAGCTATCAGTCCCTGGAAGGTAACCTACAAATGAGGAAGGATACCTGACAATGTTGTAGGTTCCCTTTTCCTTTCAACTTTCTCATTAAAATCCACATTAGAAATTGAAGTGCAACATGAATTTGCCTACATTGGTTATGAAAGAAATGAAAGGAAAACACATAAGTAGCCTTGGTGTAGTGGGCAAGGAAAGCAAGAGCTGTGATTACAAAAATTTCTCATGGTACATTGTTTTTCATTAAAAATCTATAGGTATTGCAAATATTTGGACATAGGTGGTAGAGTTTTTAATGAGAGTTTGAAGCAAAGTAATATATAAACTAGAAATAAAGAGTTTAGAATTGATGTAATTAAAATAAGAGATAAAAATGGAACTTAATTCATACTTAAGTAACAAATTTATGTACAATAAACTGCAGAGAATAACACTGGTTTGCTAACAGTTATTTACTTATGCCTTTCTGGTTGCAGAATAAACATAGTCCAAACCTGTTGTGAATCATTTTCTTGATCAGGGTCAGCACCTGATTATTAAGGAGAAAAGTGATAGATCGTGAATTGTAGTTTTTATTAGTGATTTTTAGGTCAGGGCTTAATTATTGATATGAGGAATGAGCTGAATGAAGCACTGTATCATGCCATCTCTGCTTATTAATAATCGAGGGTTTTCTGACCCATTCTCTATGATCAATTGTCTTTTTTCCCTTGAGATACATATTGAATACAGAGTCATAGAAATTTAATACTTCAAATATAAATTACTAGGGTGAACACAAGACATGACAGTAATGCACCACAGAATCTTAGCTGTGGATCCTAGAAAGAACAGATTGTAGGGATTGAGACCAAGAATAATGTACCCTGACTTCTATTAAATGAACAGGAACAAAGTGTGCTGCTCTAAGAAACCTGTTTCTGTACATGGTTTTGCACCATGTTGAGCAGAATAATTGCTAGCTGACCGGGCATGCACTTAACTGTAGCGAAGTTGTCCTTTTCTTGTTATGAGAGCCATTATCAACACACTGGACTGTTCCTGAATCCTGTAATGAGGCATTCGTTCAAGCAGGAAATCTGTGACACTTAGATGAACCTGTACAGTCTCTCCTACTGGTGAAATGTCCTTAGTTATACTTTTTAAAAATCCTTCTCAGACTGTGCATGCTTGCAAAACTCCATAATCTCATCATTCGGAAAGCCACTTCACGGTAGTCTTGAGTCTAAAGCAAGACATTACCTCAGAAGACAAACCTTCTGTATCATGTATTCTAGATCTTTCACCTACTGATAGATAAAAATTATTAATATATATTTTGTACTCTACAAACACTTTTTAAAATCTACTTCATCTCTTTTCGAAGCCATATATTTTCAAACCTTTTTGAATCTAACATTTGCTTTGGTTTTATTAAAAGATTTAGATCTAATACAAAGTTTTTTAAAAATCTTTTATATGGTCACTTGCTTTCTGGATTTTGTTTTGTCTCAATAGACATAGAAAACCAGTTTCATCAATTAATTTCTCTTAACATTATATAATTTTACTTCTATAATGTTCTTTTCACCATTGTTCTTGCAAAATCACAAATAATTCATTTTAGGACCCAAATCAAGAAAAAGCAAATTTCCCCAAGATTCTTGGTGTTTTGTCCAGTTCTGCTTTTCTATACTGGAATGATGATGCTCTTCAAGTCTCTTCTTTGATAACTTTCTGTTCTTTAAACCTCACCATTACCAGTACTTGTCGACATAAGATGACTTGTGCCTCATTAATTCTTTCACATTTTACGTCACGGAGGCTTTAATACTTTAATTCAAGTCCCAGTTCAACACAACAATACGAAGACACATTGAGTAATGATGCTTATAATAATACTAATAGCAAGGAAATATTATAACATTAACTAAAGTTTTCAAATCAACAGTAATATAAAAAAGACATACTAGAATGCACAAAGGAGATTAAAAACAAGATATGATGGATATGTGGTACAAAAGGGGTATGATCCTTGCAAGAAGGAAAAACAAATGTTACTGTTAGGATAGGATTGGTGGGTGTTTACCAGAAACACATGCAAGATTGCAACCCTGAGAAACAAATCCATAGTAGTAAAAATCACAATCACAATGCAGCATTGCACGCAGTGATATGTACCTACTGTCTTGGTTTTCTTTCATTCCACACAAATTTCTAAGAAAAAAAAAGAGCAATCTCCTTGGTGAAATCTTTCATATTAAACTGTGCAGGTCTGCTGTCATGGACTCAGTAGTCTTCATAGTCCAAAAGGACACGATTTAGGGTGTCAGGGTGGCCAAATGGTCCAGGCACCAGGCTCAAGCTCATCTTCCCAATGACCATGAGAGTAGTGTCCTGACTACTTTTCAAAACTCAGAAAAGAGAAATGTGTTGAACTGCTAGAATCATCACTCAGGTAAAAGCCTTCCAGAGACTTTCATTTAAATAAAGTAATTGAGAACATTTTTTAGAATCCATGTCAAGTACATGTAAGTTTTCTACAAATATTGCAGATTTCACCATTGCCAGTAATACAAATCTTATAGAACTTTAGCTTATTATTTGGTCATAAAATGTTCCGTTTTATATATCTGTAATTATAAAATATTTCAAAATCATTTCCATTTTATAATTTTTCTTTTTGACAATTCATTCTCAAGTAATTTTCTAAATTACTTTCTCAATAAATTAAGCTAAAATTAACCATGGTTCATGATTTATTTCCATCACTATCTCCAGTACCTAACAGCAGAGGAAAAGATGGCATCTCCAATGTCTTTAAATCACACCAACCTCAGAGACATCTGGTACACCCTGATTGGGATCCCAGGACTAGAAGATGCGCACATTTGGATCTCCATCCCCATCTGTTCAATGTACATAGTAGCTGTTTGTAGGCAATATATCCTAATAGTGCTGATCTCCACTGAGCATAGTCTTCATGAACCCATGTAACTTTTTTCCTTTCCATGTTTGGCCCTGGCAGACATCTTCCTGTCCACAGAAACTATACCAAAAATATTAGCAATCTTCTTGGGTTCAGGCTGGGGGCATTTCTTTTGCTAGCTGTGTGTCCCATATGTTTTTCGTTCACTTCACTTTGTGACAGAGTCATGGTATATTGCTCTCCATGGCATTTGACCATTATGTGCTATCTGCTATCCACTAAGATACACCAACATCCTAACTTCATCTGTCATCAAGAGAATGGGCATTGCCTCTGTGACTCGAAGCTTCTTCATCTGCTTCCCCCTGATCTTCCTTGTTTATCGGCTCACTTACTGTGTGAGGCAACATCATTCGACACTCTTACATGGGCATTGCCAGGTTGGCCTGTGACAGCATCAAGGTCAATAATTTACTATGGGATGATTTTGGCTCTGTTTTCCATAGGCCTAGATGTGCTGCTTATCATTGTCTCATATGTCCCTAATTCTTTGTGCTATGTTTAGAATTCCTTCCCAGGATGCCCGTCTCAAGAGGCTGTGAGTACATGTGGCTCCCATGTCTGTGTTATCTTGTTGTTTTATACACCAGTTTTCTTTTCTTCTCTTGCTCACCATTTAGGAGTCGCAACATGACCACTGCATTTTCACATCCTTCCTCGCAAAACTCTATGTGGTTCTTCTGCCATCCCTGAACCCCATTATTTATGGAGTGAAGACCAAAACAATTAAGGAGAGAAATGTTCAGGTCCTTTCTTATAACAAAGCACTTTGTTGACATAAAAAGCATGCAGCTCATTGTTCAGTTTTCCCACAGAACTATAGAATTTAAGGGCATCTGAATATATAGTAGAAATATATTTGGTAGCATTAAGAATGACAATTTTCCCATATCCACCCGAGTGGATATGGGAACAAAAAATTATATATCTTATTAAGGGAGCCATTCTAGGGTTGGCAGAGACCTGACTGTAGAGGGGTTCTCAGGTGTCCAGGAAGACGCCCCCATCTAGTTTCCTTGGGCAGCTGAGGAGAGGGTACCAGAAATGTCCAGATCCTATTGCCATACTCTAGAATATCTTGCTATCACCATAGAACCTTCACCTGGCGTTGGATGGAGAAAATGACAGAGCCACCACATAGGAGCACCAGACTGAGCTCCCAAGGTCCTGATGAGGAGAAAAAGGAGGAGATCATGAGCAAGGAAGTCAGGACCGTGAGGGGTGCGTTCACCCATTGAGACGGTGGACAGATCTAACTGGAGACCACCAAGTCCAATTGTGAATGGGGACTGGATGGAACAGGGGACCAAACCGGACTCTCTGAATATGGCTGACAGTGGAGGAGGACTGAGAAACCAAGGACAATGGCGATGGACTTGAACTCTACAGCATGGACGGGCTCACGTGAGCCTTGTCATTTTGGTTGCTCACCTTTCTGGACTAGTGGGGAGGTTGGAGGACCTTGGACTTACATAGTGAAGGGAACCCTGATGGCTCTTTGGCTTGGAGAGGGCAGGGAGTGGGGGGTTTGGGTGGACAGGGAGGGGAGGGAAGGGGGAGGAGGAGAGGAGGAGATGGAAATTTTTATAAAAATGAGAAAGAATGACAATTTTTATTTTTGGTTGTAAGCCTAGCCTTTAATGGCTGAGCTATCTATCCAGAGCTACCGAGAAAACCCTGTCACCACCCCCCCGCAAAAAAAAAAACAAAACAACACCAAAAAATATAACAATTATTAGTAAAACAAAAAGAAAATGTTAACTTCTAAAGTTTATGTGTCTTTGGTTCAAGGTCAGTATTATTATTATTTTTTATAATTTTAATCAAGATAATTAATGCTTGATAATTATCTAGAATCTATATTATAAAGTCAAAATAGCTTTGATCACATGTATTATAATCTATACATTTTCCTCCATAAAAATTGTTCATATTATTTAATTGTTATGTATGTGGGTTACCTTCTCTTTGTTTCTCTTTTATTCTAAAATGCAAAACACATACATTGAGAAATGTTTAATATGTTCAGCCTAGCCCACAGTGACATTTACTTCCATACAGAGTCATTCAACCTGTCAATAAATGTACTTTTATGTTTTTATATTTGATTTCAGTAAAAACAAATTTTTAAAGTCAAAATTATTTTAATATCATAAGTTTGATCTATTCAAAATTAATTTAATAGATAATTGCCATCAGTGCCATCAGGTAAATTTTCAGATCGAACAACGATAACATATTTGTCATGACATTCTAGTATGGGGCTTTAGAATATGGAATGCCCTGTTTTTAGAATATAGTGCGTGACATCACGCCATGTTTTATCCATTATAACCCTGAGGTATTAGTGAAAAACACTGAAATAGTATATCAACAGAAAAGCCTAATATTCAAGTTTGGGGGATACGACTTAATTTTTGTTCTAATACTCACAGTAAAAGTGAGAAAATATCCTTACAATGACTGTCTTAGTTTTACATAGCAATCGATCAATTTTGGCCTACATGTTTCCGTGACACTTAGGTTTTTGTTTTTCAATTTTTTGCTCTTGAATACCCATGTTAATTCAGTTTCAGGCACACACCAAGAGGCTAGAGATAAGGTGCAGAAGTTTAGAGCACTTTTTCTCTCTTGCTGAGACTGAAGTTCGGGTTCTCAGTACACATGCCAGATGATTACAAACTAACTCTCAGTATTCTAGCATCGCCGGGCGGTGGTGGCGCACGCCTTTAAATCCCAGCACTCGGGAGGGCGAGGCAGGCGGAGTTCTGTGAGTTCGAGACCAGCCTGGTCTACAAGAGCTAGTTCCAGGACATGGCTCCAAAGCCACAGAGAAACCCTAGTCTCGAAAACAAAAAACAAAAAAAACAAAAAAAAAAAAAAACAAAACAGTATTCTAGCATCTTTTCTAGGCTCAACCCATACACCATACACACAGGATATATACATACATAAATATAGATAAAATAAAATAAGTCTTGTTTAAAAATGAAAAGTTATGTTTACAAAAACAGGTTTCATGCAACAAACATTTTAAAAACTAGCCACCTTCAAAGTATTACATGACAAAGTCAAGACAAATGAGTGATCTTTTTTGTTTTGTTTTGTTTTTTCTCGAATTCTTTTATTTTTGTTTATTTATTTTTATTGGGGCTCTACATTTTTTCGCTCCACTCCCTGCCCTCTCCCCTTACCTTTAACTGTCCTCCAAGGTCCCCACTGCACCAAATTTACTCAGGAGATCTTGTCTTTTTCTAGTTCCCATGTAAATTAGATCTATGAATGTCTCTCTTTGGGTCCTCATTGTGTCTAAGTTTCTCTGGGATTTGTGATTGGTTTTTTATGTTTAAAAAAACCACTTACGAGTGAGTACAACTGATAATTGTCTTTCTTTCTGGGTCTGGGTTACCTCATTCAAATGATGTTTTCTAACTCCATCCACTTGCTTGCAAAACTCAAGAAGTTGTTATGTTTTTCTGCTGTGTAGTACTCCAATTGTGTAAATGTATCACATTTTCCTTTCCATTCTTCAGTGAGGTCATTTAGATTATTTCCAGGTTCTGGCTATGACAAACAATGCTGCCTATGAACATAGTTGAACACATGTCCTTGTGGCATGATTGAGCATCCTTTGGATATATGCCCAAAGTGGTATTATGGGACTTGAAGAAGGTTGTTTCCTAATTTTCTGAGAAATCACTACACTGACACTCAAAGGGGCTGTACCAGCTTGCATTCCTACCAGCAATGCCAGAAATGTTCCCTTTATCCAACAACCTCTCCAGCATAAGTGTCATCAGTATTTTTGATCTTAGCCATTCTTACAGGTGTAAGATGGAATCTCAGAGTTGTTTTGATTTGCATTTTCTGATGACTAAGTATGTTGAACACCCAGATATTAATCCACATACCATCAAATACCTGATTTTTGACAAAGATGCAAAAAATATCAAATAAAAAAGAAAGCATATTTAACAAGTGGTGGTGGCATAACTGGATATCAACATGTAGAAGAAGGAAAATAGACCTATATCTATCACCATGCACAAAACTCAGGTCCAAATGGATCAAAGACATCAACGTAAAGGCAGCCACACTGAACTTTACAGAAGAGAAAGTTGGCAAATACACTTGAACGCATTGGCACAAAAGACCACTTCATAAATGTAATCCCAGCAGCACAGACGCTGAGAGGAATAATTAATAAATGGGTACCTCCTGAAACTGAAAAGCTTCTGTAACACAAAGACACGGTTAACAAGACAAAACAACAGTCCACAGAATGGGAAAAGATCTTCACTAACCCCACATCAGACAGATGTCTGATCATCAAATTATACAAAGAACTCAAGAACTTGGTCATCAAAACAATAAATAATCCAATAAAAAATGGAGTACAGACCTAAAGAGAGAACTCTCAACAGAGGAATCTAAAATGGCTGAAAGACACTTAAGGAAATTTTCAACATCCTTAGTCATCAAATGGGTGATCTTGATCCCAGTACAAGAAGGGGATTGAGAGTTAATGTCTGAATGGTTCAGTAGGAACCCAGACAAAGAGAATACAGTCTCTCTCTCTCTCTCTCTCTCTCTCTCTCTCTCTCTGTGTGTGTGTGTGTGTGTGTGTGTGTGTGTGTGTGTGTGTGCGCGCGCGTGCGCGCGCGCACTGTAGTCTTTTCTGTTGTTCATTGACTTTTTTTATTCAAAGTTGAAAAGGGTAAGTTCTAAGAAGCCAGCATGAAGTGGTCTCTTGTGCCACTGCATTCAAGTGTACTTCCCACTTTCTCTTCTATTTGGTTCAGTGTGGCTGCCTTTATGTTGAGATCTTTGATCCATTTGCACTTGAGTTTTCAAAAGAACAAATAATCCAACAAAAAAATGGAGTACAGACCTAAACAGAGAACTCTCAACAAAGGAATCTAAAATGGCTGAAAGACACTTAAGGAAATGCTCAACCTTTTTAGTCATCAGAGAAATGCAATCAAAACAACTCCGAGATTCCATCTTACAGAATGGCTAAGATCAAAAACACTGATGGCAACTTATGCTAGAGAAGTTGTGGGATAAAGGGAACACTTCTGCATTGCTGGGGGAATGTAAGCTGATACAGCCCCTTTGGATGTCAGTGTGGTGATTTCTCAGAAAATTAGGAAACAACTTTCCTCAAGTCCCCATAATATCACTTTTGGGTATATCCAAAGGATGCTCAATCATGCCACAAGGACATGTGCTCAACTATGTTCATAGCAGTACTGTTTATCATAGCCAGAACCTGGAAACAACCTAAATGCCTCATGACTGAAGAATGAATGAGGAAAATGTGTACTACACAGCAGAAAAAAATAACGACATCTTGAATTTTGCAGGCAAATGGATGGAACTAGAAAACATCATTTTGAGTGAGGTAACCCAGACCCAGAAAGACAATTATCACATGTACTCACTCATAAGTGGTTTTAAAGAAAACCAGCCCACAAATCACAATCTCAGATAACTTAGACAACAATGAGGACCCTAATAGAGACATTCATAGATCTAATCTACATGGGAAGTAGAAAAGACAAGATCTCCTGAGTAAATTTGGAGAATGGGGACTTTGGAGGACTGTGAAGAGAGGCAGGTGAGTGGAGCAGAGAAAAATGTAGAGCTCAATAAAAATCAAAACAAAAAGAAAACGAAAAAAAATAGAAGCCAGCATGAGACAGATAACACTTAGATTCTGAGACTAAGTGATGGAGGTTTACAAACCATGGAATCAGCAGTTGTTTTAAAAGCCTCTATATTTAATAGCATGTGTTAAAAATTACTTAGCAGAGCTAGTCATATCATGGATCATGGAGAACATCCCACTGACCCGTCTTAAACCAGTTCAAGCACTAAGTGTTCCCTTATATTTATAAATGAGCATGCTCTTTACCACCCATCAAGGAAATTTGTCTTTCAGACAGAGACCATCACAGAAAATCATAACCAATCTTAATGTGGAACTGTGGAGCTCAGTATCAATGGATACCTCTGCAAAAAAGCTCCTGCACCTAAGGCTCAGGGAACATTGCAGAAGATGGAGCAGACAACTTGTTAGAGCAAGAGTATAAGGGATTTTACTATGAGATTGTGTCTCTCACTAATGTCAGAAGATATACCCATAAAGTCTCATAACATTCCGGCCCAAATTGCATAATCTGAATAAAAGCAATAAATATGCCAACATGGATGAGGGAAGTCTATATGTCTCAATCGTCACAAAGAAGTAAAGGCAACTTTACTTTAAGGAATCCTGAGAGAAGGAGAAATCATTTTTCCCAGCGAAAGACACACCAATTTGTTAGCCAATATTGTGTCCAGCCATGAAAATGTACCTACAGGTAACATTATAGAGAGTGAACAAGTTCTATTTAGGAATATATATATTCCTAAATATATTCCTAAATGCAAGTAACAATTATTGAAAAAGAGATTGCAAATTTGAGAGCAAGGAGCGGTATATAAGACGTTAGGAGGGAGAAAGGGAAAGGGAAATGATATCATAATCTCAAAAATAAAATAAACAATAAACATGACTTAGCTTTACTTCATAAATAGAAATTGTCATAAATAATATAATTTACCATAATCATAGATGTTGTTGAAGCAGACTTTGCTCACATATATATATATATATATATATATATATATATATATATATATGTATGTATAAAGTTGATACACATTCCATGTACTTTCTAATTGCAAATATTTTTTGATCTTTGAAAGGAATTGACTTTCCTGTTTCTAGGTCCTGCTGCCCTAGCTGTTGTCACTGCAGTGAAAGCTAGAATGGGATCGTGAGCAAACTGACATGGAGAACAGAGAAAAAGGCGACCGATGAGAATCCTTTTGTTATCAAAAGATGCAAGGAGACACAGATGCAGAGAGGTAATAGAAACAATAATTCAGTTTCTCAGGTTTGGCTGGACATTTTATTGCTCTTGTTTACATTGTTTGGCTTTGAAAAGATAAACATTCAATGTGCATCGAATATACAGATTTACTAATACACTATTTTCCACTTTACTAGGTAAAGGATATCCCCTGGCATGCCATATCAGCCACCGCAGAGAGGCAATGTAGGGCTGATGCCCAAGTAGCATGGCTAGTCTGGGAAAGGGAGAAAGAAACCTGCATTTCTTCTCTCCTTCCAAAGTATAAGGAGCCTGCAGGAAACTAACAAAGCATGGGGACTTCCCACTCCTGAATGTGCCCAGGCTGTGAGAACTTGAGCAGGGGTTGTATTTAGACAATGATCCTGATACAAATGTCAATCTCTAAAAAGCAAGAGAAAGTGGGTTTCAAGGCTTGAGAAGGATCAAAGTTACAAATGAGTCACTAAATACAGAAGAAAAAAAAGCTACTGATGTTCAGCAGAGGTCACAGAAATGTTCACTTTCCCAAGGTGAGAAGCAAGATGTAAATGTCAACTAGGTAATCTAGGCAGCATCATACTGAAGATGCAGGCTTCACTGGTCCTCTCATAGGATCCTAGAAGAGAGAGATTATCTTTTATTTTGGTGCTCATGACAAGAGGTGCACGTAGGTTTGAGTTAAAGAGACCTGTGAAGGAAAGGAATACTATAGCACAAATTATTTACTTTTGCTGGGCAGAAAGGTCATTTAATTAATTTAGATTATTATTGTATCTTGTTATGTGTGTTTGGTTGATGACCCTGGGTGGTCGGTCCTTTCTTGAAGGTAATCAGAGAAGTGGATCTGGAGGGATGAAAAGGAGCTGAAAAAGATAATGAGAAGAGAAGAGAGGGAAAATTGCAGTCAGGATGTAATGTATGAGAGAAGAATACATTATATTTTTTTTAAAAAAGACATCCTTTAATTTTAAAAGTATGGCTAAGTCTTAGAGGGAAAATTGGAGTTCTAAACAATATTTCATCTAAACAGAATAATGATGAACAGTTAGCAATACAAGAGCAAGTAGCAAACAGAAAGGCCTTCACAGAAAAATTTAGATAATAAAATGAAAATATTACTACAGCAGAATTGGTTATGTTGTAATATATGCTCAAAAATAATGGTGCCAAATTGCTTTCTATTTATAGGTTTCTTGACAACTTTAAAATTTTTAACCTGTAATATGAAAAACATTAAAATAAAGTACAAGCATAATAAGAACATAATTATGTAGTAATCTATAATATCAACTATAGCAGAAATGCTAATTTCAGACCAAATGGTCTCACCATTAGTTTTGAATAACTTTAAACTCCTTTTCTTAATGATTTTATGTAGAGACATTGAGACTTATGATTTACTAGCCATAGCAGAATATAACTTTATTCCTGTAGTAAGGCTGTTTTCACTCATAATAGTGAAGTTATAATATTGAAAATTGGAGCTGTCAGTTAGTAGGAGTGGGTCATAACTACCTGAGGAACACTGCTGTAAGTGAAATGAAGGATGCAGAACAAGTTAGACTGGTACAGTGCGATTTACAGGACTTTATGAACATCAAAGCTGTAAGACAGAAACAGGTGTGACTATGAATATGAGGGAGTGCAATAGCAGGTGGGAAACGCTGGGATATGGCAGAAATCTTGGCTATGGTAAAATATTCATGATGGTAACACAATTTTCTAAATGTATTCCTATATACTCATTCAAGTTTTATATCTACATTTCATAATAATCAGGTTGTTTCTAATTATATCTCAATGATCTTGTTTTAAGTTATTTGATACATGTTGTATTAACATTTTATAATGTTTTAATTGTAAATAATATAAATATCTTAAGGAAGGTTTGTATTAATAAAGGGATGATTCATGCCTTATCATATTGGTTCATTTTGGTATTTGTGGACTTTTGCTTTTTAGTCAGTGTTTTGTATCAACTTTCAGACCAGTTTAAACTAAAAGAAGCACACAAAGGAACCAAAAGGCATGGTAATTTGACTAGAAAATAAATAAAGCATAAACTATATCTAACTCTTCTCATAAAATGCACCTTAGAATTTGACATGACTGATTGAAAATCTACTTACAGAATAAAGAATAATATCTACCTCGGAGTTTTTAAGAAGATGTAAAGTTAAATGATTATTTCTTTTAAATAGTCACAATAATGTTGTAACTATTTTTTTTTTTGGTTTTTTTCAAGACAGGGTTTCTCTGTAGCTTTGGAGCCTGTCCTGGAGCTAGCTCTTGTAGACCAGGCTGGTCTTGAACTCACAGAGATCCTCCTGCCTCTGCCTCCCAAGTGCTGGGATTAAAGGTGTGCGCCACCACCGCCCGGCTAATGTTGTAACTATTACTGGAGACTCAAGACAGAGAAAATATAAATCAAAGGATATTTTCACAGGATTTAAATAGTCTTCCTACAGCAGTCACTGTTTTGAGAGGAGTGACTGTTACCATCTATAGGGTAGCTCTATGGGAAGCTGTGGGTGTGGACAACAAAACACTGACATTGCTTCTTTGGTTTATTTAACTATAGTTAAGTGACAAGACAGTTGGGGTTCATAAGCTGCTTAATTATTACATGTAAAGTTATTGAAGTAATTAGGATTTTGTATATTATATAAATATGTTGCTTAGATGAACAAAAAAGTATTAAGATAATGACTGCTCTATAAAAACCATCAAATGCTTTTAAAACCAAAAATTTAAGCTTCATAATGAATGTAAGAAGAAATAAACATGTGCAACTGGCCACAAAGATATGGATTTTATGAGTAAATCAACTTGATACAAAAAGTAAAGTAGAAGTAATATAAATGTTTAATTACAAAAGTTAAAAAATAAAAACAGGTTTAAAAGACAATTTTGAGTATATATTGTTTGCATATTCTAGTTTGAAAAGTTAACTACAACATGATAGAAGTCAATTGCACTTGCTTACAAACAGCTATGAGAAAATGAGAGGATTTAAAGCAAGAGAAGCATCATTAAAAGACAGTTAGTACATCTAGTTACAATGCTTACTGAATCTTACCCCTGTTAAATCAGCAAGTTGATTTTCAAATATATTCACAGCAGATCTAAGATCCTAGGTTCCCTTCAGGAACAATCTCTGAATCCTCACTCGTATCTGCTGAGTCTTGATACTGTATATAATGGGGTTCATCAAGGGTGGGAAAAGGATGTAGATGTTGCCCATGAGAACATGAACCAGTGGAGAGAGGTGCTTCCCAAAGCGGTGCACCATGGTCAGACCAATGATGGGGATGTAGAAAACCAAAACAGCAGAGATGTGAGAAACACAAGTCTGTAAAGACTTCATTCTCTCCTCCTGGGAAGCAATGGCTAGAACTGTATGCAGAATCATAACATATGACATTAATATGAGTACTGAATCCAGCAACAGGTTGCTGATTACCAGGGCTAAACCATAGATGCTATTGAAACGAATGTCACCACAGGCCATTCGAATTAAGTCTTGGTGCAGGCAGAAAGAGTGGGAAAGGAAATGAGGCCGGCAGTAATTTAAGAACTTCAAGCGGATGATGACTGGAGGAATGAGCATAGAACTCCTACATAAGATGGCCACTCCAATTTTCATGATTTTGGCATTGGTTAGGATAGAGGAATAGCGTAGGGGGTTGCAAATGGCAATGTAGCGGTCAAAGGACATGGCAAGGAGGACAGAGGACTCCATGAAGGACAAACCATGAATAAAATAAGCCTGTGCAATGCAGCCATCGAGGCTGATATCTTGAATGAGGCCCCAAAAGATGCCCAGCACCGTGTGCACAGTGGACAGCCCCATGCACAGGTCTGTGAGGGCTAACATGGCCAGGAAATAGAACATGGGCTGGTGCAGGCTTGGCTCAGTCCGGATCACATGCAGTATCATGCAGTTTCCCAGGAACACCATTGCATAGATGATGGAGAAGGGGACAGAGAGACAGAGGTAATAAATCTCTAAACCAGGGAACCCAGTCAAAGCAAACCTGGAGCTACTGGAGTTGGTGACAGAGAGAGCAGACATTGGTAAAAGAGTGAAAATATCTTTGGAAAGATTTTGTGAATCACACAAATTTTCAATCCTATAATTTCTGATAACGTCTACCTACTTTCTGAAAGAAAACAAAATATGGTACAATTTACATAAATAGCCAGATATATACGTAGTTCTTTCTTGTTTATCATCACAAACCCCATTGTCTTGCCACAGACCTTGCAGTGCTTATGCTGAGGGATGCCAGGAGAGTGGGAGTTTTGTGCAGGACCAACAGCATCCATGAGATCATGGGATTTAGATGCTGGGAGTCTGCTGGGAATCTGCTCAGTCCTGAAGGAGGACAGTGCTCAGTCACTTGTTTGTATTACCCTCAGGAGAATTCTCCTGTCTGGTGTGACATCTGGGCCTTCCCTTTCTTCCAAGGTTCAGATGATCATGAAAATATTGTGTCTTTAAATAATATGAACAGTCATGTGTAAATAGTAAGATTTCAGGTGATCTGCACTTTCTGGCTGTGCCTCCATAATCACATCTTTAAATTTCTCATCTACATAAAATTTATTTCACTTCTTTTTTCATGCAACTCTTCTCTATGAGACTTTTGCCTTTTTATGAATATCATGGTATTTTCATTTGTTAATTTTTCATGTATATGATAACATAATTGACCCAAATTTTAAATTGTACAGTCTGAAACAACTATTTTACAATATGCATATTAGCTGTGCCTTTGTTACCAATTTAGGGACAAAGTACATATATTCTTAAAATAATGTAACCATAATAGAAAAGAAAACAGCAACAGTAGAAACACCATTTTGTACCTGGCCTTTTATTTTGTTTCCCATATTAATCACAGAGAAGAGCATGCATACATACAATTATTTGGTTATGCTTTATGAGTAAACCCACATAGTATTCTTTGATTATGAAATTTTCTAAATTATTACAACTTAAAAATAACTTAAGATATCAGAGTACAATAGAAGCTTCAGAGAAGAAAAGATTTCTACAGTTGTGAAAGTAAAAAATTTCTAAGAAATTTCACTTCTAAATTTTTGAAGATGTTCAACATTATGTGTGGTTTTGTGTGTGTGTGTGTTAGAAACAAAGTTTCTGTCTGAGTAGCTTTAGCTTTCCTGGAACTCACTCTGTAGAACACACTGGCCTCAAACTCACAGATCCACCTGCATTTGTCACCAAATGCTGGGATTAAAGATTGAGCCAGCATCACCAAACCAATATTTTTAACTTGAAATTATTTATTTAAAAATTCTTTTTTCATTTTACATAATAACCTCAGTTTCTTCTCCATTTCCTACCTCTGCCCCCCCCCACCTCATCCCATCCTAGAGCTTATTTGAAGAGAGAGAGAAGGGATCCTATAAGCAAGAAGGATCAAGATCATGATTGGGAAAACGACAGACAGTTTACCCAAGTTAATGGGAGCTCATGGACTTTGGACTGACAGCTGGGCATCTAATATTGTGAAGAAGTAAGAAATTTTTAAATCTTGCTTTCACCTGGGTTGGTATTTACCCTCAGGATAAAGATCATTATGTAGATAATACCTTTGAGAAAAGATAAGTTATAAATACAATAAAAATAAAAATGAAAACCAAGTTTATTTATGTATTCTCTTAACAGAGAGCCAGTCAAAATATCAATGGCAAATACAATGTTTTTTTCAGTTATAAAGGTAAGTAAATATGACCACAAAATTAGATATTGTATAAGAAGCTGAAATTATACAAGTGAAAAAAGAAAGCATCTTCAACAAATGATGCTGGCATAACTGAATACCTGCATGTAGAAGAATACAAATCGATCCATATCTACTGCCCTGCACAAAACTCAAGTTCATGTAGATCAAAAACCTCAACTTAAATCCAGTTACACTAAACCTGATAGAAAAGAAAGTAGGACAGCCTTGAATGTATTGGCACAAGAGATAACTTCCTGAATATAACCACAGTAGCATAGACACTGAGAGCAACAATACTAAATGAGACCTCCTGAAATTGAAAATCCTCTATAAGGCAAACGAAACAGTCAACTAGACAAAAAGGCAGCTTACAGGATGGGAAAAGGTCTTCACCAATGCCACATCTTACAGAGGGCTGAAATATAAAATGTATAAAGAACTCAAGAAACTAGACATCAAAATACAAAATAATCCTACTTAAAATGGGGTATAGATTTAAACAGAAAACAGAAGAATCTCTAGTGGCTGAAAGACCTTTAAGGAACTGATCAGCATTCATAGTCTTATGGAAAAAGTGAATCAAAATGACTCTGAGATCCCATTTTACACCTGCCAAATGGCTAAGATCAAAACCACTGATGAG
This sequence comes from Arvicola amphibius, assembly GCF_903992535.2. Lineage (NCBI taxonomy): Eukaryota > Metazoa > Chordata > Mammalia > Rodentia > Cricetidae > Arvicola > Arvicola amphibius. Next base: position 105,689,307 of record NC_052047.1, read on the forward strand.
AGCCGATGTGGAGAAGGATGTGCAATAAGAACAGTCTTCCATTGTTATTGAGACTGAAAACTTATGCAGCCACTTTGGAAAGCAGTATGGCAATTTCTCAGAAAATTGGGAATCAATCTCCCTAAAGAGCCAGCATTAGCACTCTTGGGCATATACCCAAAGGATGCGCAATCATACCACAGGGATACTTAATCAATTATGCTCATAGAAGCATTATTCTTAATAGCTAGAACCTGGAAAAACTTAGATTCCCCTCAACTGAAGAATGGATAAGAAAAATGATGTACATTTATAAAATGTCATGTATTACTCAGCTGTAAAAAACAGTGACATCATGTGTTGTAGGAGGATGTTTGTTCCAAGCTGCTTAGCCCTGAAATAACCACACAGAAACTGTATTAATTAAATCAGTGCTTGGCCTATTAGCTCTAGCTTCTTATTGGCTAGCTTTTACATCTTAATTTAACCCATTTCTATTATTCTGTGTATTGCCATGTGGCTGTGGCCTACGGGCAAGGTTTCTTCTGGCATCTGTCTCTGGTGGGGCTACATAGCTTTACTCGACTCTGCCTTCTTTATCTCTGCATTCAGTTTAGTTCCTCACCTACTTCTACTCTGCCCTATCACAGGCCTCAAAACAGTTTCTTTATTAACTAATGATATTCACAGCATATAGAGTGAAAGTCAACATCAATCATGAAATTTGCAGGCAAATTGATTGAATAAGAAAAAAAAAAGTTATCTTAAGTGAGATAACTCAGACCCAGAAAGACAAACATGGTATGTACTCACTCATAAGTGATTATTAGTTGTAATGTAAAGGACAACCAGACTACAATTCACAGCCCCAGACAGGATAGATAACAAGGATGGCCTAAAGAGGGACTCATGTATTTCCTTGGGAAGGGGAAATAGAAGAGATCTCCTGGGTAAAATGGGAGCTGGGGCAGGGGAGGTTGAGGGATTGGGGATGGGATGGAGGGGGAGAATAGTGAAAGAGATGGCTTGATTGTGGGGATTACTTTGGGGTTTGGGAGAAATTTATTAACAGGGAAGGTCCCAGGAATATATATAGACCCAGGAATATATATAGACCCAGCTAAGAATCCTAGCAATGGTGGAGAGGGTTTTTAAACTGACCTATGCCAGTAATCATATTGGTGACTACCCTGATTGTTATCAGAGAGCCTTCATCCAGTAAAAGACAGAAGCAGAGGCAGAGATCCACAGTCAAGCACTGGACCAAGCTCCTGGCATCCTGCTGTAGAAAGGGAGGAGAACCAGGAAGAATAGGAAGAACCAGGGTGGTCAACGTCATGATGAGAGAAGCCAGAGGGACAGGTGACCTGATCTCATGAACTCTGGACCAACATTTAATGAGTCTGTTTGGGACCAACCCAGGTCCTCTGCATGTGTGTGAGAGTTGTGTAACTTGGTCTGTTTGTGAGACTCCTAGAAGTAAGATCAGAACCTGTACCTAGCACTTGAACTGGCTTTTGGGTACCTATTCCCCATGCTAGGTTGATTTGTGCAGTCTTTATATGGAGTTGGGGAGGGGAGCTCAGTCCTGACTCAACTAGATTCGCCAGGCTTTGTTCATATCCATGGGAGGCCTGCCCATCCCCAAATGGAAAGAGAGGAGTGGATGGGGGGAGCTCGAGCCCCCCACAACCTGCCATGGCCCTGACCACCAGCCAGACTTGCCCACCCCTAGCAGCAACAGCAGCACGGCCGGTGCACAACGCCACTCCATGCACGTGACTGCTCTGTATCCCCCTCACCGTGGGCAGCTGAGTCAGGCCTCGGCCCTGCCGGGTTTCCTGGCCGCCTACCGGTCCAGCACTACCTTTTACCCAGTGCCTGCGTACTACAGACATACTCTAATTCACACAGCACACAGTCTGTGGTTTAACCTCTGGTTTTGAGTATTTATTTCAGAATTTTTTTCCGGTTCTGATTTTCCCAGCCATGTGGATCTAGGTGCACCCCGCCACCTACTGGCAGGCAACGGTCATTACAGGTAAAATTTTTTTCAATTAAAAAAATAAATAAATAAAAATAAATATAGATTTGATATAAAATGTCTGACAATATCACCATGCAAGGCTTCTACAGCCTCTTTAACTACACGATGGCTGAGAAGTTTCAAGACACATATGAGGCTTCCCTCACTTGGATGTTTATAGGATTCACCATGGTTCTCCTTTTTGTTTTTTTCTTCATAATATGGCTTGACAATAGAAAAATGATACAGTCTTTACAGACTGAAACCAGGATTCTTAGGAAAGAAGTTGAAAAATTAAGAAAGGGAACAACTGTTTTGAGTGACAACCTTCAGACGGTTGAGGTAATTTCAAAAACAATTCAGACTGACATCAACCTTCTCAAGAAAGAGTTTAAAGTTCTCAATGAAGGGAATAGATCTTTGTCTATTATGACTCTGTCAACTGAGCAAAATTTAGAAAAGGTACATTCTGTTATTAAGGAGAAATACACTGCTGTGGAGAAGGGAACAGCTGATTTGGATCGTAAACTTCAGTCCCTGTCTGTAGGTGCTGAGACATTATCTGAGAGAATTAAAACTGATGAATGTGTCAGTCAGACTTTGTCAAAAGGATATGACAGATTGGCTGACAGAATTTCAATATAAGAAGGCACAATTCAATATTGCAGTGAATTTATGGGGCTGTGATCTATTGCAGCAATGGACTACCCAAATTAACATTCTTGCTGCTTCTAGAGCCTATATTACTGAGGAAAACATAAAAAGATATTACAGATGGCAGAAACCAACCGTTCAGGCTGTACAAAAACACAAAGCAACTGAAGGCCCTTCAGAGATACCAACAGCCCTGCCTCTAAAATGGTTGACTGAGAAACCAGTATGGACAAAGCAATGGCCTTTAGCTGAGGAAAAGTTACAGACTTTAGAACAGCTGGTACAAGAGCAATTAGATGCTCAACATATAGAAGAATCTTCCAGCTCTTGGAATTCTCCTGTATTTGTGGTTAAGAAAAAATCTGGTAAGTGGAGAATGGTGACAGATCTCAGGGCTATCAACAAGGTTATTCAATCTATGGGCCCTCTGCAATCTGGAATTCCTTTGCCTTCTTTATTACCAAAAGGATGGCCTCTAATAGTTATTGATTTAAAGGACTGTTTCTTCACTAAACCTTTACAAGAAAAAGATAAAGAAAAGTTTGCCTTCAGTGTGCCTACTTATAATAGCTCTCAACCTACAAGGAGATACCAGTGGACTATCCTCCCACAGGGCATGTTGAACAGTCCCTCCCTGTGCCTATATTTTGTAAATCAACCATTACAAATGATACGCAAGCAATTTCCCAAGTCTATAATTTATCATTATATGGATGATATTCTGTTGTCTGATTTAAACATGGATACCTTAGAAAGACTGTTTGAAGAAGTTAAAATACTTTTACCTAAATGGGGATTGCATATTGCTCTTGAAAAAATTCAGAGAGGAGATTCTGTTAATTATCAAGGTTATAAAATAGGTTTACAAAAAATTAAGACACAAAAGGCACAAATTAGGAAAGATTGGTTGTGGACTCTTAATGACTTTCAAAGATTGTTAGGAGACATTTCCAGCCTATGACCAGCTGTTGAGATAACACCTGATATGATAATTCATTTAAATAAAACCTTGGATGGTGAAAAGACAGTCCCAGAGAATTAACAGCTGAAGCAGAAAAAGAACTGACAATGGTTGAAGAAAAATTACAGGAGGCACATGTGGATAGGGTGAATCCAGAGCTCAGTTGTATTCTCATCATATTACCTTCCAAAATTTCTCCTACAGGAATTTTGATGCAGAGAGATGATGTAATCTTAGAATGGATCTTTTAACCACATAAGCCAAGTAAAAAATTAAAAACTTATGTGGAAAAAGTCTCTGAATTAATTATAAAAGGCAAATTGAGACTTTGTCAACTAGCAGGCATAGACCCAGCAGAAATTATAGTGCCTTTCAAAGCTGATGAACTAAAAAAGTTATGAGAAGATAATGAACCATGGCAAAGAGCTTGTGCTAATTTTGGGGGAGAAATTAATAACAACTATCCGAAAAGAAAGAGGCTTAACTTTATAAAGAGAACTTCTTGGATTCTTCCTTGAATCATTCGTGATGCTCCAATAACTGGAGCCCGTATATTTTATACTGGTGCTAATAAATCAGGGAAGGCAGATAACAAATCAGAAGACTTAAGTAAGGTGGAACAAAGTCCTTATGATACTGTCCAGAATTATATGCCATTCTTATGGTGCTAAGGGATTTTAAAGAACCTCTTCATACAGTTAATGATTCACAATATACAGAAAGAGTTATCTTACATATTGAAACTGCTGAATTTATACCTTATGATACAGAAATAACCTCATTGTTTATCCAGATACAAAACATGATCAGGAACAGGCTTTGCCCTATGTATATAACACACATCTGATCCCATGTGGGTCTGTCAGGTCCTCTAGCACAAGGTAATGCAGTTATTGATCAATTATTGATTGGTAGTGTGCTGCAGGCCTCTGAATTTCATAAAAAACCTCATGTCACCTTCCTCTCCCTTCCCAGCTTGCACCCAGAACCCACCCCCTCATCCTCCAGTCTTTGGGGCCACAAAATCCCACAGCTCAGCCTGTTTGGGCACCGGGGACCTGGAATTGAGTGCACCCAGGCCCGTGGGAGGTCCCCTCCTTCATTAGCATGCTGCCTGCAGCAAGGTAGGCCCTTTGTCAGGAGCTGCTTAGCCTGCAAGGGGACCTGAGAGTCTGCCAGAGGATCCATCATTCATTGGGGTGAGTGAGGAGTGAGTGCCTGAACCGCGGCAGCTGCCCGGAGAGGGACCACTGACATTCCCCAACTTCCCCCACCACCAGCACACTTCCTGATCTTCCTGCAGGGGTTATTCTCCCCGATACTGCCTCTCTCTTTCTGTCCCTTCCCAGCTTGCACCCAGAACCCCCCCCCCACATCCTCCCATCTTTGGGGCCACAAAATCACATAGCTCAGCCTGTTTGGGCACCAGGGACCTGGAATTGAGTACACCCAGGCCGGTGGGAGGTCCCCTCCTTCATTAGCCTGCCTGCAGCAAGGTAGGCCCTTTGTCAGCGAACTGCTTGGCCTCCAAGGAGACCTGACAGTCTGCCAGAGGATCCATCATTCATTGGGGCGAGTGAATTGAATTCATTGCGGTGAATTGAACTTCGAAAAGAAGACCCAAAGGGGATTATTCAGAGGAAGAAATGGGCAGGCACCAATGCAAGAATTCCTCCAACAATCTGAAAAACAACATGAAAGCACCAGAACCCAGCGAACTTATAACAGGAGGACTTGAACACACTAATCAAGAAGAAGTAGAAAAAACTGACTTTATTAAAGTAATAGAGTCCCTTAAACAGGAGGTGAAAAACTCCCTTAAGGAAATGGACGAGAAGAATAACAAAAAGTTTGAAGATTTGAGTAAATCCGTAAATGATATCCTAGGAAACAAAGAAAAAACAACCAAACAGATAAAGGAAACAGTGCAAAACTTGAAAACTGAAATGGAGGCAAGGAAGAAAACACAACCCGAGGGCCAACTGGATATGGAAAAGATACATAAACGAACAGAGACTACAGAAACAAGCATAACCAACAGAATACAAGAGATAGAAGAAGGAATCTCAGATTCTGAAGATACCATAGAGAAAATAAACGCACTGATCAAAGAAAACAGCAAATCCAACAAATTCTCATCACAAAACATTCAGGAAATCTGGGACACAATAAAAAGACCAAACCTAAGAATAATAGGCGTAGAAGAAGGAGAAGAAATACAGCTCAATGGTCCAGAAAATATATTTAATAAAATTATAGAAGAAAACTTCCCAAACCTAAAGAAAGATATTCCTATTAAGGTTCAAGAAGCTTACAGAACACCAAATAGACTGGATCAAAAAAAACCATCCCCTCGCCGTATTATAATCAAAACACAAAACATACAGAATAAAGAAAGAATATTAAGAGCTGCAAAGGAAAAAGGTCAAGTAACATATAAAGGTAAACCTATCAGACTAACACCTGACTTCTCTATGGAAACCATGAAAGCCAGAAGGTCCTGGATAGATGTTTTGCAGAAACTAAGAGACCATGGATGCAAGCCCAGATTACTATACCTAGCCAAGCTTTCATTCACTATGAACGGAGAAAACAAAATATTCCAGGATAAAAACAAATTTCAACAATACATAGCCACAAATCCAGCCTTACAGAAAGTAATAGAAGGAAATTCACAAACAAAGGAGTCCAGTATTGCTCAAAATAACTCAGACATCTAGTGACCGTTCACCAGCACATCGCAAAGAAAGGAAACACACAATCTCTACTACCAAATAAAAAATGACAACCGGAGTTAACATCCACTGGTCATTAATATCACTTAATATCAATGGACTCAATTCACCTATAAAAAGGCACAGGCTAAGAGATTGGATACAAAAACAGGATCCAACATTCTGCTGTTTACAATAAACAAACCTCAACCACAAAGACAGATATCTACTCAGAGTCAAGGGTTGGGAAAAGGTTTATCAAGCAAATGGACCTAAGAAACAAGCCGGTGTGGCCATACTAATTTCTAACAAAGTTGACTTCAAACTAAAATCAATCAGAAGAGATGGAAAGGGACACCTTATACTCATTACAGGAAAAATCTATCAGAATGAAGTCTCAATCCTGAATATCTATGCCACTAATACAAAAGCACCCACTTATATAAAAGAAACATTACTAGAACTCAAGACAGCAATCAAACCAAACACACTGATAGTGGGGGACTTCAACACTCCTCTTTCACCAATGGACAGGTCAATTCGACAGAAACCTAACAGAGAATTAAGAGACTTAATAGAGGTAATGAACCAAATGGACTTAACAGACATCTATAGAACATTCCACCCAAATAGGAAAGAATATACCTTCTTCTCTGTGGCTCATGGAACCTTTTCGAAAATTGACCACATACTCGGTAACAAAGCAAACTTCCACAGTTACAAAAACATATTAGTAACCACCTGCATCTTATCAAATCACCATGAATTAAAATTAGAATTCAACAACAATACTACCCCCAGAAAGCCTACAAACTAATGGAAAATGAACAGTCAACTACTGAACCACAGCTGGGTCAAGGAAGAAATAAAGAAAGAAATGAAAGTCTTTCTTGAATTTAATGAAAATAAAGACACAATATACTCAAACTTATGGGACACTATGAAAGCAGTGCTAAGAGGAAAATCCATAGCACTAAGTGCCCACTTAAAAAAAAAAGGGAGAAAGCACTCATTGGACACTTAACAGCACACCTGAAAGCTTTAGAAAAGAAAGAAGCAGACTCACCTAGGAGGAGTAGAAGACTGGAAATTATCAAACTGAGGGCAGAAATCAACAAAATAGAAACACAGAAAACAATCCAAAGAATCATTGAAATACAAAGCTGGTTCTTGGAGAAAATCAACAAGATTGACAAACCCTTAGCCAAACTAATCAAACGGCAGAGAGAGAACACAGAAATTAATAAGATCATAAATGAAAAAGGGGACATAACCACACACACAGAGGAAATTCAGAGAATCATTAGATCGTACTACAAAAGCCTGTATGCCACAAAATTGGAAAATGTAAAAGAAATGGACACTTTTTTAGATAAGTACCATATACCAAAGTTAAACCAGAACTAGGTAAATGCTCTAAATAGTCCTGTTAGTTGTGAAGAATTGGAAACTGTTATCAGAAACCTCCTTACCAAAAAGAGCCCAGGACCTGATGGGTTCAATGCAGAATTCTACCAGAACTTCCAAGAAGACCTAATACCTATACTCCTTAAGGTATTTCATAATATAGAAACAGAACAATCATTGCCAAATTCCTTTTATGAAGCTACAATTACCCTGATACCTAAACCACACAAAGACTCAACCAAGAAAGAGAATTACAGGCCAATCTCACTCATGAACATCGATGCAAAAATTCTCAATAAAATACTGGCAAACCGAATCCAAGAACACATTCGAAAAATTATCCACTGTGATCAAGTAGGCTTCATCCCAGAGATGCAGGGCTGGTTCAACATATGAAAATCTATCAATGTAATCCCTTATATAAATAAACTGAAGGATAAAAACCATATGATCATCTCACTAGATGCAGAAAAAGCATTTGACAAAATTCAGCACCCCTTTATGATAAAGGTCTTGGAGAGATTAGGGATACAGTGGTCATTCCTAAATATAATTAAGGCTATTTACAGCAAGCCAACAGCTAACATCAAATTAAATGGAGAGAAACTCAAGGCCATCCCACTAAATTCAGGAACACGACAAGGCTGTCCACTCTTTCCTTATCTCTTCAATATAGTGCTTGAAGTTCTAGCAATAGCAATAAGACAAAACAAGGGGATCAAGGGGATTCGAATTGGAAAGGAAGAAATTAAACTTTCGTTATTTGCAGATGATATGATAGTGTATTAAGCGACCCGAAAAACTCCACCAAAGAACTCCTACAGCTGATAAACTCGTTTAGTATCGTGGCAGGTTACAAGATCAACTCCAAAAAATCAGTCGCCCTCCTATACACAAAGGATAAGGAAGCAGAGAAAGAAATCAGAGAAGCTTCACCTTTCACAATAGCCACAAATACCATTAAATATCTTGGGGAAACTCTAACCAAGGAAGTGAAAGACCTATTTGACAAGAACTTTAAGTCTTTGAAGAAAGAAATCGAAGAGGATACCAGAAAATGGAAGGATCTCCCTTGCTCTTGGATTGGGAGGATCCACATAGTAAAAATGGCAATACTACCAAAGGCAATCTATAGATTTAATGCAATCCCCTTAAAGATCCCATCAAAATTCTTCACAGATCTTGAGAGGAAAATAATCAACTTTATATGGAAGAACAAGAAACCCCGGATAGCCAAAATAATCTTATACAATAAAGGGACTTCTGGAGGCATTGCCATCCCTGACTTCAAACTCTATTACAGAGCTACAGTAGTGAAAACAGCTTGGTATTGGCATAAAAATAGAGAAGTCGACCAATGGAATCGAATAGAAGACCCAGATCATAACTCACAAACCTATGAACACCTGATTTTTGATAAAGGAGTTAAAAGCACACAATGGAAGAAAGAAAGCATCTTCAACAAATGGTGCTGGCATAACTGGATGTCAACCTGTAGAAGAATGAAAGTAGATCCGTGTCTATCACCATGCACAAAACTCAAGTCCAAATGGATTAAAGACCTCAATATCAATCTGAACACACTGAACCTGTTAGAGGAGAAAGTGGGAAGTACTCTACAACATTTGGGCACAGGAGACTGCTTCCTATGTATAGCCCCAGCAGCACAGACATTAAGGGCAACATTGAATAAATGGGACCTCCTGAAGCTGAGCAGCTTCTGTAAAGCAAAGGACACTGTCACTAAGACAAAAAGGCAGCCTACTGACTGGGAAAAGATCTTCACCAACCCCGCAACAGACAAAGGTCTGATCTCCAAAATATATAAGGAACTCAAGAGACTAGACTTTAAAATGCTAATTGACCCAATTAAAAAATGGGGCACTGAATTGAACAGAGAATTCTCAACAGAAGAAGTTCGAATGGCCAAAAGACACTTAAGGGCATACTCAACCTCCTTAGCAATCAGGGAAATGCAAATCAAAACAATGTTGAGATACCATCTTACACCTGTCAGAATGGCTAAAATCAAAAACACTAATGATAGCCTTTTCTGGAGAGGATGTGGAGTAAGGGGTACACTCATCCATTGCTCTTGGGAATGCAAACTTGTGCAACCGCTTTGGAAAGCAGTGTAGAGGTTTCTCAAGAAATTTGGGATCCACCTACCCCAGGACCCAGCAATCCCACTCTTGGGAATTTACCCAAGAGATGCCCAATCATATTACAAAAGCATCTGTTCAACTATGTTTATAGCAGCATTATTTGTAATAGCCAGAACCTGGAAACAACCTAGATTCCCTTCAGTGGAAGAATGGGTGAAGAAAGTGTGGAATATATACATATTAGAGTACTACTCGGCGGTAAAAAACAATGACATCTTGAATTATGCATGCAAATGGATGCAAATAGAAAAGACCATCCTGAGTGAGGTAACCCAGGCCCAAAAAGATGAACATGGAATGTACTCACTCATAATTGGTTTCTAGCCATAAATAAAGGACATCGAGCCTATAATTCATAAAAAATCCTAGAGAAGCTATATAAGAAGGTGAAACCAAAGAAAAACATATAGTTATCCTCCTGGATACTGGAAGTAGACAAGATTGCTGGACAAAAAATGGGAACATGGGGGTGGGGTGGGATGGGGTGAGGGGGTATTGGGAGAGAAAATTGTGAAGTGGAGGATGGGAAGAGTTTGGGGGAATAGGATTGTTGGGATATAGGAAAAGTGGATATGGGAACAAGGAATTATATATCTTAATTAAGGGAGCTATTCTAGGGTTGGCAGAGACTTGACTCTAGAGGGGTTCCCAGGTGTCCAGGAAGACGCCCCCAGCTAGGTCCTTGGGCAGCTGAGGAGAGGGTGCCAGAAATGTACAGATCCTATTGCCATACTCATGAATATCTTGCATATCACCATAGAACCTTCACCTGGCATTGGATGGAGAAAATGACAGAACCCCCCATAGGAGCACCGGACTGAGATCCCAAGGTCCCGATGAGGAGCAAAAGGAGGGAGATCATGAGCAAGGAAGTCAGGACCATGAGGAGTGCGTTCACCCATTGAGACGGTGGGACAGATCTAATGGGAGACCACCAAGTCCAGTTGGAATGGGACTGATGGAACAGGGGACCAAACCGGACTCTCTGAATGTGGCTGACGGTGGAGGAGGACTGAGAAACCAAGGACAACTGCATTGAACGTGAACTCTACAGCATGGACGGGCTCACTGTGAGCCTTGTCAGTTTGGTTGTTTACCTTCCTGGACTTAGGGGGAGCTGGGAGGACCTTGGACTTAACATAGTGAAGGGGAACCCTGATGGCTCTTTGTCTTGGAGAGGGTTGGAGTGGGGGTATGGGTGGAAGGGAGGGGAGGGGAGGGGAGGAGATGGAAATTTTAAAAAAATGAGAAAAAAATAAACCATATTAAATAAAAAAAAACCTCATGTCAATAGCAAAGGCTTGAAGAAAGAGTTTTCTATCGCATGGCAACAAGCTAATGAGATTGTAGAGAAATGCCCTACTTGCTCTTTATATAACCAAACACCACTGCCTGCAAGGGCTAATCCAAAGGACACTCAAAGGAATGAAATCTGGCAGATGGATGTGTTCCACTTTTCAGAATTTGGCAAATTAAAATAAAATATGTACACCACACCATTGACACTTATTCAGGTTTTCAATGGGCTACTGCTTTAAGCTCAGAAAAAGCTGATTCAGTAATCACTCATTTATTAGAAGTTATGGCCATCATGGGTATACCTACACAAATAAAGACAGATAATGGTCCAGCTTATGTCTCTAGGAAAATGAAATAATTTTTTGCTTATTACAATATTAAGCATGTTACAGGTATATCATATAATCCTACAGGTCAAGAAGTCATAGAAAGATCAAATAGAACTATAAAGAATATTTGAAACAAACAGAAAGGGGTGGAAAATACCTCCAGAAATAGGTTACATAACGCTTTATTAACCTTGAATTTTCTCAATGCTAATGAGAAGGGGACAACGGCTGCAGAAAGACATTGGATAATAGAAAAGTCTGCTGAATTATATCAACCAGTTTATTTCAAGGATGTGCTGACCTTGCAATGGAAGCCAGGAGATGTGCTGCATTGGGGAAGGGGTTTTGCTCTTGTCTCCACAGGAAAGGAAAAGTTGTGGATACCATCAAAATTAATAAAGGTTTGGTTTGAAGAGTAAAAGCCCCTTGGAAAAGAAAAATAACAATTCAGACACAAGGATGATGATCATACTGATGGTAAGAAAAACATATAGGTTGGAGGCAGGGTTCTTTTCTTATCTCCACAGGAAAACACTTATCTTCAAAGAACTTAAGGGACCCTGGATATTTAAATATTGATGGATGGAAACTAGTTACGACCCACTAAGGATCAGCAATAACACTAAATAGGTTCCGTGAGTATAAAAAATTTTTTTAAATGCGTCTCAATGTACATTTCTTTATAAATATGTAGAGCTGGTTTTGGAGTTGGACTATGGCTCAGTCCCTCTTCAATTCCAAGCCTGTTGATAAGAGATATCTCAGAGTTTCTGTCTCAGGTCAGGAGTCATGATATGGGACAGAATAATAATAATAATAATAATAATAATAATAATAATAATAATAATCTTGATAAACTTTCTTTGCCTTTCCTCATATCTGTGTCTGTCTTTATTATACCTTTCATTGAATATATATATGTGTGTGTGTGTGTGTGTGTGTGTCTGTATATGTCTTTGTAGATAATGTTTAACTTTTCCATAACAAACAACAAATTTTCCTTCAGTAATCTTTGAAGTTTCCAGGATGAAGATGGGGCCCCACAACATCATTTTTATCTGGTTACTATGACGTCATAATATTGATAGCACTAATATTAGACCTGTTTTTTGGTACCAACTGCACAAGACAATTTTAAATGGTGCATATTTTTGACAACACTCTGGCTGGACCTCCTCAAAACACTCAAAGATTATTTGCAATTTTTTCAGACCAAATGTTAATCTGGGAATTTTACCATTATTAGCTTTCACTGGACCCCCTAAGAAGAACATCACCCCCATTTCAGCTGGAAGCAATCTTAGAGGACAATGCCCCCTCTCCCAACAGAGTTTGCCCTCAGGTTTAGAGACATCATTTAATGGTTGGTATAGGGTTGAGTGGATGGGCGAGGTATTATATAGACTCATGGGTGTTTATTGAAAAAAAAAGGATTAGGTGGTTTGATGGGATAATTGGTATTTGTGGGTTATTGTTTTTAAAAACATTGTATTGGTGATGATTCTTGTATATTGATATATTGAATATTGTATGTGAGTATGCTTTTACCTCTATTTATTTTATGAGAGTATGCTTCGATCTCTGTTTAAAACAATTGATATATATATATATATATATATATAAAGATATATATAGTATTGATATACTTACCATAATGCAATGTACATTTCTACCTTTGATATTATTTATGTAATGACGCTGTTTACATTTGGAGATCATTGTCCTCATTTATTGCACAGTTGTTTATTCTCTTAGTCTTCAAGTTAAATAGTTATCAAGAATTATAAATCAATAGTCATATATGTTTGTCATATTTATATTTAGGATATTCAGGTTTTTAGATACATAGAAATTATATTTAGTATAGATAGTATAATCTTCAACCTCTTCGAAGAGCTGTAGAAAATGGCCTTTAATCTAACCTAGAGTTTTGTACTCATGAGACACAATCACTCCTGGCAACACTGCTCTACTCCCAAGAGAATGTTGAGCACCAAAGACACTCCACTGGGAGCTTGTCTTCTTCTTGGCAGAACTGGCCTTTGGGCAAAGAAAAGCCCATACCTCGACTACTGACAGAGATACAGAGTATCCATAAATGGATAAAAACAGGATTGTCTTATCTTGCCAAGACAGGGTAGGATAGTTCTAAAAAATATTTCCTTGCCTTCGAAAAATGGTATGTCAGTTATATTAGGCCTTAACCAAAGTTGGTTGCCTCAACATTGCAAACAAGACTCTGGGTGATTGCCCAGGTAGTCAGTTGTCTCTGTCCTTTGTTGTACATTTTGGAAGTTTCCCGTTTGTACTTCCTGGTTGCTTAAGTAATGTTACTTCCCTTCTCAGATCTTTGATGGGGTTGAAGATTAGATAATTATAGTTACTCTCTACATTATTTAGACTCCTTAAAATAGAATGTTTAGTAAAACTTTTGTTATATGTTTCTTGCTTAATACTGTTTGTTGTTTGTAATTTTTTATTTATTATTTATTCCTATTGTATATAGTTGTATTTGGATTGGTTCTGTCTTATTTAGTAAAAAGGGGGAGATGAAGGGGAACCTCAGCCAATCACCTTGTTTGTGGGGTGTGTTCCCCTTAGGCTAAGATTTACTTATAAAACTTGGGGTGTGCTTCCCGCTTCCTCTTTGTTTCTCCTGCGTTCTTTGCTGGAACCTTGGCTTTTGTTACTTCTCCTTCTTTCCTTTATTAAAGAATATTTTATATTAGAGCTAGCCTGGTTAATTCTATAGAACACCTGCCAACACAATATGCTCAAAATCAATGTCTTAATCAGCCATCATCAAAGAGGATTGCTCCTACAGTGGATGAAAACACATTACAAAGACGCACAGCTGAACAATATGGAAGAGAGGAAGAGACTTCAAAACAGTCTTAAATGAGATGTCTCCATCAAATGTCTCCCCTCAGGCTTCATGGAAATTTGGGAAAGATGAGGTGGAAAGGCTATAATAGTATAATAGAGTGGGTAGAGGACACAAAACAATCACGACCTCCTAAACACAGCATGACTGATGTGCATATATACTCACAGAGACTGTGGGAGCATACACAGAACCCGCACATGTCTGGGCCAGATAGGGTTCCAGCACAGAAGGGAAGAGGACACGAGCTCCATCCCTAACCCAGAAACTATCTGCAATTAGTGAAAGCGTTCAAACGAAAACATTAGTTTCCTCCATCTGAGTCTTACTAGGTAAACAAACCACCATTAAGAATAGATGCCATGCCCAGTAGTAGATGACCAATACAAAGAAACTCAATGACATTATTGAAGACTGTGTCTCATAAGGCTTTACCAGGGCTACTTTTCATCAATTATTAGTCTTAAAGCTTATCCTGCTGTGGCCATAATGCTGTCAGTTTTCCTTTAACTGCCTTTGTGTGAATAGGAACATACTGCCAGACCTCTCAAATAATCCTGTTAAGTCCCAGTTCTAAAACAACAGTTATAAATAACCATAAATCAATTCCTGACTGGAAAACAAAACAAAACAAAACTTTCTGTTTGGATTTTCCTCAAGGAGGGCCAGCTTTGTATGTTTCAAGAATGTGGTTAGAACTGGCCTTGTCCTCTAGTAAGATTAAAGACTCTTAGAATACTCCTGCATTCCTTGTGGGAATGCAAGCTGGTTCAGACCCTTTAAATGTCAGTGTGGTGATTTCTCAGAAAATTAGAAAACAACTTTCTTCAAGTCCCAGTATTAACACTTTCGAGGATATATCCAAAGGATTCTCAGTCATACCACAAGGACATGTGCTCAGTTATGTTCATAGCAGCACTGTTTGTCATAGCCAGAACCTGGAAACAACCTAAATGCCCTTCTACCAAAGAATGATAAGAAAAATGTGGTACATTTACACAGTGGAGTACTACATAGCAGAAAAACATAATGACATCTTGAATTTTTCAGGCAAATGGATGGATCTAGAAAACATCATTTTGAGTGATGTAACCCAGACCCAGAAAGACAATTATCACATGTACTCACTCATAAGTGGTTTTTAAATATAAAGCAAAGAAAACCAACCCACAAATCACAATCCCAGAGAACCTAGAAAACAATGAGGACCCTAAGACAGACATATATAGATTTAATCTATTTGGGAAGTAATAAAAGACAGAATCTCCTATATAAATTGGGAGCATGGGGACCTTGGGAGAGGGATGAAAGGGAGGGAAGAGGCGAAGATGGGAGCATAGAAAAATGTAGAGCTTAATAAAAATCAAAAGAAAACCCCGACTACCTTAAACTCACCATAGAACCTTCATCCAGCAACTGATGGAAGCAGAGGCAGAGCCACGGCAGAGCACTGGGAAAAGAGGTCAAGACCATGATGGGGACACCCACTGAAACAGCTTACCCGAGTTAAGGGGAGCTCACCAACTCTGGTAGGACAGGAAAAGAACCAGCAGAGGACCAAATGAGGCCCTTGGAATGTGGGCAATAATTGTATGGCTGGAGTAGACTGTTGGGGCCACTGACAGTAGGACCAGGATTTACCCCTGCTACTTGTACTGACATTTTGGACCCCATTCTCTTTGGAGGGATTCCTTGCTCTAGCCTAAATATAGTATGGAGGGCTTTGATCCTTCCTCAGATCACTGTGTCTTACCCTCTCTGATGAGTGGATGGGAGGGGGGGTGGGAAGAAAGGTGGAAGGAATTGGAGGAGGGGAGGAAGTGGGAACAAGAATTGGCATGTAAAATGAGAAAAGGTATGTTTTTTGTTTTTTTTTTTAAATAAAAGTAGAAAAAAAGAATGTGGTTACAAGAAGGAAAATACAAACATACTAAGAGAGAACAAAAGATAGAAGGAAGATACTCAATCGTTTTCCAGCCTGAATCAGAAGCCTTAACCCTAAGAGCTCTAACCTGGAATATTCCACTTCAGTGTCTCTTCTCAGGCCCTCAGTGTCCACCCTGACTTGGATCTCTGACTTGGACCATCAGGATTGGAATTAATCTCTGTCAAGTGCCATCATTGTCTTGTATTAGACCCCTCCTTTCTTGGTTGTTGCCAAAACTGAGTGAAAGTGAACTATTATTTGAATTGTAAAGATTATTTGCCTTTGGATATTCTTTGTGTTATTTCAGGGGTCTTGGTTTCAACAACATGTTTTCTATGTCCAGCTGAAACCATCATGACATAAAAATGCATCGGCACACTATATCCTGGGAGGAAAAACAAAGGATAACCCAACTACAATCCAGAGCTCCAGAGAAGCTAGGTAACAAGAAGTATCCTTCAAGGGAAACATGGATAGCCCTGGGAAGGGGAAGTAGATGAGATCTCCTGGGTAAAGTGGGGAGGGGGCAACAGAGTGGAGGGGATGGAGGATGAGAACATGAACGAACTGGAATATTGAGCTGGGAGAGGGATGGAGTGTGAAAGCAATGAAAAAAATATCTGAAAACAGAAAAAACTCTCTTGATATAAAGAACCATTATAGGTTAGGGATAAACCCAGCACAAGGGAAATTACCAGGAATTCACCGAATAACCCCAGCTAAGATTCCTAGCAGTAGTCAAGAGGGTGCCTGAACTGGTCTTCCCCTGTAATCAGATTGATGAATACACTGTCATCCTATCATCATAGAACCTTCATCCAGTAACTGATGGCAGTAGATGCGGAGATCCACGGCCAAGTACCAGGCCAAAGTCTGGAAGTCCTGTTGAAAGGAAGGAGGAAGGATTATATGGGCAAGGGGGTGTCAAGAACATGATGGGGAAACCCACAGAGACAGATGACCTGAGCTCATGGAAATTCACTGACTCTAAATGAACAGGTGAGGAGCCTGCATGGGACTGAACTATGCCCTCTTCGTGTGGAGAACAATTTTGTAGCTTAGTTTTCCAGAAGAGGGCCTGGCATGTGATACATAAACTGTTTTTTGGGGTGCCCATTCTGTATGGTGGGATGCCTTTCTCAGCCTTGATGCAGGGGAAGGGTTTGTTTCTGCCTCACTGTGCCAGGACTTGTTGACTCCTCATGGGAGGCCTTAGCTTTTCTTAGGAGTGGATGGAGGAATGACTAATGGAGTCCAAGGAGAGCAGAAGGAGGGGAAGGATGGGAACAGTGGTTGGTATGTAAAATGAATAATTTTTTTAAAAAAAGCAATATGAGATTCTTTTATAAGAGTTCATCAAGAAAAGTCAGTTAAAAGTCTCCATTTTCTGCGCCACACCTCACAGAGCCAACAACTCACCTTTTATTGGCAGTGATGAAGAATGGGCATGGGAGCAGTGAGCTAAGGCCCACAGAGGGAAACGATCCTCTAGCATAGATGATCAACTCCTTATTGAGGGAGAAGCAATTTGCCTAGTATCTGTTACCTACAGCAAACAGACTGTTTTCTTTCTATTTAGTTGCATTAATTGAACTTTAAGAACAGCAGTGTGGACAACAATCAGCATGGGTCACAAAAAAAAAATTCCACAATAGAAAGCAGTAATATCTTCACTTTATGTTTCATTTTAAAGTGGACACATTACTCTTGAATGCTTTTGGTACAACATGGCTGAATAAAGAAAGAACTAATAATTAGTATTTATAAGAAAATACACAGTAGCATCAATACACTACTTGAAATTCTTCCCATTATACCAACTAACAATTAAGTAAAAATAAACAAAAAGAAAGTTGTAAAAATAGTAACCCTGGTAAACCTGCTGATTTGAAAACAAATTAACTCCCTACCATTTCCTAACATTTAAATACATTTATTTCCATCTCTTCCATAAATTAAATAATTATGAATCATCCTACAGACTTGTTCTTTGAGTCTATGATAAGGAGCTTGGTATAAGTAGGTATCTGATAAATATTAACTAATGGCATTTTTAAAGGGATTTTTCTTTATTATTAGGATGCTGGTTGTAGCATTCACAATAGAAAAGATATGAAAATCAGAATAAACTAACATAGAACCCAGTGGATCACACATCTCTGAATGCATGGGGAACAAAATAAAGCAGGAATTTTACCCGGGGTTAGAGTGAGAAGTTCTCATCTTGGTAGGATCATAGAGGGAAATAAAACCAAATAAGAGATTCTATAAACTAGGGGGATATTTGAAATTATGATATATAAATGTTTATCATGTTTTTATCAAAATCATAATAATGAATAAAATATAGATTGGCATTGAAAGAAAAATTCTTTATTTACTAGTTCAATGCAATATTAAGAGAAAATGGAGTTTTTAAAATATGAAACAATACACAGCATAAAAAACTCAAAAACATTATTGAATGCAAAATTATTCATCTAAGAGAGCTAGTCTGTTTATATTTGTATAGTGATTAAGAATGCCAAATCTACACAATAGAAATGAGATACCTGGTGGTCAGGAGTTTTAGTTTGTGGAAGCTAATGACCCAAAATTACTGCAAGGGGCTTACAACTTGGTATAATATACTATGTTTTCATTATGGTAGTGACTACATCAACCTAAGTATCTTTCAAAGTTCACCACAGCATGAATTTCATCAAAAAAGGATGAATTACTGTTGGAGATTATGTTTCAATATACCCACCACCTAAGATCAGTTAATAATATTTGAATGAAATTTATACTAGTAGGAACTTTTGCAACATTTCTTCTTCTAGTTACCGTATATTTTATTTATTAGTTGAATATTATTCTATGTATGTGAGTGCTTGAATACATGTACATAAGTGTACCACATACACGCATGGTGGCCTAGAGGCCAAAATCTAACATTGGATGTTCTGGAACTGGAGTTAAAAGATCAAAGGTATGGTGTCAGTGCTGGGAAAAAAACCCAGGTCAACCTCAAGGGCACCAACTTTTTATAACTTCTAAGCCATCGCTCCAGTTCCTTTACTATTGATTTTACATTAGTCACCCATCCATCTAAAACTTCTTTTAATGAGGACAATGGAAAGTAGGAAATAAGCAGGATTTGCCTGAAAATAAAATAGACAATAGATACAAAACTCACCATAAAATATTTCCTAAAATCTGACATTTCATGACACCCTTGGCATTTCAAAATCAAATAACACAAAATAAAATACTACCTACAGCAAAACGCTAGCAGAAATATTACTTTATAAACATATAAACATTTGAATCCTATATACACCAGAACTTTGAGATCTAGCCTAATTTTGTAACATATAAATGTTTTAATGAAAAATCGTCCAGGCACTTAAATACACAATTTTAAATGAGATGAGACAGATGTAAATTAAAGAAGAACTTGTTCAGGTCACTCAAATCTTCCTCTATCACAGTTACTATTTATGTCACTGTTCATTATTGCTAAATATGATAATTACAAATGTGCGCTCTACTGTACTCTAATCACTATGATTTAAAGAGTGAGTTATATTTTTAATCTTCTTACTATTCCTATGATAATATTAGGTAGATATTTGAAGTGAAAAAACATATCAACAGCAAGACGTCTATTAGTTTTCATTGCATTCCATTTTAACTGATGAAAATGGTCAATCTCTCAAAATGAAGAACTGGCTCAACTATCAGCAGCCATGTCCAGCTACTCACAACCTCCTCAAACTCCTGTTTCATGCTAGCGTCAGCAGGCACCTGTACTCATGTGAGCATATCCTACCACACACATATACTTAATTAAAAATAAAATAAAACTTTTTTTAAAAGCCCAACATCCTCATGATACTTACTTGCTCTGATATCATTTGAATAAATTGGGAAGCAGAGATTATGCATGTAAAATAAATAGTTGACTGGAGTAATAAGAATGAAAAAAGATAATTTAGTAATATCATGAAAGAATGTATTTATGAAATTTTACATTTCTCTGAATAAGAAGAAATAAATGCATCATTAATCCACTGGCCACAGTATGAGAAGAAATTTCCTAGTCAAAGTCATCATGAGCTAAATCAAACTCATCTTCGCCTGTAATTGTCAGTGCTTTATAACTTCACATTCTGATTTATATAATGGTCATAAATTTTAAATAAGCCAATGCCAATGATTCATACTTGTTGTGTCAAGAAGTAGGAGAAAGTTTTGTAAAACGTAAACTGTCAGTAAAAGAGTTAATCAGTCAAGTTCCAGGTCTGGCAGTCTTCCTTTGTGAATGTACTCCTTTACTTTTAAACACAAGTTACCTAAAGACTTAGGTTCCTTTCAAGGAAAACAGTCTCTGGATTCTCACTCTTATCTGCTGAGTCTTGATACTGTATATGATGGGGTTCATCAAGGGTGGGAAAAGGATGTAGATGTTGCCCATGAGGACCTGAACCAGTGGAGAGAGATGCTGCCCAAATCGGTGCACCATGGTCAGACCAATGATGGGGATGTAGAAAACCAAAACAGCAGAGATGTGAGAAACACAAGTCTGTAAAGACTTCATTCTCTCCTCCCGGGAAGCAATGACTAGAACTGTGTATAGGATCATGATGTAGGAGGTAAGAATGAGCATTGCATCCAACAACAGTGTACAAATCACCAGAGCCAGAGCATAGAAGCTGTTGAAGCGAATATCTGAACATGCCAGTCGAATTAAGTCTTGGTGCAGGCAGAAAGAGTGAGAGAGGAAATGAGGCTGGCAGTAAGTTAAGAACTTCAAACGGATGATGGCTGGAGGAATGAGCAAAGAGCTTCTGCATATGATGGCCACTCCAATTTTCACGATTTTGGCATTGGTTAGGATGGAGGAATAGCGTAGAGGGTTGCAAATGGCAATGTAGCGGTCAAAGGACATGGCAAGGAGGACAGCTGACTCCAAGCAGGACAAAGCATGAATGAAATAAGCCTGTGCAATGCAGGCATCGAGGCTGATATCTTGAACGAAGCCCCAAAGGATGCCCAGCACCGTGTGTACAGTGGACAGCCCCATGCACAGGTCTGTGAGGGCTAACATGGCCAGGAAATAGAACATGGGCTGATGCAGGCTTTGTTCAGTCCGGATTACATGAAGTATCATGCAGTTTCCCAAGAACACCATTGCATAGATGGTTGAGAAAGGAATGGCAAACACAATATAGTAAACTTCTAGGCCAGTAAATCCAGTGAGAACAAATCTAGAGGTATTTAAGTTTGATATCAAGATAATAGACATTGATGGACAAAATATTTATAAAGTGGATTCTATTTTAAATATACTATATTTTAATTTCTGGAAATATAGTTCTGCTTTGGCAAAGAAGAAATTATTTAGTTTCCATAAGCAGAGAAAATGAGACCTGACCTTTAGTTGTTGTTCATTGCAGAGACCTCTTATCTAGAGATGGACCATTTAGACCTAGTGTGAACAGATGCCACGAACAAGGGAGATTTATGTTGAAACGGTAATGTTCTTGGACTTTCGGGACTTAGATTGTATCCCACACTTCTGAGAGTCAGTCCTAGAGGATCACAATGCTTAGTTACAGGTTCACAGTGATGTCATGGTTGGTATGTCTCTCAGGAGGATATGAAATGCATGGGCAATTTTCCTCTGTGGTACTGCAGATGGGCATTTCACTCCCCTCAAGTCTTAAAGGATCCCTATGGAAATAGACTGGTTGAAGTAACACAGCTTTCTTTAATATGGACTCAGAGAAAGAGAAAGAAAGCAATCTTAGTGAAAAATGAACTTTTTGTTGGGCATCACACTGCTTCATTCTTGTCTGAAATATTCATCTGTATAAATTATACTTTGTATTTCTTTCGATTTGAGGAGCTTAAAGTCTTTTGTTAATTCTTACATTTTCATTATAGGATAAAATAGCAAGGATTTTTAATTGGGTGGTGCTGAAAGCCTATAGTGCTTGTCTTATCTGTGCAACATCTATTTGGAATAAATTGGACATTACAAAACATGGCATACGCTGAATGACGCAACAGTAATAAAGAGAGCACATCTGAGCCTTGCCTCTTACACATCTACATCCACCACTGTATCTCTGAGAAATTCCACACTGTAAATAGCTAAAGAACTTTCAATCCTGCCTATCCTGTCTCCAATATGACTACCTAAAGATGAGTATAACAAGAACCAAGAAAATGGACATGGGGAAAGTCCTCAACCCTAAACAAAAAACTACAGGCCATTAAAAAATATACCTAGAACATGAGAAATTGTCCTCCCCAGAGAGGAGCATACTGATTGGTTATTAGATACCAAATGGGAAGCAATAAAACATAAATACATATAATATTACATCTACTGAAAAAGTCTACTTATATGACTGTAAATATATATACATGTATGCATTTAATACATATATATGTGTATGCAGTTAATGCATATATACATGACACCAGTTAATTTAAAAAGAGAGCATGAATTTAATAAAGATGAAGGAGGCATATTTGACAGGATTTAGAAGGAAAAATGAATGGGGAAAGATGAATATTATAAACTCAAAAAATGAAAGAAATTGTTTTAAAGAGAAAATGTGTAGATCAGTTTTCAGCACCAACACCAATATAAAAGTGAAGACTCGTACATTTCCTCCTGACTTTGTTTCAAAGCAATAAGTAGATTTTAAATTCTGAATTGTTCAGAATTGTTTAAAATTCTCTCTCTCTCTCTCTCTCTCTCTCTCTCTCTCTCTCTCTGTATGTGTGTGTATGTATGTATTTTGTGTGTATGTGTGTATGTATTGTGTGTGCATGTATTTTGTGTATATGTATTGTGTGTGTGTGTGTGTGTGTGTGTGTGTGTGTGTGTGAGAGAGAGAGAGAGAGAGATCTCCCTCCCCACTTTCCTCTTCCATTTCTCTTTCTCTTCAGTGGGGAATATATGGGAAGAATTTAAAGTGGGAAAAACATAACTAAATATTTTGTATGAAAAGTATTTCAAGTTGGCACAAGTTTGAACTAATAAAATCACATAATTAAGAGGTAAAATTAAAAAAATCAGTTTCCTAAGCTGGCAAGATAACTCAGTGGGTAAAATCACTAGCAATGCACACTTGCCAACCTGAGTTTGACCCCTAGGTCTCATGACAGAAGGAAAGAATAGATTCCTGAAAGCCATCCTCTGACTCTCACATGAGTTATGTAACATGCACACACACACACACTCACACACACACACACACACACACACACACACACACACACCAATAACTAAAATTTAAAATTTAATGAGTTTCCAGATAGTCTTGTTTGCTTGAACAATATATATTCTATTGTTGTTGGATAGCATATTTGATAAATATTTATTCGGTTATGTTGGCTAACTGTGTTGTTTAAAGGTAATATATTCTTGTTGATATTCTGGTTGCTATTCTCTCAAGTGCAGAGAAAAAAGAGATGAAATTCATTCCCTTAATTGTGCCTGTGTATAGTTCCTTTTTCTCTGTATCTTCTTTTTTGAAAAATTTTTTAAGGTGAGTAGTTGTTCAGATTTTAATGAAGAGATCTCTTCTTCATTTTGAAATCTGCACATTAACCATGTCAAAGTCAATTAATATAAAATCTACTTTAGCCTAAACATGGCTGCTCAGAGTTGTTTGTTGTTTTGTGTTTAGGAGGAATAAGCATTTTTTCCTGTACTCCATTTTAACCCATATGTGTTTTTACAATGAAAGTACATTTCTGTAAAGCAAGATAGATTTTGGGTTGTTTTCAGTTGTTCAGACTGTTAATAATTGTGGCCATTAATATAGTTGCTTTACAGATTTCTGCTTGTTTTCATTCTTTTCCATCTGTTTTATCTTTCCTTTATTTAATGACCTTATTTCAAAAACAATCTGAGTTTTTCCATCAGAAAACACAGCTTGTACTTGATTTTATACACTCTGAAAAATTCACATTCGCTGTGATTATGCTTATAGCTGGAAAATTATCACAATAGTTTGAGCAACTTTCTAAATGTTCATTTACTAATTTTCCTTTCATCTTTTTTTCTTTTATAGGTTTAGTTGCATACTTTTGAGAATTTTAGTATCTTGCTTCCATTTGTATCCTTTAAAGTGTTTAGTGGTTTGTCCTGGAGTTATCAATGTGCAGATAAAAATAATATACATCCATTGTCAAATATCTGTACACTCTAGGTCAGGGAGAGAAGGTACCATATGATGAAAATCCCATCTCATCCTTTACAACATTTATAATGATCATTCTTTATATTCTTATCTTATTCCTTATAGCCTTGTGATTAGGATTACTTTAAATGGTATGATGCACACTAAATAAAGAGTCAGAAAAACCAAACACTTTACCTCTACTTAGTCAATTTTGATTTTATTTCTCACTAAGGATGGATTCATGTTTTCACATCTTCATTATCCTTACATCAGAAACTGTTTATAACATTTGTTCAGCAAAACATTAAGCTTCAGGTCGGCCTGTCTCCAGCCATTTTGACTTGACTTTGGTTCTTCTGTATTTCTGGTCTCTAGATTTTATGTTAGAAGTTTGAAACATAATTTTTCTGATAAATTGAAGAAATATCATTAGTTTTAGACATTTTTCAAATTGTTTTGCAGGCTTTAAGGATAGGAGTAGTGATTTCAATACATACCTTATAATGGAAATAAAACAAAATATTAAGTATAGTTTTTCTAGGTGCCTAAATATTAGTATGGAGAAGTTTAGATATAGAGAGTGAGAAGATGGTTATAAATAAATTTAAATTGAAATTGTAAAACATGTTAAATTTGTGAATTAACTAAATAGCTCTATAAATATTTTGTACAAAATATAGTTAAGTAAATATAAAGACATATTACATCATAAAATATGTCTTTTAGAAATATTAGTTAAACTAGAATAAAATGTTGAAACGAGAAGTTAACTATTATTATTGTACTTTGACTTAACAGAACAAAACCTGCTAAAATAAGTTTTACGGTAATGTTTTACTTCTCAGAAAGTTTCTTATGTGTAAAGAAAAGATCTATCACTCGATCACGAATCTGTTTGGTCTTGACACCATACACCACTGGATTAACTGCAGAAGGTAGTAAGAGGTACAGGCTTGCAACAATGATGTGAACACTTGGAGGCACCTTCTTGCCAATGCGGTGAGTTAGGAAGCTAAACAGTGCAGGTGTGTAAGAGACAAGCATAGTGCAGACATGCGCAGCACAGGTGCCCAGGGCTTTAGAGCGGGCATTCTGGGAAGAGAGACGGAATACTGCTTGGAGGATTTTTACATAAGATGAGGCTATGAGTCCTAAGTCCACTGTGATCACTGATAGGGCCACGGAGATTCCATATGCTCTGTTAATGAGAGTGTTAGCACTGGCCAACTTCACCACAGCCATGTGCTCGCAGTAAGCATGATGGATGATGTACTTTGTATAGTAGGGCAGCATTTTAATGAGAAGAGGACATGGCAAAACCAATAGCACACCTCTGATTAGGCCAGCTAGACCCAGTTTAGTCACCATAGATGTTGTCAGGATTGATGCATAATGAAGGGGGATACAAATGGCCACAAAGCGATCAAATGCCATGATTACTAGGATGGCTGATTCCATGATGCAAAGTGTGTGGATAAAATACATTTGTGTTAGACAGGCATCAAAATCGATCCAATGGGCATCAAACCAGAAGATGCCAAGCATCTTCAGAGCTGCAGAAGTGGCGAGACACATGTCATTCATTGCCAGCATGCAAAGAAAGAAATACATAGGCTGGTGGAGACTTGGCTCTAGCTTTATAGTAACAATGATTATGCTGTTCCCCAGCAAGGTCAGGACAAAAAGGAGACAGACAGGGATGCCGATCCAGCAGTGAAAGTTTTCCAACCCAGGAATACCAACCAGGAAGAAAGATGTAATGTGTTGACAGGTAACATTGACTGCCATGTTAAAACCCAATGTGCTGTCTGCATAGTGGAAAATACCAAAGCTAGTGGTCTATAAACAGAGAACAGCATTGTAAATTCTTCTTTGGTCCAGAGTCACTTGAAAACACTTTCCCAGAAGGGATGGTTCAAACAAACCTCTGAAATCGCTAAGATAAATGACTTCATGATTTCAGGTTCAGCATTTCAATCTGAAAGGAAAAATACATTTCTTCATTACTTTTGCTGAGTTTCAAGACTTACTTCAACTTTACTCATTTTTCTTCTGTAGTAGTGGATCAGTCATAAACTAGTGTATACCTTGGTTATTGCTGATAATCTTTTTCCAAAGAGAGTAAATAAAATTCAGAAAATGCTCACAAATTGCTCTTACTTAATGGGTGCAAGAACATTTGATCATTTCAATTTGTAATTTTATCCTAGTGTAACTAGATTCTTAGACATTCCATTAGGATCTGATAAGTACAAAGAATATAAAATTGTAGACATAAATAATCTATCACTCTTCAGTAGCAGTCAAACACATTTTGTATTTTCAATAGTAAAGTCATATATGCTTCCATTTCAAAGTTGTGTGGTGCTGCAGATTATAAAATTGATTTAGAAGTCCCATGAGCAGAAAAGGTTGAAAGAAAGTGGCTTAACTACACAAATGAAGGATATAAAGGCTGGTTTTTGGTTTCATAGTTGCATTTCCTGAAATGATTCCTGACTTTCTACCTTCATGACACAGATTACCTTCCCTTGTGTATGGCAGAAGGATCTTCCACACCCTGTCACTTGAAACTGCCCTATTACAGAAATTTAGTGGATGTTTAACAACTAACAATGGCCTCTATTATTACTGTTTAAGAAGATTAAGTTCTAAAAAAGATGGCTTGAGAGACAGTTTAATACAAGCGCAAGAATGAAGAAATAGAAAGATGCATAGTCAAATATTTAAAATTGTTGCTCTAAGCCCATGATTTAGAAATAAACCCAGTTTACTAGGAGAGCCACAGCTCTGTAGACTGAGCCCTTCCTCTTGTTCAGGTGCTCACCCTGCCTAGTGACAGGAAGACTGAAGGACTCAATCAGTCAGGGTTTTCAATCTCAACAGTCAGCTTGGATTCTTAGGTCTTGTTCTCTAACTATATCCCTTAACTTTTACAATCACCTGAATCATTCTCCTTGAAATTAGTTTCAACCTAGAATCAAAACTGTGGACTATTGTCTGCCTCTTCATAACTCAGCGTCATCCATATATTTTTTTTTTGGAAAGTCTTCCTTGCCTAACTGTTTGACTATGGCTTCTGAAGAGACAAGTTGTGATACCTTAACTAACCTTAAAACCTTCTATTCTGGAATGATGCAAATGTATTTCTAAAATGTTCTTACTAAAGAAGCAAGATTGTTTATAGTACTGGGAATAAATCAGAGCTTGAATTTTTACCAGTAAACTATATTCAGAGCTGAAATTACCATGTGCCACAGAAGATTAATGGCTTAGGGATAAGAAATTAAGGAAAGCTGGAATCCCTGATCCTGTGCCCTGACATTCCATCTGAACTGGTGAGTGAATGCGGACCTTGGGGCAACCTGCCCTGGAAGAGAGCACAGACCCCCTACCCCCACTTCCCTCTGCAGGCTTGTGTCTCCCAAGCTTTCCCTAGTGTTCTTAGGTGTCCTGCTCCTGTTCTAAGGCCATCCACCCAAAGGGGTCAGACTCTGGCCTCCAGGCAGGTCTGAGGATTCCTGCGGAGGGGTGCAGGCTCCTTCAGATTGTGCTGCCAGGTTTGCTGTGTGGTATTCCATCCCGCCCTGCACCCACCTTGGCCCTTTTGTCTGGGCTGCGACCCTGGGCTGCCTGGAATCCCTGATGCTGTGCCCTGACATTCCATCTGAATTGGTGAGTGAATGCAGACCCTGGGGCAAGCTGTCCTGGAAGAGAGTACAGACCTCCTACCCCCACTTCCCTCTGCAGGCTTGTGTCTGTTTCTCCTGTCCCTGTGTCTCCGAAGCTTTCCCTAGTGTTCTCAGGTGTCCTGCTCCTGTTCTAAGGCCATCCACCCAAAGGGATCAGACTCTGGCCTCCAGACAGGTCTGAGGATTCCTGCAAGGGAGTGCGGGCTTCTTCAGATTGTGACACAAGGAATAGGTCCTCCTCTGGCACTGGGGAGATCCAACCAGTTTCAGTCACAGCAAAGATTGGTCTAGGACACCAAACGCCTCCGGGCTCCTTTTGAAGGAAGAGATGGGCAGGCGCCAATGCAGGAGCTCCTCCAACAACATGAAAGGCAACATGACATCACCACAAGCCAGACATCCTGAAACAACAAGAATTGAATACCCTACCCCAGAAGATATAGAAGAAACCGACCTTAAACAGTACTTTATGAAAATAATAGAGGACCTTAAACAGGAGGTAAAAAACTGCCATAAAGAAATGGAGATGACAAACAAAAAGGTAGAGGAAATAAATAAATCTCTCAAAGATACCCAAGAAAAACAAGAAAGACAAGAAAAAGCAATCAAGCAGGTAAGGGAAACAGTACAAGACCTGATAAATGAAATGGAGGTATTGAAGAAAACACAGTCTGAGGGACGACTGGAAATGGAAACTCTGAGTAAACGAACAGAAACTTCAGAGACAAGTATTTCCAACCGAATACAAGAGATGGAAGAAAGAATCTCGGACTCTGAAGATACAATAGAGGAAATAAACTCACAGATTAAAGAACTAAACAAATCTAACAAATTCTTAACACAAAACATTCAGGAAATATGGGACACCATGAAAAGACCAAACCTAAGAATAATTGGGGTAGAAGAAGGAGAAGAATTACAACTCAAAGGCCCAGAAAACATATTCAACAAAATTATAGAAGAAAACTTCCCCAACCTAAAGAAGGATGTTCCTATGAAGGTACAAGAAGCCTACAGAACACCAAATAGACTGGATCAAAAGAAAGCATCCCCACGCCATATAATAATCAAAACACAAAACATACAGAATAAAGAACAGATATTAAGAGCTGCAAAGGAAAAAGGTCAAGTAACATATAAAGGGAAACCTATCAGAATTACACCTGATTTCTCAATGGAAACCATGAAAGCCAGAAGAGCTTGGATAGATGTGCTACAGACACTAAGGGAACATGGATGCAAGCCTAGACTATTATACCCAGCAAAGCTTGCATTCACCATTGATGGAGAAAACAAGATATTCCAGGACAAAAACAGATTTAAACAATACGCAGCCACAAATCCAGCCTTGCAGAAAGTAATAGAAGGAAAATCACAAACCAAGGAGTCCAACAACGCCCACAATAACTCAGGCTTCTAGCGACCCTTCACCAGCACAACTAGAAGAAGGGAAACACACAAACTCTACTACTAAAAATGACTCAAGTTAACAACCACTGGTCATTAATATCACTTAATATCAATGGACTCAATTCACCTATAAAAAGGCACAGGCTAAGAGACTGGATACGAAAACAGAATCCAACATTTTGCTGTTTACAAGAAACACACCTCAACCACAAAGACAGACACCTACTCAGAGTAAAGGGTTGGGAAAAGGTTTATCAAGCAAATGGCCCTAAGAAACAAGCGGGTGTGGCCATACTAATTTCCAACAAAAGTTGACTTTAAACTAAAATCAATCAGAAGAGATGGAAAGGGACACTTTATACTCATAACAGGAAAAATCCATCAGAATGAAGTCTCAATCCTGAATATCTATGCCCCTAATATAAAAGCTCCCACTTATGTAAAAGAAACACTTCTAGAACTCAAGGCAGCCATCAAACCACACACACTAATAGTTGGAGACTTCAACACTCCTCTCTCACCAATGGACAGGTCAAGCAGACAGAAACCTAACAGAGAATTGAAAGACTTAATGGAGGTAATGAACCAAATGGACTTAACAGACATCTATAGAACATTCCACCCAAATAGGAAAGAATATACCTTCTTCTCTGCGGCTCATGGAACCTTTTCGAAAATTGACCATATACTTGGTAACAAAGCAAACTTCCACAGTTACAAAAAAATATTAGTAACCACCTGTGTCTTATCGGATCACCATGGATTAAAATTAGAATTCAACAACAATGCTACCCCCAGAAAGCCCACAAACTCATGGAAACTGAACAGTCAACTACTGATCCACACCTGGGTCAAGGAAGAAATAAAGAAAGAAATTAAAGTCTTTCTTGAATTTAATGAAAACAAAGACACAACATACTCAAACCTATGGGACACAATGAAAGCAGTGCTAAGAGGAAAGTTCATAGCACTAAGTGCCCACTTAAAGAAAACGGAGAAAGCACTCATTGGTGACTTAACAGCACACCTGAAAGCTCTGGAAAAAAAAGAAGCAGATTCACCTAGGAGAAGTAGAAGACTGGAAATAATCAAACTCAGGGCAGAAATCAACAAAATAGAAACACAGAAAACAATCCAAAGAATCAATGAAACAAGAAGCTGGTTCTTGGAGAAAATCAACAAGATTGACAAACCCTTAGCCAAACTAATCAAACGGCAGAGGGAGAACACGCAAATTAATAAGATCAGAAATGAAAAGGGGGACATAACCACAGACATAGAGGAAATTCAGAGAATCATTAGATCTTACTACAAAAGCCTGTATGCCACAAAATTGGAAAATGTAAAAGAAATAGACAGTTTTTTAGATAAATACCATATTCCAAAGTTAAACCAGGACCAGATAAATGCTCTAAATAGTCCTGTTAGTCGCGAAGAATTAGAAACTGTTATCAGAAACCTCCCTACCAAAAAGAGCCCAGGACCAGATGGTTTCAATGCGGAATTCTACCAGAACTTCCAAGAAGACCTAATACCTATACTCCTTAAGGTATTTCATAATATAGAAACACAAGAGTCACTGCCAAATTCCTTCTATGAAGCTACAGTCACTCTGATACCTAAACCACACAAAGACTCAATCAAGAAAGAGAATTACAGGCCAATCTCACTCATGAACATTGACGCAAAAATTCTCAATAAAATACTGGCAAACCGAATCCAAGAACACATTAGAAAAATTATCCATTACGATCAAGTAGGCTTCATCCCAGAGATGCAGGGCTGGTTCAACATACGAAAATCTATCAATGTAATCCATCATATAAATAAACTGAAGGAAAAAAATCATATGGTCATCTCATTAGATGCTGAAAAAGCATTTGACAAAATTCAGCACCCTTTTATGATAAAGGTCTTGGAGAGATTAGGGATACAAGGGTCATTCCTAAATATAATAAAAGCTATTTACAGCAAGCCGACAGCTAACATCAAACTAAACGGAGAGAAACTCAAGGCCATCCCACTAAATTCAGGAACACGACAAGGCTGTCCACTCTCTCCTTATCTCTTCAATATAGTGCTTGAAGTTCTAGCAATAGCAATAAGACAACATAAGGGAATCAAGGGGTTTCAATTTGGAAAGGAAGAAGTTAAACTTTCATTATTTGCAGATGATATGATAGTATACATAAGCGACCCCAAAAACTCCACCAAAGAACTCCTACAGCTGATAAACTCCTTCAGTAACGTGGCAGGTTACAAGATCAACTCCAAAAAATCAGTCGCCCTCCTATACACAAAGGATAAGGAAGCAGAGAGGGAAATCAAAGAAGTATCACCTTTCACAATAG
Source organism: Arvicola amphibius (assembly GCF_903992535.2). Lineage (NCBI taxonomy): Eukaryota > Metazoa > Chordata > Mammalia > Rodentia > Cricetidae > Arvicola > Arvicola amphibius. The sequence goes on from NC_052047.1 coordinate 105,721,294, forward strand.
CCACAAATAGCATAAGATATCTGGGAGTATCTCTAACCAAGGAAGTGAAGGATTTATTTGACAAGAACTTTAAGTCTTTGAAGAAAGAAATTAAAGAGGATACCAGAAAATGGAAGGATCTCCCCTGCTCGTGGATTGGGAGGATCAACATAGTAAAAATGGCAATTCTACCAAAAGCAATCTATAGATTCAATGCATCCCAATCAAGGTCCCATTAAAATTCTTCACAGAGATTGAGAGGACAATAATCAACTTTATATGGAAAAACAAGAAACCCAGGATAGCCAAAAAAATCTTATACAATAAAGGTTCTTCTGGAGGCATTACCATCCCTGACTTCAAACTCTATTACAAAGCTACAGTATTGAAAACAGCTTGGTATTGGCATAAAAACAGAGAAGTTGACCAATGGAATCGTATAGAAGACCCGGATCTTAAACCACAAACCTATGAACACCTGATTTTTGATAAAGGAGCCAAAAGTACACAATGGAAGAAAGAGGGCATCTTCAACAAATGGTGCTGGCATAACTGGATGTCAACCTGTAGAAGAATGAAAGTAGATCCATATCTATCACCATGCACAAAACTCAAGTCCAAATGGATTAAAGACCTCAATATTAATTTGAACACATTGAGCTTGATAGAGGAGAAAGTGGGAAGTACTCTACAACAAATGGGCACAGGGAACCGTTTCCTACGCATAACCCCAGCTGCACAGACTTTAAGGGCAACATTGAATAAATGGGACCTCCTGAAGTTGAGCAGCTTCTGTAAAGCAAAGGACATTGTCACTAAGACACAAAGGCAGCCTACTGACTGGGAAAAGATCTTCACCAACCCTGCAACTGACAAAGGTCTGATCTCTAAAATATATAAGGAACTCAAGAGACTAGACGGTAAAATGCCAATTAACCCAATTAAAAAATGGGGCACTGAACTGAACAGAGAATTCTCAACAGAAGAAGTTCGAATGGCCAAAAGACACTTAAGGTCATGCTCAACCTCCCTAGCTATCAGGGAAATGCAAATCAAAACAACTTTGAGATATCATCTTACACCTGTCAGATTGGCTAAAATCCAAAACACCAATAATAACCTTTGCTGGAGAGGTTGTGGGGTAAGGGGTACACTCATCCATTGCTGGTGGGAATGCACACTTGTGCAACCACTTTGGAAAGCAGTGTGGCGGTTTCTCAGGAAATTCGGGATTAACCTACCCCAGGACCCAGCAATTCCACTATTGGGAATCTACCCAAGAGATGCCCAATCATACTACAAAAGCATATGCTCATCTATGTTCATAGCAGCATTATTTGTAATAGCCAGATCCTGGAAACAACCTAGATGCCCTTCAGTGGAAGAATGGATGAAGAAACTGTGGAATATATACATTGTAGAATACTACTCAGCGGTAAAAAGCAATGACATCTTGAATTTTGCAGGCAAATGGATGGAAATAGAAAACACTATTCTGAGTGAGGTAACCCAGACCCAAAAAGATGAACATGGGATGTACTCACTCATAATCGGTTTCTAGCCATAATTAAAGGACATCGAGCCTATAAATTTGGGATCCTTGAGAAGATAATAAGAAGGTGAACTCCCAAAAAAAGATATAGTAATCCTCCTGGATATTGGAAGTAGACACGATCGCCAGGCAAAATTGGGAACTTGAGGGTTGGGCAAGACTGGGCCAAGGGAAGATGGGGAGAGAAAAGTGTGTAGGGAAGAACGGGGGGAGCTCGGAGGAATGGGGTGCTTGGGATATAGGAAGGGTGGATATGGGAGCAGGGAAGCATATATCCTAATTTAAAGAGCTACCTGAGGGTTGTCAAGAGACTTGACCCTAGAGGGGTTCCCTGGTTTCCAGGGAGATGCCCCCAGTTAGTCCATTGGGCAGCTGAGGAGAGGGAGCCTGAAAAGGCCAGTTCCTATAGCCATACTGATTAATTTCTTGCATATCACCATAGAACCTCCACCTGACGATAGATGAAGAAAATGACAGAGCCCCACATTGGAGCACCGGACTGAGCTCCCAAGGTCCTGATGAGGAGCAGAAGGAGCGAGAACATGAGGGAGAAAGTCAGGAACGAGAGGGGTGCGTTCACTCATGGAGACGGTGGGACAGAACTAATGGGAGATCACCAACTCCAGTTGGAATGGGACTGATGGATCATGCGACCAAACCCGTCTCTCTGAATGTGGCCAACAGCGGGGGCTGACTGAGAAGCAAAGGACAATGGCTCTGGGCTCTGATTCTTCTGCATGGACGGGCTCTGTGGGAGCCTTCTCAGCTTGGTCGATCACCTTCCTGGACCAGGGGGGGAGTTGGGAGGACCCTGGTCTTAGCATAGAATGGGGAACCCTGATGGCTCCTTGGCCTTGAGAGGGAGGGAGGGGAGGTATAGGTGAAGGGGAGGGGAGGGAAGGGGGAGAAGGAGGGGAGGGTAGGGGGAGGAGGAGGGGAGGGAGGGGGGAGGAGGAGGGAAGGAGATGGAAATTTTTAAATATAAAAAAAAATAATAAACCATGAGGAAAAAAAAAGAAATTAAGGAAAAACCTAAAATTAAAGTTTCAGTTACAGAAAGGTTTTATATTTACCAAACATTTACTGTTTGTAAGACCACCAGTGACTTCACTTGGGAAAGGCATTAAGCAAAATCCAGTTCTTGATCTGATCCTGAAAGAATTTAACTTATAAAAGACAGATTGGAGCTTAAAAGACAATCAAGTTAAGCAGGCATTTGAGACTGTAAGATCACCTAGAATTTAGAAAGAAAGATTTTTTAAAAGTATAAATAAAATTCTTCCTGATAACTAAAATCTTATCATTTTGCTTCCAGGAAGTTCACTTTCATGAAGACAACACAGCTGCCTCATACCTAGAAAATGAGGAAAATTAACTCCAGGAAAAGCTCCTTGGCAGAGCCTGGGAGCACAGACTTGCAGCCCACCCTGGGTGTGTGCTCTGCTTCCAGCATCTCCCTCCCAGGCTTACTGTCAATGGAATCCCCCACAGTAGAATCTTCACACAGCACTCCTCAAGATTACTCTAACCTCTAACGTGTGCTGACAAAAATTCCTCATTTCTAAACCCAGAAAATATTGGATTGCTTCATAGAGTCTGAGCAGTGACATTCCTTCTAAATGTCTGGGCACAGTCCGTAGCCTGGAACTCTCACCCTGACACCAGAAGATAACTCATGAGAATGACTGTGACATGTTGATGCAGTTTCCTTTAAATGCACTTTCTGTTTTATCTTACCACGTTAGGATAACACACTTAACAATACTCCAAACTGAATTTGCTTTAATGCCCATATTTTCTCAATCATAGCTAACTTTGAGATTCCTTTAGTATTCTCTATTTAGTGTCTGGTGTCAGTATTGTTCATTAGGAATTAAGTACAAAATGCATTTACAAAAATACAATAAAAGCACAGTAAACTCTTACAGATCAGAAGTTTTAGCATCTTCTTCCTTCTCAGAATTAAGAGATTTTTCTATCCTGTGTCTGAATTACCTGTTGTTTCACAGATGATTATGTTTTTTCAAAGGTATTTCCAATCTCCATTCACTTCAATTTTCTCCATGGACTGGGTGTTCTCCAAATTATTTAAAAAATTATTTGCACAACTATAAACAATCCTGCAACAAAAATAGTCAATATCCTTCCTGAGCAATAAAATATCCCATAATAATTCTAATCTCACCACCAAATCAAATTAACCAAATTCCTACTTGCTTCATCTAGATATTTAATACCCCTGGAATCTGTATGGCTCTTCCTTTCCCATTTGATTTTATCTTTTTGTGTTTAATATCGTCTTATGTTCTATGAGACCAGAGAATAATGGTTCCATCCACCAGAGAACACATGATTAAGTCAGTAGCTATGACTGCTCATGTCTTAGCCCAAAGCTCAGGAGGGCCCTCAGATGCACAGGGAGATCCCCCCTTGGGGGTGTAATGCTAAAGCGGAAAGAGGATGGGGACAGCCTGAAACACACAGCAGTGTGGTGCTCCTCAACACTACCATGTTAACTCTGAACACGCCAAGCATCTGCTATAACCTATGATTTTGTCCTTTCCAGAGCAAACTTTTAGTGCCTGTACAGTCAAATCATGGAACTTAAATTGAACATTTATATTCTTTGGGGAAATCTGGGGAAAGACTATTAACTTCTGGTAAACTTTATTTTTACTATATATTTTATATTCTTTGAAAAATTCACATATAAGGTGTTCTAGTAGGATTCAACACCTAGCTCCTCTTCCTTAATTCTTCCCCTATACTCCACCACTTTCCCATGACAACCTGATGTACTTTGATTTTAAACTGAGGGAGTCCATTTAGTGCTCAGTATGTGTGCTGATGCAGGACAGACTTCTAGAAAATGGCTTCTCTTAGATGACATCTCTGAAGAATAAACTCTTATTTAGAGTTGGTACTGTATGAACCTTTCTCTCATCTGTTCTGGAATGCTGGGGGGGATGGATTTTGTGTAGGTCTTACACTACTGTGAATTCATATATTCAGTGGCCCTTTTGTTTAAAAAATACAGATTTACTAGTGGTACCCACTGTTCTACATTCTTTCCTCCCCTCTTCCATAATGATGCCTGAACTTTTGAGAATGAGTGTAATATAGATACCCATTAAAAGCTGAGCAGGCAACCCAGAACCAAAAAGATGAACATGGGATGTACTCACTCATAATCGGTTTCTAGGCATAACTAAAGGACATCGAGCCTACAATTCATGATCCTTCAGAAGATAATAAGAAGGTGAACCCAAAGAAAAACATATAGTTATCCTCCTGGATATTGGAAGTAGACAAGATTGCCTGGCAAAAATTGGGAACTTGGGGGTTGGCTGGGATGAGGACAAGGGGAGATGGGGAGAGAAAAGCATGAAGGGGAGGATGGGGAGAACTTGGGGGATGGGATGTTTGGGATATAGGAAGGGTGGATATGGGAGCAGGGAAGCATATATCTTAATTAAGGGAGCCATATTAGGGTTGTCAAGAGACTTGACTCTAGAAGGGTTCCCAGGTATCCAGGGAGATGCCCCCAGCTAGTTCCTTGGGCAGCTGAGGAGAGGGAGCCCGAAAAGGCCAGATCCTATAACCATACTCATGAATATCTTGCATATCACCATAGAACCTTCACCTGGTGATGGATGGAGATAGTGACAGAGCCCCACATTGGAGCACCGGACTGAGCTCCCAAGGTCCTGATGAGGAGCAGAAGGAGAGAGAACATGAGAAAGAAAGTCAGTACCGTGAGGGGTGCGTTCACCCACTGAGTCGGTGGGACAGAATTAACGGGAGATCACCAAGACAAGTTGGAATGGGACTGATGGAACATGTGAGCAAAACGGACTCTCTGAATGTGGCTGACGGTGAAGGCTGACTGAGAAACCATGGACAATGGTGATGAGCTTGGATTCTATGGTATGGATGGGCTCTGTGTGAGACTTGTCAGTTTGGTTGATCACCTTCTTGGACCTGGGGTAGTTGGGAAGACCTTGGACTTAACATAGTGTAGGGAACCCTGATGGTTCTTTGGTCTGGAGAGGGAGGGAGTAGGGGTATGAGTGGAAGGGAGAGGAGGGAAGGGGGAAGAGGAGGGGAGCAGATTAAATTTTTTTAAAATTTAAATAAATAAATAAAAATTATTAGTTTGTTTTAAAAAGTAGCTTACAAAATAATAGGCTTCAAAATAAACTGAGCAGGCCACATCTCTTATTCTCACCTCTTGACTATTCATGGGGCTTTATAGTAATTGCCTTATCTTACAAAATGAAGCTTTTCTGATGAAGGTGGAGAGATAAATAAACTTTCTCTAGTTGAAGAGATAAGAAATAAGGAGGCATTTTTACTATGGCCATTTAACATAATTACAATATTATTTTCTCCCTTATGAGCTATACATCCATGGAGCTTTTGGCACAGGTAATGATGCTAAGTATAAACTCTATCTCACGTGCACTCCAAAAGTGATTAGCCACTGCCATAACATTTATGTTACTATTGTACAAGTGGTCATACCTTTCTAATAGTACAAGTATTATTATAGCCTGCAGGGTCCATATCTTCATAAGACTTTTGGTTATGTTTACCCCAAAGTTTCATATATAGCAACTTACAGCTCTGTGAAAGCTATCCAGTAAGGAAAATTGCCTCCAGGTAAATGCTAGGGCACAGTTCTCTGTGGCCCAGGGTTTATGTACTTGATGCCTTTATGGAAAGATCTGACTGTCAAAGTCCCTCCTTTTAGTTAACTCTAGCTTGAGAAACACTGACATAAAACTGATGTGGGATATCCTTCTGTATATGTGTTGCTTTTATTGATTAATGAATAAAGCTGTTTAGATCAAAGGCTTAGCAGGGTAAAGCCAGGTGGAAATCCAAACAGAGATATAGAGAAAGTATAGGCAGAGTCAAGGAGATGCCATGTAGGTTCCTAAAGGGAAAAAAATGCCAAAATATTACCAGTCGTCCTCAGCCTTGCAGTGATTAATAGAAATTTAATAAAAATGGGTCAATTTAAGATATAAGAGCTAGCGAGGAAGATGCTTGAGCCATTGACCAAATAGTGTTGCAATTAATTTAGCTTTTGTGTGATTACATGGGTCTGGGTGTAGAAGGAAGCGGCAGGGCTGCGTCCCGCTACCCGGCCGCCAGCTAACTTTACACCCAAAATAATTACACGGAAACTGTATTCTTTTAAAACACTGCCTGGCCCATAGTTTCAGCCTCTTATTGGTTAATTCTCACATCTTCCTTTAACCCATATTTAGTAATCTGGGTAGCACCACGAGGTGTGGCATACCAGGAGAGATCTTAACCTGCGTCCATCTCGGAGAGGAGCAGCATGGAGACTCACTATGGCGAATGCCTGAAGCATCTCCCCCACTCTACTTCCTTGTTCCCACAATTCTGTTCTGTCTACTCCACCTACCTAATTTTCTGTCTCTTAAAAGGCCAAGGCAGTTTTCTTTATTAATTAACCAATGAAAGAAAAATAGACAGATAACTCTCATCCATCATCTGGGCAGCCAGGAAATAAACAAGCATTCCCCATTTAAATAAAACTAATCAGTATAGTGTCTTGTTTACTTCTCTAAGTTATTCATAAATTCCAGAAGTTCTGTAAATTAACACCATTTTGTTACATGGCCAGGATGACAGAGTCCAGACATAAGAGTGCAGGGACATAAAGAGAAATGAATGACTCATCAATCAATGTCATGTTAAGATGTTAGTATTTTATATTGTGTGTGTGTGTGTGTGTGTGTGTGTGTGCTATTAATTTATATGTTTGATAAGTTTAAAAATTGAACCACAGGTTCAGGTACATTTTTATGTTTTTAATTGAAATGTAATTACAGAAATTTCTTTCTTTTCTTCCTCCAGAATCTCACAGCTACCTTCCCTCAAACTCCTGCCATGCCCCTCACTCTCAAATTGATCTTCACTTTTTCTTTGACTATAGTTGTTGCATGCTCTTGTACACATACACACACACACACACACACACACATACACACACACACATTTACACCAAATGTATAAACTAATTTGTATACATTTAGAACTTCTTGTCATGTTGGATTAATTTTTGTTTTTCTATCTATATGGTTTCAAGTCTGACCAATCAACATTGTGCAAAAAGCAATGAACTTCATGCCTATGAGAGGTTAATTTTCTTCTACTAGAAGTCATTAATTGCCTGTAGTTCTTTGTCTAGGGAAGTGATCCTGCAAAAAGTCCCCCTTCTACATTAATATGTCCATTTACAAAGATATTATTTTTATCTTGCTTGCAAATTCTAGAAGAGATTTCAAAACAAATATTTTGAATCTTGCAATCTTTCTATCCCCTCTTCAGCCATGCTCCTTAGCCATAGATGTACAAGCTGTGATGTAGATGTATCCACTGGGGCTGAGCTCTCTACAAACTGTTGATATTTGCATGTGTTCTTTATGATTATCTCAAGTTGCTGTAGAGAAGAGCTTCTTGATGATGGGTAGTTACTACACTTACATCGGTGGATTCCAACCTAGGAGTCACAGAGGAGAGAATATGTGCTGTTTCTCTTTCTGGGTAAGGGTTACCTCACTAACAATAATCTTTCCAAGGTCTATTTATTTCTCTTCAATTTTTGCAATTTCATATTTATTTACAGCTGAATACACTGCTATGTATGTGTATCACATTTTCACTGTGATTTTTTTATTACCTGTATATTGTGAATAGGGTAACTGCAAACATAACTGAGGATGTATGTGTTGCTAAAGTGCCAAAGAACCAAAAGCACCCTTTGCTTATGCTCAAAGAAAGATCAAAATCAACTTCAAAAGGGATTTAGAGTCAGAAAATATCATTTGTCTTTCAGTTACAACCATTTATCCATCATCTTTCTTTTTCCCATTCAAGAAAATAAGACTAGCCATGTCAAGGGCTGGAACTCTGTGTAGCAAGATCTCTTATGTAGTCTTACCTGTCTATTCTCCAAATAAAACTTTTTATATGACTTTATTAAGAGAAAATGTCTATTTCTACTCAGCACTGTCTGGTTATCTGCAGTAAAACTATATTTCTGGCTTAATTTCCTAATGTTTGTTTTATTATTTTATAAGTCAAAAAAATCAAAATTGTAACATGGCAGACTTTTATGGGCATGCTTTTCATAGAGTAACCACTGTGAATTGATGGCTATGTGCAGCTCATTTCATTCAGTGCAGGTTTCTAGAAACAACAACCACTTTCATTTGACACAAAATATAAAAAAACCCCAACTTATCACTAGGTAAACAATGGCCAATATAAGAAACCCATACCTCAGTTTACAGTTTTAATCCAAATATTTGCATACTGTAGTTTCAAAGACTATATATGAATGTACATGTAAGGAGCCATAAGCTCACCAAACAAAATGTGTTGCCATTCTACAACAGCTAACACCAAAGTGAGATCTTTACATAGTGCTTCATATTGTGAATATATTTTGCCATATCATGATGTGGGATTCCCTTCTGTATGCTGTGAATATTATTGGTTAATAAAGAACTACTTTGAGCCTGTAGCAGAGCAGGGCAGAACAGAGGTAGGGAAACTAAACTGAATGCTGGGAGGAAGAATGCAGAATCACGGAGAAGCCAAGTAGCCCCATTGGACATAGACACCAGAACTTTACCTTGTAAGCCACAACCACATAACAATACACAAATTACTAAAAATGGGTTAAATTAAAATGTAAGAGCTGGACAATAAGATTTTAGAGCTAACCAGCCAAACAGTGATTTAAATATTATAGTTTCTGTGTGATTATTTTGGGTCTGAGCTTCTGGGCAGCCAGGAAACAAGTAGTCTCTTTATAACAAATTGACACAAAACTGTGGGTAACTACAACCACATAAAAACCTGAGAAGGCTTAAAAAGGAATTCTAGATACAAAAGAACAGAATTAAGCATGGTTTGGTAGTGGCATTTTCTTGAGTGGGTTCTGTTTGCTAGAAGCAAGAAGAGGCATAGCTCCTTTAAGGGAGGTTTTTCTGATTCAGCAGTAGCAGAACAAAAGCTGCAGTTTTGAAATGCTGGCTTTCTGGATTGTGCTACTAGCATGAACTTTAACTCTTTCAGGGACTGAGCATTTAAATGGGGTTTGTAAGCAGCATATGACAAACTGGTAAATGGCTAGACATAGACCCACTGCATACTTGGAACTGAGGCAATGGGCATGGCTCAGAGAATGGACTTCTTCCATCACGTTGGACTGGGCAGAGCAAGCAGAAAGGGTTTTTAAGAAGCGCTTAGCATTTTAAGAAGTGCTTCTGGACAGAAAAGAATTACAGATATACAATAGGACAGATTCAGACATAAAAGACCTTTAAATGAGTCACAGTATTGGATATGTGTTTTTAAGCTTGGAAGAGAGAAGAAAATGAGTATAGAGAGGTATAAAAGGAAATAAATAATTCAAAACAAAGCCTTTAAAGAGACAGAGTACAGAAGTCTCTGTCTGTATCTTTAAAGGAATAAAGATAATAAAATAAAATTAGACTTGTAGGAAAAGTAACAGAGTAATAAAAACAATTCACATAAAGATGGAGAATACACAGAGAATCTGGATTATCTATATTATTGTGTTTTCTTTGAATTTTTTGACTGTGAATGAGCTAAGTACAAAGATACATTTTAGTGTATGGACTGCTAAGATAAGCCAACATATATATTTTAAAGGTATCTTGAATTCAAAATATAGATCTAAGGATATGTTGCTTTGGAAAAGATGTTCCTCTTTTGTTTCCACAAAAGATGAGAACCTGTGGATTGCTTCTAGACTAATATGGTTTGGTGAACCAAGACCATCTGAAAGGTCACCTTGAACACCCTTAAAACCTTACTTCACCCAATAAGCAACAGGAAGAAGTTTGGAGAGAACTACACCCATATTCCCAAATATTGTTTATAAATGTTTGTTTATATTTAAAGAGGAATATGCTATGGAGATTTGCATTGGTATGGATCTTGGTCTATGGATACAAATTTAAGGTCTTGATTAAGGTTTTATGTTTATCCAGCTCATTTAAAAATGTAATGTATAATTAAGAAATAAAGGTTAATAGATAGTCATCTATGATAGTCAAGCCTGTAGTCATATTAGCTAGGTTTTCTAGATGTACAGAGATGTATTTCATATAGATAGGCATTTTCAAACCTTTCAAAGACTACAGAATATGGCATTTGAAATGTTATAAAAACTTGGGGTTCTTCTTAACAATAAGACACATCTGCTCCCAGCAGCAACAATTACTTCAAGAGGAAGACGGACAATGAAGAGGCTCCGTATGGAGTTGGTTAGCCATTTGGGCAAGAAACTGTTCTTTCCTGGAGTGCTTGACTGGACTTGCAGTACTGTCAGAGAAATGACTGCTGAAATTGCTTAAAGATGAGACCATCCTTCAGGGTTCCTGCTGCATAAAAGAGTCTGCTAGATATTCTGCAGGACACAGAAAAATGTGACTGACAACCTGCCAATATAGGTGGAACTGTCTTTGAAATTTCCTGTTTCATGGAAAAGGCTGCCAGATCCTATGAGCCTGTAGGCTGGATACTATGGATGCTCTAATGGTACAGAAGAACTTTGGGTGACTGTCTAGGCAGCTAGATATCTCTGTCAATTCTAGAGTTTTGGAAGTTGCTTACAATGCACTTCCTGTTTACTTGTTTACTTAGGTAATATATCTTTCTGGAGTTTTTGATGGAGCTGAAGAATTTATAGTTATAATTATAGTTTTCCTTAGTTATGATAAGAGAAAAAGTAAATATAAATATTGTAACTGTAATTCTTGCTTGATACCTGTCTTGTTATATGTAATTTTACTATGTTAAAGTTAAAGACTTCCTTTTATTTAAACAAAAGGGAGGTGATGTGGGATTCCCCTTTGTATGCTGTGAATACCATTGGTTAATAAAGACGTGCTTTGAGCCTATAGCAGAGCAGGGAACAACAGAGGTAGGCAGGAAAACTAAACTGAATGCTGGGAGGAAGAAGGTAGAGTCGGGGAGGAGCTATCTAGCCCCACCAAAGATAGATGCCAGAACTTTACCCGATAAACCACAGCCATGTGGTGATACACAGATTACTAAAAATGAGTTAAATTAAAGTGCACAAGCTAGCAAATAAGAAGCTAGAGCTAATGGGCCAAGCAGTAATTTAAATAATATAGTTTCTGTGTGATTATTTCAGGTCTGAGCAGCCAGAAACAGGCAAACCTCCTTACAAACATTATCACATCGATAATAAACAATAATCAGGCAGGTTTCTATTGAACTATTTTGCTTAGTTTTCTTCCTCATGAAATTTTGTCAACTTCTTCAGATTTCAGGAGTTGTCCTTAGAGAACAATCAGAGTCATGTTCTAGAATAAGGCAGGGAGAATAAATGAAATAAACCACTCTGAATCTGTCTGGTCTTAATGCTGAAGATAATAGGGTTCATAAAAGGAGGGAAAAGGAAGCAGATGTAGCTCATTGTTATGTGGAACACATGAGGAATATTCTTTCCAAATCTGTGAATAAAGGTCAGACCAACCACAGTGACATAGAAGACCAGGATGCAACAGATATGGGAGACACATGTGTTGAGAGCCTTAGTCCGCTCTTCTGTAGAAGCAATGCTCATGGCAGTCTTGAGAATCAAAATGTAGGAGAAACAAATAATCAGAAAATCCAAAAGTCCCATAGTAAATACAACAACAACAACTGGATAGAGACGATTGAATGTGATGTCAGCACAGGCTAGCTTGATGACATCTTGGTGTAGACAGAAAGCATGAGAGAGTACATGGGATCGACAGCAAGGAAACCAATGCAGGCAAATGATTATTGGCATGATTGATAGACTAGCTCTAATAAATATGCCTACTCCAATCTGTATTACGCTAGTGTCAGTAAGGATGGTGGTATATCTTAATGGATTGCAAATGGCAATGAAACGGTCATAGGCCATGGCAGCAAGACCCCTGACTCCACAATAGAGAGAGTGTGGATAAAGTAGGCCTGAGAGAAGCAGGCTGCATGGCCAATCTCCCTGTGATTTAACCACAGTACACCCCAGGACTGTGGGCATGGTGGTCAATGTTACTCCAAGATCTGTAGCTGCCAGCATACCTAAGAAATAGTACATGGGCTCATGGAGGTAGTGGTCATCCTTAATGAGAAAAAGAAGGGTGCCATTGCCAAGCAGTAAGCGATATAGGCCATCAGCAGTGGGAGAGAGATCAGGTGATGGGCCTTCTCCAGACCTGGGAAGCCAGAGAGGAGGAATGGACAGGTGGAGGAATTGAGCCAAACTGTAGGCATTGCAGAGGAAAATTTCCACATCAGTTATGAGGACAAAACTCAGTTCTTTGTGGTTTGCTCTTTGAAGATATTACCTGCCATGTGGATGTTCAAGGTCCTGCTTTTCAATGGTAATTCCTGGGAGCTTTCTAGGAATGGAAAAACAGGGTATGTAAAGCACAGCTCTACACAGTATGCAGATTGCACTATAAGACTACTGGGGTGTGTGCTAGTGATAATCTATGTATGGAGAGTACATCTATGTGAAGTCTTTGTTGATCCTATACTCCAAACACAATGAAGGGAGCAATCACTATAATTGAGTAGCATCTGACAGTGTTGGTGCTTATACAGGATTTTTCATGGTACTCTTCATCTTGATTGTGAATGTTAAAATTGACCTAAAGAATTCCCACAGGTTTGCATTCCCACCAGCAATGGATGAGTGTACCCCTTACCCCACAACCTCTCCAGCAAAGGTTATTATTGGTGTTTTGGATTTTAGCCAATCTGACAGGTGTAAGATGATATCTCAAAGTTGTTTTGATTTGCATTTCCCTGATAGCTAGGGAGGTGGAGCATGAACTTAAGTGTCTTTTGGCCAAAAAATGGGATGTACTCACTCATAATCGGTTTCTAGCCATAATTAAAGGACATCGAGCCTATAAATTTGGGATCCTTGAGAAGATAATAAGAAGGTGAACTCCCAAAAAAAGATATAGTAATCCTCCTGGATATTGGAAGTAGACACGATCGCCAGGCAAAATTGGGAACTTGAGGGTTGGGCAAGACTGGGCCAAGGGAAGATGGGGAGAGAAAAGTGTGTAGGGAAGAACGGGGGGAGCTCGGAGGAATGGGGTGCTTGGGATATAGGAAGGGTGGATATGGGAGCAGGGAAGCATATATCTTAATTTAAGGAGCTACCTGAGGGTTGTCAAGAGACTTGACCCTAGAGGGGTTCCCAGGTTTCCAGGGAGACGCCCCCAGTTAGTTCCTTGGGCAGCTGAGGAGAGGGAGCCTGAAAAGGCCAGATCCTATAGCCATACTCATGAATATCTTGCATATCACCATAGAACCTTCACCTGGTGATAGATGAAGATAGAGACAGAGCCCCACATTGGAGCACCAGACTGAGATCCCAAGGTCCTGATGAGGAACAGAAGGAGGGAGAACATGAGAAAGAAAGTCAGGACCGTGAGGGAACCTCCAGCTGGCGACAGATGGGGAAGATGACTGAGCCCCACATTGGAGCACTGGACTGAGCTCCCAAGGTCCTGATGAGGAGCAGAAGGAGCGAGAACATGAGGGAGAAAGTCAGGAACGAGAGGGGTGCGTTCACTCATGGAGACGGTGGGACAGAACTAATGGGAGATCACCAACTCCAGTTGGAATGGGACTGATGGATCATGCGACCAAACCCGTCTCTCTGAATGTGGCCAACAGCGGGGGCTGACTGAGAAGCAAAGGACAATGGCGCTGGGCTCTGATTCTTCTGCATGGACGGGCTCTGTGGGAGCCTTCTCAGCTTGGTCGATCACCTTCCTGGACCTGGGGGGAGTTGGGAGGACCTTGGTCTTAGCATAGAGTGGGGAACCCTGATGGCTCCTTGGCCTTGAGAGGGAGGGAGGGGAGGTAAGGGTGGAGGGGGGGGGAAGGGGGAGAAAGAGGGGAGGGAAGGGGGAGGAGGAGGGGGGGGGGGGGGGGGAGGAGGAGGGAAGGAGATGGAAATTTTTAAATATAAAAAAAAATAAACCATGAGGAAAAAAAAAAAAAGAATTACCAGAAAAAAATGAGACCTAGAATGTCAGAAAGCATCTAAACATTGTTGGAAAATCAAGTACAGATATCTGAATCCAATATGATATAATCATATAAACAAATAAATAAATGATTGTTAAATATAGTTCTTGATATATTTATTGTATCTATAAAGATTATCCAATAGATAAAGTTCTAGCAATTGGAAGAGGCTTCAAAATGACATAAAGCTGACCTTTATTTGTTTGTCTCCAAAACTAATAAATCTCTCTTTTTGAGCAGTGTAATACTTGAACTCCAGTAAACTATTTCAAAAATTCATAATTTCATCATATATATCATTTAATACTATATATTTCGTTATATACATTCATATTTCATAATACATATGCAATAGAAAAGACTATGAATGCACTATTTGGTAATACCAGATATATGACTGTAACATATCATCTATTTAAAGAAACAAAACAAGAAATCGATTAGACATATTCATAAGGATTTTTTATTGACTAAAAATTTATACATGCATATTGATTATTTTTTAAAGGCCATGAAGTCAAATAGGACTTAATTATACCAAGAAAGGTTTTTGACTCAGAATTCTAAGGTACCGTTTGATACAAGCAGTCATCTTCTAGGATCATCCAGGGAAAATATGGCCATATTCTTTTGTGTTTGGTGTGGACTATTCATCTCCCATGCTATACAAGCTATGTTTTGGTGTACTTTTAGACATTACTCACATGGCCTACTTACATTTTTAAAATGTGTCTCCCGAATCTCTGGACTTCACGCGTCAGTATTTGGTTGCCATTCCACTACTGTTGTTTCCTACCAGTACTGAAACCTAGGGATCTACTTAAGATTTTCAGTTGTCATTTACAAAAGGTACTAATGATTTCTGTCTGCATCTTGCTTTTAAGATTAAGTATAAGAATAAATTAGATTTACTTATGAGAATGCCTTCCTCACTCTGAAGGTTTTGTTATTACAAAAATTGCAGTGGACACACATTTGCATTATTCATCCTGAAATGTGTCAAGTGATCATACTTACTTATTTATAGGAAATGTGTAAGAAAAAGAATAAGGAAATATGGGGAGGCTTTATTTTAAGAAAATATACTACACTGGACTTAGATGAACAATTGATGCGCCAGGCTGGGCAAGATGAAGTTGAGGAGTGATGAATGGGAAATTCTGATATTTCTGAAGATGAAACTGATCCTAGGACTGGGAGAAGTATGGGGAGAACAGCTTTTTCAGCATGTAAGAAAGGTGGATACAGAAAATTTTAGAGAAGAAAATCACAGGTCTAGAAGAATGGAGGTCAGAAAAACTAAAAGTTTAGACAGGAAAACAAAAGGAAACAAAAAATACAATTCATCTCATTGATCCTCTGGCTTCCTCTCACATGCTTCTTTGTATTTACCTTTAGTACTGTTTTTCTATTGGTATTATTATTGTTAGTATTAATATTAATAATAATAGTTGAGAATTTAGTATATGCAGCTAATGAAATAAACATTCCTCATTATACCCAGCAACTTTCCTTATGCCCTCACCAAAACTCCCTACCCTAACTTGATGTCTTCCTTTTTAGATATACAATGTAATTGGTAACCCCTAAGGAAGCCAGGCTGCAGGCACACAGGAGAGTCTTTAGAGCCCCTGGCCATCACACATATTTTCTGAGTTGACAATACTGCTGTATTTCTCCTAGTGAAAAGTCAGATACCTGCTTCCCGTTTTGCTCTACCTGATACCTGTAAGTCTTCCAAAAGAAAGTTCATTCCATTCCTCCATTCGCCTGAGCTTTTGACCTTGCTCTCTCTTTAATGGCATTGTCAAGAGCTTCAGATATTTAGCTTTGTGAAGAATTTGGTCACACACATTTTTTTCAGACACTGTACAAAAGTTTGGCTATTAGGAGCATTTATTTCAGAAGCATCTCCTCAGGGATCAATTGTAATTTAGGTCGCTCATTGCCTCCTCCTTCTTTGTTGCCTTTCCTTTTCCGCATCTGTCAGTCTCCTCCCATGTTCACTCCCTTGTGTGTACTCTGAACATTGGGATTATTGAAATTTTATGAGCAGTCTCCAAGTTTTTTGTTGATATTCTAGCTTTTACTTGAACCTGTTAAAAGGATGGTAATTTAATTATATTAAGATAGGAAAATCTAAGCACACTGGTTAAAAATCTAGACTGACACCAAGTTTTGGGAAAAGCATATTTTCTACTGTCTTTAAGGAATCTCAGTCCTCCACCTAAAATAGGAAATATATGTAAATTAAAGAAGAAAGTAATGGTTTTGTTTATTTTTTTATTTTTGGTTTTTCGAGACAGGGTTTCTCTGCAGCTTTTAGAGCCTGTCCTGGAGCTAGCTCTTGTAGACCAGGCTGGTCTCGAACTCACAGAGATCCGCCTGCCTCTGCCTCCCGAGTGCTGGGATTAAAGGCGTGCGCCACCACTGACCGGCTAAGTAATGGTTTGGTTGAAGTAAAAGTCCCCAGGTACCCTGTCCTGATATTTGCATTATTATTAATCAGTCAAGCTGACACTTTCACCAATTCACTGACGGCCATTCATTCACTGTAATATTTTCCTCTTACAGGTTGGGGTCTTCAAAAACAGATGCTAATGGCACAGTTTGTAGAAAAAAAGTTTATTATAGAAAAATATCTAGTAAAATAAAAATGTATAGAATTGATAAGAAGAAATATTACTGAGGTATAGGTTGAAATCGGGCCTTTAAAATTCCTCTTCAATTAGTGAGCACATGAGATGGCACCAGGAGGGCATAATGCTGAGCACAATGGCTCTCTGCAGATTAGTACCATGGAGTATGGATGAAAATGTGGGATGCTGATCCCACTGCCACGACTGAAAAGACATCTGGACAGTATATCTAATCTTGTCAGTTGCGTCCAGTTGATTTCCTACATAGCTGAGGATTGTGAATCACATCATAATCCCAACACTTAAGGGGCAGAGCAGGAGGATCACAAGTTTAGGATTAATCTAGGATATGTGGCCGGTGCTTGTCTAGTCTGTGATGAGCTACATAGAGAGCTTGGAGAGATGGCTCAGCAGTTAAGACTGCTTACTGTTCTTACATGGGACTCGGTTTCAGTCTCAGGATCCATGTAGTATTGATAAACTATCTGTAACTCCAGATCCTAGACTATTTACATTCATATCCACAGCCAAACTGATGTTCCTGCCTTTCATAAATCAATCAGCAATTGGAATGTATTATCTAATAATATGTGAGTGTTCACTGGATCTCTCCAACATACGCATGAACCTGTAATATACAAATGATCAACAGATATTTTAAACCAAAAAACATTAATTGATCTTTAAATCCACTGACCAATTTAACAAAATAATACTATGATCAAAAGGAAAAAATTTCCCCACATTTAAATTTAGAGTCTAGTATTAAAAAAACCTTAATATTGTGGAATTTATTGTATCATAATATTGTATGAGAAAATATTGGTGTACTAAATAATATTTTCTATTAGTAAGAAACTTGAAAATATACATTTATATAAATATATAATTTAAAATTGCTATTGTATAGCAGCAACATATCAATAAGTAGAAAATGAAAATGTGGCTTTAGTGTAAAATGATAGAATATAAGAACTGACAAATAGTTTTATCTAAAGTCAAATTACTCAACTTGTACTTTTTAACTTATTTATAACATTGAGTGTTTATGATTAACTGCTCAGTTATGCTTGAAGTAAAATGTATTGCCTGATATAATAGTTTCACAGGTACAATGGATTAATCACTTTTCTTCTTGTGCCCAAAGCCAGACTTACAACTACTTAAAAGTAGAGGTACTCATTTCGGCTCACAGGTTCAAGGCACAGTCCACTTGGGGTGCCTGGGGACGAAACCTGCTTGGATCTGGGTAGTTTAGGAAACAAAGAAAAGTAGTGCAAATGCAATTACCTTTATAGTCTAGGACCTCACCCCTGGAACTGTTACTGGCACATTCACAATGAGTCTTCTCATCTCAGGTGAACCTCACTGAGGATGCTCTCAAAAAAATGCTCAGAAGACTGTCTCTGAGGTTATTCTTAGTCTAGCCAAGTTGACACTGAAGATTAACCATCAATCTCCAGCATAAGATAGGCATCTAATACACAAATTATTTATACTATTATAATTACCATTATGGTGGTGGTGGCTCTGATTTGCTGTAATAAAGATTTAAAAACTAAAATTAGACAGAGCACCAGAAGAGGAACCATCAATCTCTTACAAAACGTCAAACTTAAAGTTTTGATAACTTATCTCACAAGAAAATCTATCCACATATTTCTTTTTGTTGATTTCTTTTATAAAATATTAATCTTTTATTTTTGAGATTATAATATAATTAATTATTTTTTTACATTTTCTTCCCTTTGAGACTTCCCATGTGCTTCTTTCAAGATTGTGACCTCTTATCATTAGTTGTTGTTACATTTACATATATATATATATATATATATACACACATATGCATATGTATTCCAAAAAATAACTTGCTCAACATGTATAATGCTACATGTATGCATGGTTTCAAGGCTGATCATTTGGACTAGATAACCATTTGGTGTGCTATTCCCTAGAAAGGACTATTCCTCCTTCTTAGTCTGTAGTCTAACTAAGTCTTTCTTAGTTGTCTGTAGTTACTTGTGTAGTTTGTGGCCTTGTGGTATTTGTCCCGTCTACTTTATCATGTCTATTGAAGAAACTTTTTTTAAAAAATGAATTGTGTTGCATTCTTCTAGTTTTATTTGAAAACATATTATAAAGTTTTTATCAATAGGATATCTGATAACAACCACAAAAATATAACAGAAGAAGAAATGCTGTGACTTATAAAAGTTGGCACAAATAATTCTGGGGCTTCAACACACAAATGAAGTTCCAAGAGAAAATATTCAAACGATTGTAGTGGTGGGGCAATTAAAAACTCTTCTAATGTACCAAGTAGATAAAGGTACTTACTATCAATTAAAAACTCTTCTAATGTACTCAGTAGATAAAGGTACTTACTATCAAGCATAATAACCTGAGTTTTGTAACATGGACCCACATGATGTAAGGAGATAACTGTATCTCCAAAGCTGTCCTCAGACCACTGTACATATGTTTATGGCATATGCATATACACAATTTATACATTCAGTGTATGTCTATGCGTGTGGGCATGTGCACATGTGCTCGCAAGTGTGCGCACACGCGTGTGTGTGTGTGTGTGTGTGTGAGAGAGAGAGAGAGAGAGAGAGAGAGAGAGAGAGAGGAGAGAGAGAGATGGAGAAGGAGGGGAGAGGGAGGGAGAGAGAGACAGAGAGAGAGAATGCAGAGAGAGTGAACGAGAGGATGGAGCGAGAGGAGAGAGCAGAGAGAGAGAGAGCGAAAGCCTATCAAGTAAGCCAACAAGAATCCCTGGGTATCGGCTTGTATACATCTACACAGTTGTGAAATTATAAAATTATCCCACTATTACATGAGTTTAATTATGTGGAAAGAAGCTCAGGTTTTCATGCTTGCAAGAATATCACTTTATTAAATGAGTTACTTCTCAGTGCCATATATTTATATCTTAAGGAAAATGAATTCTAAATCTCAAAAAGATACCTGTACTTACATGTTTTTGATCCACCATTCATAGGAGTAAGGGTCTAGAAACTACTGCACTTAGCATTTTCATGGATCATGTAAATTATGATGTACTTCAAATAGAATATTACTCAGTCCTAAAAGAGTTGAAAATCCTGATACTGGTAAAAGCGTAAATGATAGAGAATTTGTTATGCTAAGTGGAATAAGTTAGAAAAAGAAAAACAGCTGTTCTGTGATAACACTTATATTCAGAAAAGGTAGAGTGGTTATCACTACAGACTGATGAATGAGAAACAGGGAAGATATGATGAATATTAAATATTGTTATCTGATATATGGCATAATGACTTTTATAATATGAGATTCTTGGCCAAAATCTTTAATATTACTCAAAATGTTTTAGTGGCTTGTCCTTTGGCAAGTAGCTCAGATCTTGGCAAGTAAGAAGTCAGATCTGATTCATTAGGGAGTTTCTACTGCTTTAGGACCCCACAGCTATAACATAATGAGACACCCTCACTTTGTGAGGTCATGTGACCCTACATACTAGTGGAAATTGATGCAAGAATTTGAGTCATAAGATGCCAGGGCCTACAAAGCTCTGACACAGAAGAGCAGCAGGTGGCAGCTGACTTCAGGGTGTCAGCCCACCAGGAGGTGAATCCTGATGGGTGAATCTCAGATAGACAAGGCCCCAAGACCACAGACTCCAGAATGTCTTTTGCTTATGCTGTGCCTTTATATCTTTGTTGTTGCTTTTTTCTGGCATCTGGCATGGTGTAAATGGGTTTGAGTGTGTTTGAGTGTGCCTGTAGTGTGGTATGTTTATCTCATGGAAACATCGTGTTCTACTGGGCATTTTTACCTGTAGATTATTATGAACATGATATCTCCTTAAGCTGTACTGTTTAGTTGATGATGATAATAATAATAATAATAATAATAATAATAATAATAATAATAATGTTAGTTTGTTTAGAGATTTGATGACAAAAAATAAAATAAGGAAAAGTCACACAGCTAGATCGCATGAGTTTCTATTGAGGAGTCCTATAGACTGTGCTTTATGTTATGGTAATGATTAAGCAAAACAAAAAAGTCCCAGTAGCCCAGCTAGCTTAAATTCTTTTAACCTTTATCTTGGGAGATGTGTTCACAGGTTCTGGAGGGCACTGCAGTTGAAACTAAGCTTTGAAAATAACTTAAAGTTAGACAAAGACATTTTTGTCAAGTAGCATTGTATTTGTCAAAATATCTCAAGGTCAGCGAACAAATACAAAGCAGTCCAATTGCTACTAACTGACCTACTTTTCTTACTAGGGTGGGTTAGTTATCAAAGGCAACAATTAACTCCTTATAACCATTTCTGCCCTCAGTCTCCTGATACAAAAATACTACTGATGACTGGGAAAGCTCCCTAAAGATTTAAAGTAGAGCTGACTGATTCTTTTTCATATGTAAAAGTTTAACTGTGTGACTCCTTTAAGAGTCCCTACAGGATTATTTTTCAACATAAGTAATAAAGTAATTGGCCTTTTCTTTGTAACTGCAAAATGCAGTGAAAGACCTGACTGAGAATAGCTTGCTTGCCTACATGATTAACTCATAACAAGTTGCTTGGCTAGAAATGTGTGTGTGTAGTGGGAGTCTGCTTGTTGGTTCCCGGCCACCCGGCTAGCTTAGACCTGAAATAGTCACACAGAAACCATATCAATTAAATCACTGCTAGGCCCAATAGCTTTAGCATCTTAATGGCCAACTCTTATATTAATTAACCCATCTCCATTAATCTGTGTAAGCCACGTGGTAGTGGCTTACTGGCAAAATTTCGTCATGTCTGACTCTGGCAGCAGCTCCATGGTTTCTCTCTGACTCTGCCCTTCTTCATCCCAGCATACAGAATAGCTTTCCTCCCCGCCAAGTTCTGTTCTTCCCTGCTATAGGCTGAAAGCAGTTCTTTATTCATTAACCAATAAAAGCAACACATAGAAAGGACTTTCCCTCACCATATGTGGGTTCTTGATATAATTTGTTTTTCACCTGTAATTCATAAAATGTTTAATCACATAAGGAATATGGAAACATGATTTTTTACTTATATTCATTCACTTGAAAATTAGAATGTAACCACACTGTAATTCTTATATTGCCTGAAAGAGTTTGCTGGGGTATAAAAACTGCAGAAAAAAGAATACAGTGGAAGAATAGAGAATACAAAAGGAATTCATTGAAAAAAGTGTGTCTTTTTTGTAACTCCCTCAGATAGAAAAGTCTAGTAGTGCAGACTCTGTGAATTTCCTTTGAACCACACACTGCTGAGGCCTGGACCACCAGACAGTGATATTAAGATGTCACTATAGTGGCAATTGAGGGCTGCCAAAGAGAAAGAGTTAGTTTTCTTAAAGTTGTAACCCCATGAGTGGTCACCCACCTAAGAATAATGGTCAGAACTAAAGTGACTATAGGGGATTTAAGGGATGAATAAAATGAAGACTTTGAATGGGTACAGAATGGTGGTAGTGTTATCTATCAATGGAAAGATGGGGGGAGACAATAAATACAAACCAAATACAATCTCAAAGAATTAATAAAGATATTTTTAAAAAATAAATCACACTTTGTATTTGACACTTTGTCCTCTTTAAAAAAATGTAATAGTTGTGCCAGTCATGGGGCGATGTGTGCCTTAATCCCAGCACATGGGAGGCAGAGGCTGGCAGATCTCCCTGAGTTTGAGGCCAGCTGGTCTACAAGAGCTAGTTCCAGGACAGGCTCCAAAGCTCCAGAGAACCCTGTCTTGAAAAAAAGCAATAGTTATTAAAATGGAGGAAAGTCAGTCTTTGACTTCTATGATTGTATTCATTCCTTAATTCTAAGGAGTTTTCCCCCTTTCCAACTACAGTGTTTTTACTCCACATAAAATCTCAACCTAAGACTATCAGTCATGTTTCCTCAGTTGATATCAGTAATTATGATTAGTGAGAAAAGTAAATGTGGTGGGAAGGAATATTCGCAAAGTGAAAGGGCTTAGCTCTATGTCTCAGTGATATTTTCACAGCTGTTGCTGAAGTCACTCTCACTTTTGCAAAGTTAAATTGAAATTTCCTGAATGTATTGATACTGTGGTGCTAGAATTGGACATGACGTCTCCCTGGTGTTGATATAATAACTTTTAAACCACAAAAAGTACTCTTTTAAAATGTCATTTCTCGGATCTTCCTTGCCAACTTCTGTTGAGACTGATGTTTGCTCCTCAAAACCTGTCTGAACATTACTGGAGTCACTTGGGTTAAGAGGTGAGTACTGTGGACCATTGTAATACTTCATGTGTGCAGGTTCTGTGTAAGTACTAAGACAGAGATTGGTTAACAAATGGGGCTTGTAAGATTATTTGGTCACTCATCTCTTTATTGAGAATTGTACCATACTCTTCTTTATGCTGAACATGCATCTTGTTCTTTAGTTGCTTCTGAAAAGCTACACTGGTATTAATATGTGAACTCACACAATGAAGTTGGAAAAATAAACGTGATTGTATTCCCATGGGTGCCTCTGAACTTCCAAAAGAAATACTCAGGTAATGTGTGAAGAGACTATGGGAATTGACCCGGTAATTGTGAGGAGACTTCTAATTATATGTCACCTCAGAGTAGACAGTATCTGAAGGAAGTAAAGATTTCCACAGCATTTGACCTAGTTGTGAAGAGTGATAAAGTGCAGCTCTGACTTCCTCTTGATCCAGTAGATACTTCTCCCATCTTTACTTCTAGTCTCTCATGGACAGAGGTATGTAAGCTACTTTAGGTCATTGTAGGAACAGCAGGCAATAATAAAACCCATGAAACTTACACATCAAGAACTAAGACTTTTAGCATTTTTGAGCTTCATTGTTTCCTTTTTCTAATCCTTCAGACCTCCCTGCATGTATACAACTGGCATACAGCACAACTACATAAAAAAATTATATTATTTTGAAACTTAACCAATAGATGGAAGGTAAACTCTAGTTGACTTACTAGTTTCTAAAATATTACAATTATTAAATACTCCATAACAAGCAAATGAAAAAATACTAACTTCTTAATAATTTAACATCTGATTAAAAACAAGAATTCATAGAGAAAATGTTTGACCTGGGAGTTAAGTAAGAAACAATTGTGTTGGGTAAAACACAAGAAAAATATGTGAAAGTATAAATATATGTTTATTTTAAATACCATGTAGAATTAAAAGATAAATTCCCCCAAAGACTAAAAGTATGTAAGAATGATTGAAGTCATAAGCCAGTAATGTTAATATTATCTCTATATTGAAGTAATAAACAAATAATGTTAAATTATCTCTATATTGAAATAATGAGCCAGTAATGTTAATATTATTTCTATATTGAAATAATGAGCCAATAATGTTAATGTTAATGTTATGTCTATATGGTAGCTTTCTGTTCACTGTGAGATTCAGTTTCACTTACATGTCTCCCTTCCCTTTCTTCCATGCAGATATCATTTCATCCAAGAAAATATTACCATATGTGGATCTCCAAATTGAGCTAGATTGAAATTTGAAGACAATTTACCTCACTATATTGAAACAAATAATATTAGGTTCCAGGTTAAACATAATAATCACAAAAAATGAGAAACATATGAAATGATATTTTTAAACACATAAGCACATCTCATTCAGCATTATATACTAAAGTAAAATGACCAGGGTAGGGGAAAAGAGAACTTTTAGAGAGGGGGAGGTGAAATAAGCAAATATCCATGTCATGAAATATTAAAATATAGCAAGCTTCTTCATTCAGCACTTACTGAAACAGTAAACATGTATCATTGCCCTTTTATGATTTCTCTAATAAGAGGATAAATACTTCTTGACAAGGATATAACAAAGAAGATATTTAATTATTTAAATAGCAGAGAAGATATTTAATTATCACAGAAAACCAAACCTCACTTTCAAGTGAATATTTTCATAAATATTCAGAAATATATCTTCTTTCTAGAATATACCTAATAAGCTTTTATTTGGAGTGTGTGCATGTCTATTATGTATGTTTGTGATGAAACAGACATGGAAAGAGAAGAAAGTGAGAGAGTTGGACAGAAAACTGGACTCTGAAATAAATCATTCACACTTAGAAAAGATGTGTAGACCTGTTAAATGTACATGAAAGGATCTCCTCAGTAAAAGTCGATATCTAAAAACCGCCATGTGAAATTCACTCAGTCTCTGTGTGAATCTAACTGAAAACAAAAGAAATGTCCCCAGCATGTGCTAATGGTCTATTTGAGAAGCCTTATGCCCGCAGTCCCTAAGGCAGCATGCCCCATTTCAATAGCTCCATCTTCAGGCCCTCAATACTGACTCTGATTGGGATTCCTGGCTTGGAGTCGGTGCAGTTCTGGATTGGGATTCCTTTCTGTGGCATGTACATCATCGCTCTTTTGGGGAATTTTCTGCTCCTAGTTGTCATCAAAGTTGAGCGAAGCCTCCATGAACCCATGTACTTCTTCCTAGCAATGCTTGGAGCAACAGACATTGCTCTCAGTACTTGCATCTTACCCAAAATGCTGGTTTCACCTTCCAAACATATACTTTGATGCCTGCCTCTTGCAGATGTGGCTGATTCACACACTCCAGTGTATTGAGTCAGGCATTTTATTTGCTATGGCAATGGACCGATATGTTGTCAATCTGTGATCAGCTAAGACATGCATCGATTTAACCCAGCAACTCCTCACATCGGATAGGAGTAGGGGTCACACTCAGAGCTGCCCCCCTTGTAGCTCCATGTCTCATTCTCATCAAATGCAGGTTGAAATTTTACTGGACCACAGTTGTATCCCATTCATACTGTGAGCACATGGCTATTGTCAAGCTGGCAGTAGAAGATGTTTGTGTCAAAGATCTATGGTCTTTTGTGGCTTTCAGTGTACTTGGACTGGACGTAATTTTTATTACTCTCCTCCTACATTAGAATATTTATAACTGTCTTCAAGCTGCCTCAAAAGGAAGCAAGATGCAAAGCCTTTAACACATGCATTGCCCACATTTGTGTCTTCTTGGAGTTTTATCTCCTGGCCTTCTTCTCCTTCTTTACATATAGGTTTGGCTTCCACATTCCATCCTATATTCACATTCTCCTGTCTAACCTTTACCTACTTGTCCCACCTTTGCTCAATCCTATTGTTTATGGGGTGAAGACCAAACAGATTCGAGAGCAAGTGTCCAGAATTTTCTGTTGTAATTCTGTTGTAATTATCCTTCTTGATTTTTAGTTTATTTAATTTTGTTTCAAATAGCAAATATCACTCAAAACCCTTAGATTTTGCTTGTAACCCCTCCTCTCTCTCTCTCTCTCTCTCTCTCTCTCTCACTCTCTCTCTCTCTGTGTGTGTGTGTGTGTGTGTGTGAGTGTGTGCATGTGAAAGCCAGAGGTCAAGATACAGTCCACCTTGTTACATTGTTTTTTGTTGTTGTTGTTGCGTTGTATTTTGTTTGTTTGAGAGTGGCCTCTGATGGTCTGAGGTTCACAATTAGACTGCTCTGGCAAAGAAGAGAACCCAAGGGTTCCAGTAGCCTTCATCCATCATTCCAGCCCTTGAACCAAAGCACATGCCATCACAGCCAGCTTTTTATATAGGGTCTGGGGGTTAGATTTATGTTTGAGCAGCAAGTACTTAACCAGCTAAGCTACCTCGACAACTGCAAACCTTTGTTCCTGAGAGTACCCTGTGAACAGGTACCAAGCTTTAGTTTAAGGCTTCTTTCACAACTTAAGAAAAAACCCTGAATGCTTCTTAATTAATTATATCTCTTGCTGTTATGAATATATTTAAAACATGATGTTAAACACATTTAATGTTAATTTGCAAAAGATATTTATGAATAAATTAAACTCTTTATAGTGAACACTTTTCAAAAAGTAACTCTACCTGGTAACATTTTAAATTCTACTTAAAAGCATAAGGTGGCTGTTTCAGTGGGTGTCCCCATCATGGTCATCATGGTCTTGACATCTTTGCTCATATTCTCACTCCTCCAACTCTTCAGCTGGACTTTCGAGCTCAGCCCAGTGCTCCACTGTGGGTCTCTGCTTCTGTTTACATCAGTTGTTGGATGAAAGTTCTATGATGACATTTAAGATATCCATCAATCTGACTACAGGGCAAGGCCAGTTTGGGCACCCGCTCCACTATTGCTGAGGGTATTAGCTGGGGTCAACCTTGTGGATTCCTGTGAATTTATCTAGTGCCAGGTAACTTGCTTGCCCCATAATGGCTCCATCAATCAAAGTATTTCTTTCTTTGCTCTCATCTCTGTCCTTCCTCCATCTTGACTATCCTATTCCCTCAAGTTCTCTTCTCCATCCACCCTTCCATCTCCTCTCACTCCATGCTCCCAATTTTATCGGGTGATCTTGTCTATTTTCCCTTTCCAGGTGGATCTATGTATGTTTTGCTTAGGGTTCCTGAGCTAATGGGAGCTCATCGACTCCAGCTGCACAAGGAAGGAACAAGCATAGATCCAAACTAGTCCCTCTGAGTGTGGGCAACATTTGTATGGCTGTGGCAAACTGCAGGTCCACTGACAGTGGTACTAGTATTTATCCCTACTGCTTGTACTGGCTTTGTGGGAACCTTGCTCAGCCTAGATATAGTAGGAAGGGGCCTTGGACCTTCCCAAAGCAATGTGCCTTGCTCCCTCTGAGGAGTGGATGGGGGGAGGATAGGAAGAGGGAATGGGAGGAGAGGAGGAAGAGTGACCTGGAACTGGAATTGGTACTTGAATATATTAAAATTGTTTTTTTAATTTTTTTATTTATTTTATTTATTTTTTTAATTTTTTTTTTACATTGTACCAATGACCGGGCTATGGCAACTGCTCGGAAGAAACAGCTGCCATGCATAAATCATAGGGTTTTTCTAGCCCATCGTATCCACTGGAGAGCTGTACCTGCACAACAGCCTCCAGCAACCAACCACAGGGCAGTAAAATTGTTTTATAACTGAAGATAGTTACTTGTTTTATAACTTTTAATCACACTCAGCATCACTATTAAGATGGTTAAATGTGGCTCATTATTTCTATCCTTTTGAATTAAGTACAAATTTAACAATGAAAATTTTAATATATACATTAGTATTTAATTGTACTTCATTCTTTTTGAGATCATATCTGATGCAGTTTACAACAGATATACATATAACAAACTTATTAATATAAAATTCAAGCCCGGTAGGAAAATTAGGATAAAGCACAAAGTGAGTAAATGTGATCTACAGTTAATATGCTAGTTTTGTACAAAAATTTTTATATAGAGGTAAAAGAAACGATAGGAAATGTTTACATTAATAGTCCACAGATAAAATAGAAGGTCCTCAAATTCAAATATAAAATGAATTTTATATTTATGACATAATATGATGTTTATATTTATGACATCTTCAGTGTTCTACATTTCTGTAAATCTAGTATCTGGAGTAATTACCTCATTTGCATGAATGAGAACAAGGTATGTTTAAGTGTTTTAGGTTATTTTTTCCTAAAATATGTTGCTGTAAATTTTTTACACATGATAGAATAATGGGTTATGGAAATATTCAAAATATCTGGTTTAAATATTATAAACAAGAAGAGAGACATCAAGAATGATCTAAGAATACAACCAACTATTAGCAAATGGAGTGTTTAATATGTAGACTAGAGGCTCTCTCATTCTGGATTATGCATCCTTCTTGTGATATGTTACACTGTGCGTTTGATATTGCCTAGTCATGTTTACATTCAAAATGATTGATAAAAATTATGTCATTTCAGACTCCCCCCTACAAAACAGAGGGTTTTCATTATATAGGAGATGATGAACGTGGACTGTCTTTTGACTTATTATTTTATTTTATTTTTTAAAGATTTATTCATTTTATTTTATTTTATGTATGTGAGGGCTTTGCCTGTAGGTATGTTTGTGTACCATGTTAGTATCTGGCACCCTATGAAGATCAAAATGTATCAGATCCCTCCCACAGAACTGGGGTTACAGACAGTTTTGAACCACCATGTGGGAGTTGGGATTTGAAACCAGGTCCTCTAGAAGAGACAGAAAATACTCTTAACCACTGACCCATCTCTTCAGCCCTGAGGACTCTTCTTATGTCATAACCATCTGTTTTATATTTATTTATTCATTTATTTATAGTTTTATTTAGAATTATTTTTCATTTCGAAATTACCATTAAACTGTTTTTTTTTAGATTTTTTAAATTTTTTTTATTAAAGATTTCCATCTCCTTCCCTCCTCCTTCCCCTTCCCTCCCCTCCCTTCCACCCATACCCCCACTCCACCCCTCTCCAAGACAAAGAGCCATCAGGGTTCCCTTCACTATGTTAAGTCCAAGGTCCTCCTAAAATCCAGTGGCTTTAATAATGTCAAAATCTGTTTTTCCTACTTGGGCATCTATTGTTCAATTGAAGGCATTGTTCTCTTAAGAAATGTCTTCAGATACTTAACATCCACTCATTCTCATGAGGTGTGTCCTCTGCCACACGGATTCCTTACCCTGACAGGTTGTTAGTTGAAATGATCTTATGCTCTAAGGCTACATATTTAGTTTCTTTACATCGTTTTTTTATTTTATGTGTGGTGTGTTTTGCTTACATGCATGTCTGTTGTACTGCATTCATGCTTGGTGCACACAGGGGCCAGCAGCAGGAGTCAGAGTTCCTGGAACCAGAATTACAAGGCAATTGATGGCCTCTGTAGGTGAGCTGGGACTTGAACACAAGTCCTCTGCAGGATCAGCCAGTGCTCTTCATCTCTAAGCCTTTTCTCCAGCCAACTATATTTTTATTTTTCCTGTCATTTCTCCCAGGATGTTTCACTTGGGGCTTTGCTTGTTTTCCAAGATTCGTTGTCTTCCCATAGTGTTGTCAAGCTATGTTATATTAAGATGTGCGTGCAGTTTTGTTAAAAAAATATCCAAGTGAATAAAATATTGTATCTTACCACCACACACTTTTCTCATATAAGTGGCACTTGATAAGCAATGCCTATATAACTCTCTCATATGTGTTTCAGTGTTTGTACCTGGTATCACTGAAATAAGAAATTTCAAGGATGGAATTCCATAAATAAAAGAGATCTGCCTGTGTTGCTGGCAAAATGAATATTTAGGGAAATTTAATTCTTTGCACACCCACTTGACAGTTGTTAAATTGAGTATAGAAAATTAGGCAGCAATTTCATAGCTGTATCTCATACTGTTAGGTCCTGAAGAAACCTAGGGAAAATGGCTGAGAGCCTATTATCATATCAGAGTGGACACTGGCTGCCTGGTTCTCCCAGCATCTCCCAGCATTGCATGTACCAAGTTACAGTGGGCTCTTCCCAGCACTGCTCCCAGGCCATTCCCTGATCTTCTCCAGTCCTGAACTTCCCTTTCTTTCCCCCAGCTTCTCTTCCTATATAATCCTGCCATTTCACTCTGCTCTTGGTTCCCTTTGCACTCTTTGTCTCCCTCTCTTTCCTCTTCCTCTCTCACTCTCCCCCCCTCCTCCTCTTGATGCTCTGTTCTATTCTGCTGGTCATGTTATGTCTGGTCTTCTCCCTCTTATATCTAACAAAAAACCTTATCTTCAACCATACCTGGGAGCAATCATGTCCTCATTTTCATTCATCTCTTCTATACAAAGAATATTTTAATAAAGGAACAATAAAATTGCATTAATATTTAATTAATTTTATTCCAGCTTGTAAGATTTCTAATGAATAGCAGAAATGATGAAAGTACACACATGATTGGAAAGCCTAAACTTCACCTTAGAATAGAAGTCACAGACCTCCAATAGAACAAGTCCTGAAGCTGAGGATTTGCATCTAAGATATCAATCAGTGAAACCTCAAAGTTTTGAGACTGTTTTAACCTCTACAAAGGTAAATCCAGACATGCTGTATGTGTGGTGAGCACTTCTGTGTATGTGAGTGACTGTGGAACTGTAGACACCCAAGCTTCCTGTCGCTTTTGAGCAGGGATTCTTTCCAAGCTTCACAAATAACATGCCTCATCCTCCTCTGCCATGCAGTCAACATCATTGTGAGGAAGCAACCTAAACTCTGAATCCTTTGACACACTCCACATCAGCGACCTTGAATTTACTGTACATGCTGCTTTTAATTTTAGGCCTTCATATTATGCACAATTTAATATCTATTTTATTCTTCTCTAATTACTTAGGAACTGTCTTTAGACTGGGGTAGGATCTGTTTAAGCTGTGCAATTCTAGTGCTATGCAAATCGCCATGAACGTCTAGTGCAGTCCTCGCTGTCCATGGGTGATTCCTTCATGGCTTACACTGTCAACATTACAGCACAAGGTTTGCAATAACGCTCCTGCCCCAAGCTCATACAGATGTTCAAGCTGTGTCACAAGGTCTGTGTGAAGGGCTCTTTTCCTACCATTAAAAACTGCACCAAGTCCTTTACCTAAGTTCTGAGTGTGTCCCCCAATGACTGTTACAATGGGCTATATTTACCTACTAGAGCAGAACTTCTTAAGGATTTTCTATATGCTAACCTTTTTTCCCTCACGTACTTTCTCATCTACCTTCAGGTAGGTACATATAGGAAGTTTACTAATCAAACATTAATGCATTTAAATCACAAAGAATTTATTTTAACACAATTTTCTGAATTCATATAAATTTGTTGGTTATTAAAGACTAAGGCACAATTACATACTACTGAGAAAATGCACTTGCTTAGATTTTATAAAACATTAAAACTTGGCTGAACATCTGATGCAAGATATAAGTATCATCAGTGCTTTTCAGAATAGATCTATATTTTTGATTGTACAGTCATCAAAGTGGAAAATGCTGCTTCACATAATATGTAGTACAAATAGCAAAAATGTGTTTAGAATTATTCCATAGATTGTTAGAGGTTGGGTTCTAATTCCAATGCCAAATTATTGAGCAGTTTCTTGTGAAACCCATGTCAGTTATTCAAACACTATTAGTAACATCAAAATGTTTAGGACTGGAAGGATGGCTCAGCAACCATCAAGCAGCTCACAAGCAGTATAGCCCAAGCTCCAAGGGATATGATGCCATCTTCTAGGCTCCACAGGCCTCCCACACATGTGCAGACACAACACACACACACACACACACACACAACAATAAAAATAAATCTTTTTTAAAAACTATTTTTAAAAAATTATCACAAAACATTCCAACCATTAGTTACATTCTGAAGAACAGTAATAGAACACTATAAAGTCCCTATTTTCTGTAATTAAATCATGAGGATTAAAGGAGGAAAGTTTTCATATAATCCATTACACACGAAGATCTCCATTCTTGACCGAGGCGTTTCAAGCAGCCTTCACTGGCCTTTCATGGTATGACCATATGTACAGTACAAATCGCCTGGGTCTGGTGCTCAGTGGCCACTCAGTGCAACACAGGCAGACACTCCCGGAAGCTCAGTGGGCTCCTCACTCATTTAATTTGGATTTCTTACTTGATCATTGCAAGATTCAGAAACGTTTTACTGTTGTCAAATATTTTGCAATCCCCATGAAGATACACTACCTTAGATGATACCATGACACTCAATTTAAGAATCTGTGACTAACACCAGATGATGGTTTAATCCCAACACTCGGGAGGCAGAGGAAGGTAGATCTCTGTGACTTTCGGGCCAACCTAGTCTACAGAGCAAGTTCTAGGACAGTCAGAGCTATACAGAGAAACCCTTGTCTTGAAAAAAACAAACAAACAAACAAAAATAATCTGAACTAAAACAAAGCATTTTTTTCATGTTGGTTCTTTTTTTAAATGTTTACACTGTGCTCCTTTCTAAAATAAGTCAGTAACTTATCCCTGCTGATACATTTTAGTGGCGTTGCTTCATATTTGTCATATTAATAGCCCATACTGTCAATTTTTATTCTTCTAAGAATTTCTAAACGTCTTTACTATCATAATTAATTTGCATATCAAATCTGTCAATCTATGACCATGGTAGGGTAGCACTTTCCTTGCCATCTCAAAATATTATATCTACATATTGCCATCTCAAATATTATATCTACATATTGCCTCAATATCACTAGCTTTTGAACAGAGCAATATATTAAATAATGAAAAATAAAATCAATATTTCATATGTATTCTTTTCTGAAGGACTCTTCACATAGATTTGAATCTTTGAGCTATATTAATTTTCCATGTCTCATAAAAATTACACTGACTGTTCTTATAGGGAAAGCATTCTAATTCAGAATCAATTCATACTGACTGGTGATTCTCTGTTGTCTCCTCCCACATTTTGGACTGGCAATTTGCCATGTAACCTCATTTCTCTGTTGGACTGGAGAAAGGTTATTGGAGATATTTTACAAAATTTTTATATATTAGAATAAAAAATTATTACATATATTTTACTTTGAAATGTGACACTAAATATATAAAAAATTCATTTCTATTTATAGATAATGACAAGAAAATAAATGGCAATGGATAAATGTGTGTTTATATTAAATCAGAACTATAGCTGGGCTTTGTATCACATACCTTGAATCCCAGCCTTGAGAAGCAGAGGCAAATGGGTCTCTGCAAGTTGAAGGCCCAGTCCAGTCTACATAGCAAGCTCCTGTCTCAAAAAGAAAAAGGCAATAAGTAAAAACCATAACTGAGAAATTTGACGAATTCTCAATGAAATGATGAATAATTTCATCAGCACAGTTTTTATATAAAATGCCAAGATTTAAAGATAAATATAGAAATACAACATTATATATAATATATCTTCTATTAAATAAAAATTTGAGGACAGAGTCACAACTAAGGTAAATACACTATTACTGTGAAGAACACATTATTCAAACAGAAGTTGTATCAATGTTTTAGTATTCAGAAATTTTCTTTTTTAGAAGGAGAAGACCACGACTCGGTCACGAATCTGTTTGGTCTTAACACCATACCCAAGGGATTGACTGTGGGGGGCACTAGTAAGTACAGGATTGCAAAAATTATATGGACACTTGGAGGCACAATTCTTGCCAAAACGATGAGTCAGAAAGCTGAAAAACACAGGTGTGTAGAAAGCAAGAATGGTGCAACATGGGCCGGCACAGGTGCCCAGGGCTTTAGAGCGAGCTCTCTGGGGAAGAGAGTCGGAACACTGCCTGGAGAATTTTTATATAGGATGTGCCTATGAGCCCGAGGTCAAATACTGCCACTGAAGGGCTACTAAAATTCCATATATTCTGTTCACATAGGTGTTAGCACTGGCCACCTTCACCACAGCCATGTGCTCACAATAGGCATGATGATGACATATTTGGTATAGTACAGCAGCCTTTTAATGAAAAGGGGACATGGTGTAATCATAATTGTAGCTCGGCTGAGGCCAACTAGGCCTATTTTAATCACCATGGGTGTTGTCAGGGTTGATGCATAAGACAGGTGGATACAAAATGGCAACAAAGCGATCAAAGCCATGGCCACTAGGATAAGCAGACTCCATGATGCAAAGTGTGTGAATGAGAGAACATTTGTGTGAGGCAAGCATCAAAGCTGATCCGTGTGCAACCAAACCCAAAAGATTGCAAGCATCTGCAGAGCTGCAGAGCAGGTAAGACACATGTTGTTCATTGCCAGCATGCAAAGGAAGAAATACATAGGCTGGTGGAGACTTGGCTCTAACTTGACAGTGGTGATGATTATGCTGTTTCCCCAGCAAGGTCAGGACAAACAGAGACAGATAGGGATGCCGATCCAGCAGTGAAAGCTTTCCAACCCAGGAATACCAACCAGGAAGAAATAATGCAATGTGATGTGTATTGTTGCCGTCCATGTTAAACCTAGGGATGCTGCATTTGATAATACTGTAACGGCCAGCAGCAAACTTCTGCAGGTAGGCTGATCTAACATAGCCATTCCATTGATCAGACCCTGTATACTACAAACCCCACTTCACCCCCAAATCCTTTTATCCTCTGCTACCATCACAGGAACTCTGAACACACGGCTGAAATACACAGAGAGGACCAGAGGTGAGAGACTGCCACCCAGTGGGTTCACCCTACCCTCTAGGTCCATCCATATTGGGGCAAAACCCCGGACCCTTCCCCTCCTGCCGCAGCTTCGCGGGCAGTCAGCAGGCAAGCTATCCTGCATGTAGGCTGCTCCAACAACCCCACCCACATTGATTGGACCCTGTAAGCTATATCCAGTCACCAAACCCCTCCTCTTCCACCTCCCCAAGACCTTAGAAGTAACTCTGAAACACAGGGCTGCAAACAATACAAGGGGTACAAGAGGTAGAGCTGCTCCAGCATACCCACCCCATAGATCAGAACATATAAACTACAAGTCTCACACTTCCCCCAATTCTTATATTCCCCCAGCACCTCAGAGGAACTTGGAAGGACAGGCCTACATTTACACAGAGAGGACCAAGAAAATGAACCAAGAAAGCAGGGTCAAGAGAGACCTCAGTGGCTCCGAGACTAGGGCAGAGGAAGTACAAAACAGACAAGGAATAGTTCCCAGAGACACGAGCAAAGCCACTGCAAGGATTGGGGCCAAGAGGCAAAAAACACTACTGGCATTAATTGGAGGAAGAGATGGGGGTAGGTGCCAAAGCAAGAATTCATTCTACATAAACAAGATGGTTACAACTAGAAACCAGTGGTCATACAACAAAGATACTTGATCATCCTAGCCAGAGAAGCTGAAGAAAAACATTTTAATGTTACCTTATGAGAGGAGTGGAGACCCTTAAAAAGAAAAGAAAATTAACCTTATTAGAAATGGAGGAAAAGACACAAAAAATTTGAAGAAAACAATAGAATTCTCTCAAGAAACCCAGGAAACCAAGAAAAAAAATCAAACAGGTGAAGCAAACAGTTCAAACACTTCAAGACATGAACACTGAAATAGAGGCAAAGAAAACACAAACTGAGGGAATTTTGGATTGAAATCTGGTAAATAAACAAGAACTACAGAGCAAGCATAACCCACAAAATAAAAGAGACATGAATAGAGAATCTGAGGTGTTTGAAGATACTATAGATGAAATAGATTCATCATCAAAGAAAACTTTAAATCTATAAATTTTTAACACAAATAGCCAGGAAATCTGGGACACATAAAAAAAAAAACCAGAGCTAAGAATAATAGGGATAGAAGAAGGAGAACTCCAGCTCAAAAGGTACAGAAATAAATTCAACAAAATCATAAAATAAACTTTCGCAACCAAAATATTCCTATGAAGGTACAAGAAGCTTACAGAACACCAAATAGACTGGAACACAACAAAAAAAGTTCCCGTCGCCATATAATAATTATAATGCAAATATAGCAGAATAAAGAAGGATATTAAGAGTTGCAAAGAAAAAAAAAAAGATCAAGTAACATATAATGCAGATCTATCAGAATTACACCCAACTTCTCAATGAATCCATGAAAGCCAGACGATGCTGGGCAGATTGTGCTACAGACACTAGAGAGAACCAACGGATACAAGACCAGACTGCAATATCCAGCAAAGCTTTCAATCACCATCCATGGAGAAAACAAGATATTCCATGACAAAACCAGGTTTAAACAATGCCTATCCACATATCCAAGCCCTACACAAAGTACTAGAAGGAAAATTCCACACAAGGAAACTAACACGACCCACAGACACACAGGCAACAGATAACCTCACACAAGCAAACCCAAAGAAGGAAAGCACACAAACACTACCACTAAAACCAATACAGGAATTAACAATCATTTTTTTTTCTCATGGTTTATTTTTTAATATTTAAAATTTCCATCTCCTTCCCTCCCTCCTCCCCCTCCCTCCCCTCCTCCTTCCCCTTCCCTCCCCTCCTTCTCCCCTTTCCCTCCCCTCCCTTCCACCATACCTCCCCTCCCTCCCTCTCAAGGCCAAGGAGCCATCAGGGTTCCCTACTCTATGCTAAGACCAAGGTCCTCCCAACTTCCCCCCAGGTCCAGGAAGGGTGATCACCAGCTAGAAGGCCTCCACAGAGCCTGTCCATGCAGAAGAATCAGAGCCCAGCGCCATTGTCCTTGCTTCTCAGTCCAGCCCCCGCTGTTTGGCCACATTCAGAGAGACGGGTTTGGTCCCATGATCCATCAGTCCCATTCCAACTTGAGTTGGTGATCTCCCAATAGGTTCTGTCCCACCGTCTCCATGATTGAACGCAACCCCTCGACGTTCCTGACTTTCTTTCTCAATGTTCTCTCTCCTTCTTGCTCCTCATCAGGACCTTGGGAGCTCAGTCCGGTGCTCCAATGTGGGGGCTCTGTCATTTTCTTCTTCATCTATCGTCAGGGTGGAGGTTCTATGGTGATATGCAAGAATTTCATCAGTATGGCTATAGGAACTGGCCTTTTTCAGGCTCCCTCTCCTCAGCTGGCCCAAGGAACTAACTGGGGGAGTCTCCCTGGATACCTGGGAACCCCTCTAGGGGCCAAGTCCTCTTGACAACAACCCTCAGGTGGTCTCCTTAAATTAAGAATATATGCTTCCCTGCTCCCATATCCACCCTTCCTATATCCCCAAGCATCCCATTCCTCCGAGGCTCCACCCCATTCTCCCCTTCACACTTTCTCTCCCCATCTTCCCTTGGCCCAGTCTTGCCAACCCTCAAGTTCCAATTGCCTGGCGGTCGTGTCTACTTCCAATATCCAGGAGGATTACTATAATCTTTTTGGGGAGTTCACCTTCTTATTATCTTCTCAAGTATCCCAAATTTATAGGCTCGATGTCTTTAATTATGGCTAGAAACCGATTATGAGTGAGTACATCCCATGTTCATCTTTTTGGGTCTGGGTTACCTCACTCAGAATAGTGTTTTCTATTTCCATCCATTTGCCTGCAAAATTCAAGATGTCATTGTTTTTTTACCGCTGAGTAGTATTCTAGCATGTATATATTCCACAGTTTCTTCATCCATTCTTCCACTGAAGGGCATCTAGGTTGTTTCCAGGATCTGGCTATTACAAATAATGCTGCTATGAACATAGATGAGCATATGCTTTTGTAGTATGATTGGGCATCTCTTGGGTAGATTCCCAATTGTGGAATTGCTGGGTCCTGGGGTAGGTTGATCCCGAATTTCCTGAGAAACCGCCACACTGCTTTCCAAAGTGGTTGCACAAGTGTGCATTCCCACCAGCAATGGATGAGTGTAACCCCTTACCCCACAACCTCTCCAGCAAAGGTTTTAATTGGTGTTTTGGATTTTAGCCAATCTGACAGGTTGTAAGATGATATCTCAAAGTTGTTTTGATTTGCATTTCCCTGATAGCTAGGGAGGTTGAGCATGACCCTTAAGTGTCTTTTGGCCATTCGAACTTCTTCTGTTGAGAATTCTCTGTTCAGCATTCAGCGCCCCATTTTTAATTGGGTTAATTGTCATTATTAAACCGTCTAGTCTCTTGAGTTCCTTATATATTTTAGAGATCAGACCTTTGTCAGTTGCAGGGTTGGTGAAGATCTTTTCCCAGTCAGTAGGCTGCCTTTGTGTCTTAGTGAACAATATCCTTTGCTTTACAGAAGCTGCTCAACTTCAGGAGGTCCCATTTATTCAATGTTGCCCTTAATGTCTGTGCAGCGGGGTTATGCGTAGGAAACGGTTCCCTGTGCCCATTTGTTCTAGAGCTACTTCCAACTTTTCTCCTCTATCAAGCTCAATGTGTTCAGATTAATATTGAGGTCTATTAATCCATTTGGACTTGAGTTTTGTGCATGGTGATGAATATGGATCTACTTTCATTCTTCTACAGGTTGACATCCAGTTATGCCAGCACCATTTGTTGAAGATGCCCTCTTTCTTCCATTGTGTACTTTTGGCTCCTTTATCAAAAATCAGGTGTGTCTTAGGTTTGTGGTTTAAGATCCGGGTCTTCTATACGATTCCATTGGTCAACTTCTCTGTTTTTATGCCAATACCAAGCTGTTTTCAATACTGTAGCTCTGTAATAGAGTGTTGAAGTCAGGGATGGTAATGCCTCCAGAAGTACCTTTATTGTATAAGAAGTTTTTTGGCTATCCTGTGTTTCTTGTTTGTCCATATAAAGTTGATTATTGTCCTCATCAATCTCTGTGAAGAATTTTAATGGACCTTGATTGGGATTGCATTGAATCTATAGATTGCTTTTGGTAGAATTGGGCCATTTTTACTATGTTGATCCTCCCAATCCCACGAGCAGGGGAGATCCTTCCATTTTCTGGTATCCTCTTCAATTTTCTTTCTTCAAAGACTTAAAGTTCTTGTCAAATAATCCTTCACTTCCTTGGTTAGAGATACTCCCAGATATCTTATGCTATTTGTGGCTATTGTGAACGGTGATACTTCCTCTGATTTCCCTCTCTGCTTCCTTATCCTTTGTGTATAGAGGGCGACTGATTTTTTGGAGTTGATCTTGTAACCTGCCACGTTACTGAAGGAGTTTATCAGCTGTAGGAGTTCTTTGGTGGAGTTTTTGGGGTCGCTTATGTTATACTATCATATCATCTGCAATAATGAAAGTTTAACTTCTTCCTTTCCAAATTGAATCCCCTTGATTAGCTTATGTTGTCTTATTGCTATGCTAGAACTTCAAGCACTATATTGAAGAGATAAGGAGGAGTGGACACCTTGTCAGTGTTCCTGAATTTAGTGGGATAGCCTTGAGTTTCTCTCCGTTTAATTTGATGTTAGCTGTCGGCTTGCTGTAAATAGCTTTTATTATATTTAGGATGACCCTTTGTATCCCTAATCTCCCCAAGACCTTTATCATAAAGGGTGCTTGAATTTTGTCAAATGCTTTTTCAGCATCTAATGAGATGACCATATGTTTTTTTTTCCTTCAGTTTATTTATATGATGGATTACATTGATAGATTTTCGTATGTTGAACCAGCCCTGCATCTCTGGGATGAATCCTACTTGATCGTAATCTATAATTTTTCTCATGTGTTCTTGGATTCGGTTTGCCAGTGTTTTATTGAGAATTTTTGCCTCAATGTTCATGAGTGAGATTGGCCTGTAATTCTCTTTCTTGGTTGAGTCTTTGTGTGGTTTAGGTATCAGGGTAGCTCTAGCTTCATAGAAGGAATTTGGCAGTGACTCTTGTGTTGCTATATTATGAAATACCTTAAGGAGTATGAAGGTATAGGTCTTCTTGGAAGTTACTGGTTAGAAATTCCCGCATTGAAAACCATCTGGGTCCTGGGCTTCT
This sequence comes from Arvicola amphibius, assembly GCF_903992535.2. NCBI lineage: Eukaryota > Metazoa > Chordata > Mammalia > Rodentia > Cricetidae > Arvicola > Arvicola amphibius. Next base: position 105,761,800 of record NC_052047.1, read on the forward strand.
TTTTGGGAGGGAGGAGGCTTTCTGATACCAGTTTCTAATTCTTCGGACCTAAACAGGACGATTAGAGCGATTACCTGGTCCTGGTTTTAACTTTGGATATGGTATTTATCTAAAACAAACTGTCCATTTCTTTTACATTTTCCAATTTTGTGGCATACAGGCTTTTGTAGTAACGATCTAATGATTCTCTGAATTTCCTCTGTGTCTGTGGTTATGTCCCCCTTTTCATTTCTGATCTTATTAATTTGTGTGTTCTCCCTCTGCCGTTTGATTAGTTTGGCTAAGGGTTTGTCAATCTTGTTGATTTTCTCCAAGAACCAGCTTCTTGTTTCATTGATTCTTTGGATTGTTTTCTGTGTTTCTATTTTGTTGATTTCTGCCCTCAGTTTGATTATTTCCAGTCTTCTACTTCTCCTAGGTGAGTCTGCTTCTGTTTTTTCCAGAGCTTTCAGGTGTGCTGCTAAGTCACCAATGAGTGCTTTCTCCGTTTTCTTTAAGTGGGCACTTAGTGCTATGAACTTTCCTCTTAGCACTGCTTTCATTGTGTCCCATAGGTTTGAGTATGTTGTGTCTTTGTTTTCATTAAATTCAAGAAAGACTTTAATTTCTTTCTTTATTTCTTCCTTGACCCAGGTGTGGATCAGTAGTTGACTGTTCAGTTTCCATGAGTTTCTGGGCTTTCTGGGGGTAGCATTGTTGTTGCATTCTAATTTTACTCCATGGTGATCCGATAAGACACAGGTGGTGCTTTAATATTTTTTTTGTAACTGTGGAAGTTTGCTTTGTTACCGAGTTTGTGGTCAATTTTCGAAAATGGTTCCATGAGCCGCAGAGAAGAAGGTCATATTCCCTTTCCTTTTTTGGGTGGAATGTTCTATAGATGTGTCTGTTAAGTCCATTTGATTCATACCTTCCATTAAGTCTTTCAATTCTCTGTTAGGTTTCTGGTCTGATTGACCTGTCCATTGGGTGAGAGAGAGTGTTGAAGTCTCCAACTATTAGTGTGTGTGGTTTTGATGGCTTGCCTTGAGTTCTAGAAGTGTATCTTTTACATAAGTGGGAAGCTTTTATATTAGGGCATAGGATATTCAGGATTGAGACTTCATTCTGATGGATATTTTTCCTGTAATTGAGTATAAAGTGTCCCTTTCCATCTCTTCTGATTGATTTTAGTTTGAAGTCAACTTTGTTGGAAATTTGTATGGCCACAACCGGCTTGTTTCTTAGGGCCATGTGCTGCGATAAACCTTTTCCCAACCCTTTACTCTGAGTAGGTGTCTGTCTTTGTGGTTGAGGTGTGTTTCTTGTAAACAGCAAAATGTTGGATTCTGTTTTCATATCCAGTCTCTTAGCCTGTGCCTTTTTATAGGTGAATTGAGTCCATTGATATTAAGTGATATTAATGACCAGTGGTTGTTAACTTCAGTCATTTTTAGTAGTAGAGTTTGTGTGTTTCCCTTCTTCTAGTTGTGCTGGTGAAGGGTCGCTGGATGCCTGAGTTATTTTGGGTGTTGTTGGACTCCTTGGTTTGTGATTTTCCTTCTATTACTTTCTGCAAGGCTGGATTTGTGGCTACGTATTGTTTAAATCTGTTTTTGTCCTGGAATATCTTGTTTTCTCCGTCAATGGTGAATGCAAGCTTTTCTGGGTATAGTAGTCTAGGCTTGCATCCATGTTCCCTTAGTGTCTGTAGCACATCTATCCAAGCTCTTCTGGCTTTCATGGTTTCCATTGAGAAATCAGGTGTAATTCTGATAGGTTTCCCTTTATATGTTACTTGACCTTTTTCCTTTGCAGCTCTTAATATCTGTTCTTTATTCTGTATGTTTTGTGTTTTGATTATTATATGGCGTGGGGATGCTTTCTTTCGATCCAGTCTATTTGGTGTTCTGTAGGCTTCTTGTACCTTCATAGGAACATCCTTCTTTAGGTTGGGGAAGTTTTCTTCTATAATTTTGTTGAATATGTTTTCTGGGCCTTTGAGTTGTAATTCTTCTCCTTCTTCTACCCCAATTATTCTTAGGTTTGGTCTTTTCATGGTGTCCCAGATTTCCTGAATGTTTTGTGTTAAGAATTTGTTAGATTTGTTTAGTTCTTTAATCTGTGAATTTATTTCCTCTATAGTATCTTCAGAGTCCGAGATTCTTTCTTCCATCTCTTGTATTCGGTTGGAAATACTTGTCTCTGAAGTTTCTGTTCGTTTACTCAGAGTTTCCATTTCCAGTCGTCCCTCAGATTGTGTTTTCTTCAATACCTCCATTTCATTTATCAGGTCTTGTACTGTTTCCCTTACCTGTTTGATTGCTTTTTCTTGTTTTTCTTGTTTTTCTTGGGTATCTTTGAGAGATTTATTTATTTTGTCTACCTTTTTGTTTGTCATCTCCATTTCTTTATGGCAGTTTTTTACCTCCTGTTTAAGGTCCTCTATTATTTTCATAAAGTACTGTTTAAGGTCGGTTTCTTCTATATCTTCTGGGGTAGGGTGTTCAATTCTTGTTGTTTCGGGATGTCTGGATTGTGGTGATGTCATGTTGCCTTTCATGTTGTTGGAGGAGCTCCTACATTGGCGCCTGCCCATCTCTTCCTTCAAAAGGAGCCCGGAGGCACTTGGTGTCCTAGACCAATCTTTGCTGTGACTGAAACTGGTTGGATCTCCCCAGTGCCAGAGGAGGACCTATTCCTTGCGTCACAATCTGAAGAAGCCTGCTCTCCCTTGCAGGAATCCTCAGACCTGCCTGGAGGCCAGAGTCTGACCCCTTTGGGTGGATGGCCTTAGAACAGGAGCAGGACACCTGAGAACACTAAGGAAAGCTTGGGAGAGACAGGGACGGGAGAAACAGAGACAAGCCTGCAGAGGGAGCTGGGGGGAGGGGGTCTGTGCTCTCTCCAGGGCAGGTTGCCCCAGGGTCCGCATTCACTCACCAGTTCAGATGGAATGTCAGTGCACAGGATCAGGGATTCCAGAGGAATTAACAATCATTGATCATTAATATCTCTTATTATCAATGAACTCAATTCACGCAGGCTAAGGGAATGGATACAAAAGCAGGATCTATCCTTCTACTGTATACAAGAAACACACCTCAACCTTAAAGACAGATATTACCTCAGAGTAAAGGGTTAGGAAAAGATTTTCCAATCACATGGTCCTAAAAAACAAGTGGGTGTAGCTATCTTAATATCCAACAAAATAGAGTTCAACCTAAAATCAATCAGAAGAGATGGAGAAGGACACTTTATACTTATCAGAGGAACAATCAATGAAGATGAAATCTCAATCCTGAACATCTATGAGCCAAATCCAAGAGCACCCACTTATGTAAAAGAAACATTGCTAAAGTTTAAATCACATATCAAACCACACACACTAATAGTAGGAGATTTCAACACCCCACTCTCCACAAAGGACAGATCAACCAGACATTAACAGATATATAAGAGAACTAACAGATGTCATGACTCAAATGGACCTAACAGACATCTACAGAACATTGTATCTAAACATAAAAAATATACCTTCTTCTCAGCACCTCATTGAACCTTCTCTAAAACTGACTACATACTCAGTAACAAAGAAAATCTCAACAGATACAAAATTAAATTGAAATAATCCACTGTATGTTATCAAGCTCTCTGGATGGAATTATCGTAACTCGTACTGGATGAAGCCGCTGCTGATGTGTTGATCAGAAGTTCTTTTAGTCAAGTTTTGAAGTCAATGATGTTTGCCTCAGATATAGTCACACACATAGAAATATTTTATATTTTCATGGAACTTTAAGTGACACTATGCACGCAGAGTTCATTTCTAGTTCTTGATAGAACTACATTTAATTTTAGTCTTTGATTTTTAAGGACTGTAATATAATTTTAAAGTTCTTATTGTTAAAATCTAATGGTTTTGAATTTTCTAAGACAGTCCTTTGGATCCTACAAGTGAGATTTTATGTAAAAACTACCAATAAAATTATACTGAGATAAAATTAGAATTTAACAACAACCCTAATTGCAGAAAGCCTAAAAACTCATGGAAATTGAACAGTGCTCAGATAAACCATCCCTAGATCAAGGAAGAAATAAATAAATAACTTAAAGACTTCCTAGAATTCCATGAAAATGAGGGCACAAAGTACCCAAACCTGTGGGACACTATGAAAACAGTACTAAGAGAAAAGATCATAGCACTAAATGCCTACATAAAGAAAGTGGAGAAATCACACATGAGCGACTTAACAGTACAGCTGAAAGCTCTAGAACAAAAAGAAGCAGACTCACCCAGGAGGAGTAAAGAACATGAAATAATCAAACTGAGGGCTGAAATCAATAAGCTAGAAACAAAGAATCATTAAAACAAAGAGCTGGTTCTTTGAGAAAATCAAAAAGACTGACAAACCCTTATCCAAACTAATCAAAAGCAGAACAAATGAACATTCAAATTAAGAAAATCAGAAATGAAAAAGGGATAAAACAACAGACACTGAGGAAATCTAGGGAATCATTAGGTCATCCTACAAAAACTGTACTCCACAAAATTGGAAAATGTAAAATAAGTAAATAATTTTCTGGATAGGTACCACATACAAAAATTAAATCAAAACCAGGTGAACAATTAAGGAGGCTTATAACCTTC